>NW_016107647.1:869433-893573 GCF_001604975.1 Cebus imitator
TCCTCCCTCTCCTTTCCCTCCTGCTCCCCATCCTCCCTCTCTTCTTTCCCTCCTGTTCCCTGTCCTCCCTCTCTTCTCTTCCTCCTGCTCCCCATCCTCCCTCTCTTCCATCTCCCTTCCTTTCTTCCATTCCCACCCCTCCTTCCAAATATATGCCTAGAAAAACATCTGGAGTGATGCTGCCTAATATTAGTTCTGGGGTTTGGGGCACTACAGTTTGTAGTGATTGCTCTCCTCTCTCCATTTTGGCAACACTTTGCTATATAGCTTGAATGGTTTATAAAAGCACTTCGCCTTTTAATAAAGACAATAAATATTTTTTTTTTACAAAAGATTAATCATATCCCTTTTATAGGGTCCTCTTGAGTACTGAATGACACGACCAGGAAAGCACCTGGAACACTGAGGCAAGCACAAGTCCAAGATGGCCCTGAGATTTCTTTCCAGTGATGTACATGCCCTGTACATGCTGGTCCTTCCACCTGGAATGTCCTTTCCTTCTCCTTTTAGCAAATTTCTACTCATCCTTCAAGACCTAGTTTAATGTGAAGAAGTCCCTGACACCTACACCCAGCCAATCAGAACCTGTCTCTGGAGACTTAAACGGGACAGCAGAAAGGCATCACATAGCAGCAGTGTCCAGGGGTGACTGTTCAGAGAGTTTTGGCACCAAGATCACCTGACGTAGCCCAACTTCTGCTTTATTGGATCTTGTCTTCAAGCTTCCCTTATTCCACCATCTCCCCAGTATCCTTCCAACAAATTGTTTTTATTTAAAGTGGCCAAGTCAGTTTCTGCAGCTTGCAACTTATGTACTCAACTGTTTCTCTGTCTCCCCAATACTGCGTTCCAGGACCTCAGAGGTTTGTGGAATTAAACCACAAACAATGTGGAATGACCACATTGTAGTCATGCAGAAGGACATTATAATAGGCCATCCTTCCTGCGACCCAACCTTCTGAAAGATGGTGCAGCACACAGACACCTGTGCTGCTTCTGTGAGATGTCTGGGGCTGGAGAGCAGGGCACACACGGACAGTTCTGGCTTGTCAAGGAGCTCTGCCCATCTTAGGAAGGGGAAACAGCTCGAGAGGCTAGACCACTTGCTCAAAGTCTTACAGCCAGTGGAAACGACAGAGGGCCAGGCGTTTTTGCAAACAGGCAGGTTTAATCTGTGTGCGCCTCCATACGCAGGGCCGTGACCTCTGCCTAACACACAGAGGGCGCTCAACACGTGCTCACTGGCCCCTAATTCTCCCGCCGGACCCGGAAGAGCAGAATTAGCAACAGCTGCATTTTGCAGATGGGGAGATTGAGGCTTAGATGTGAGAGGGCTGCCCTAGGGCATCCAGTTGTAAAGTGGGGGCTCCAGACGCGTCGCCAAGTTAAGATACGGAACTCAGTTCTTTCCTCAGGCCGCGCGGTGCCCGCGATGATGCAAGACTTTGCAAGACCCCTCCTGGGTCGTTTCGAACGGAGCTGCCCCAGAGCGGTGGGATAGGTGAGGGGGAGACAGGTGCACGAGTGGACCTCGTAGGTGACCGAAGTCGGGGAGCGAAGCAGGCCCGATGGAGACGACCTATACCCGACGCAAACCGCTGTGAGCCGAAATGGGCTAAGCCAGATGGCGCAGACAGCTCCACCTTAGGCCGGCGCGGTGAACAGGAGATACCGCGTTGTTCCACTAGCCGAAGAGGGTGAGCGCGCTGGCCGAGCACAGCCGACCGAGGGGGCGGGGCCAGGCGGAGCCGGTGGCGCCGAGTGGACGAGCCAAGGGAGTTGGGCGGAGCCGAAAGTAGCCGAGTGGAGCCGAACGTAGAGGAGGAGGGGGTCCGGAGAGGCCAAGCGGAAATGAGTGGTGGAGCCGAGCCGGCGCCGGGCGGAGCCGAGTGGGTGCCGGGCGGAGACGAGCGGGTGCCGGGCGGAGCCGAGCGGGGTGTGGGCGGAGCCGAATGTGTGAACTGGAGGCGGAGCGGGTCGGGCCAACTTGGGGCGGCGGGTGTTGTTGAGATGGGGCTGCTCTGGAAATCCTGTCATACTGTCGGTTTTGGATCCCACCGTTTCCTTCCCAACGGGAAACTAGGGCTCCTGAGTTCCTTCGGCCCAAGTTGTAATCACCGACGAGAATCTTTTTCATTGGCGGCCTCAGCGTCCTCATTTATAACATTAGGGCAGGGGAGGGAGCCCGAAGACGAGTGTGTGGAGCTTTAGGCTTCCCGCTCCGGTCCACTTTTCGTATATTCGGGTGGGATCGGATGTGGTGTCTTCCGCTGGATTCCGTGGGGTCTTCACCTGGGAGCAAGTGGGGGTTCTGAGGAATGTCACTTTAAAGACTTTGCTTTTGGGGAATGGTCCTGGCGCCTCCTGTGTAGATGCTGCAATTTGAAGGTCCAGAGAGGGTCAGTGCGTGACGCAGCGGACGCCGGAGAAGCCTGGTCTGGATCCCGAAGTCCAGCTTCTTTACCTGCAACAGGCGGGGGTTCCCTGCAGCCTGGCGGTGAAAGAATTATACACGGGGGCTGCGCCTCTGCCCTTGCCAGGACAACCTCACTGAGCCCCTCTGTTTTCATCTGTAAGATGAGGAAAGCGATGCCTTCCTCTCAGGCTGCTGTGAAGCTGGATGGGGTCCGGGCTCTGTATTTTAACGGTATTATGTCATATATGGAAGAAAATGTCCTTTTATTTTAAAATAAAAACGTTTAGGAACCAGGCACTATTCTAGACAGCGGGGATATAGATGTGAACAAATCAACCAGTAATGCCTGCATACATCCTAGTAGGAGCTGCTGATCCAGTGGTTTGGCACAAGACTTCAAGCAGTGAACATGGGTATGGAGCAGTGGGCCCTTAGGTGTCTGATCTGTTATCACCGACCGTGCCTTTGTGCCTTCGGCTGAATTACTCTAAAACATAGATCTGATCATGTCGCTTAGCTGCTAAAAACCTTTCAGTGCCTGTGAGATGAAGACTATCATAAGCGGGCCCTAACCTACTTTTCCAGTTGTATCTCCCCTTCCCTCGTAAATTTTCAGGAACGCCTGGCCTGTCACTCCTCCCAGGACATTCCTCTGCTCTTTTCTACGTGTCGAGCTCATGTTAGACACGAGATGGCGCCAGAACTGTACTAAAGGCTTTCTCTAATGGCCACCGAGTATTGGCTTACCTGTTAACTGACTTGGTTATTGGAACTTTTAGAAAGCCCCTTAGCATTTGTTTTATAGACAGCGCGTATATTTTTTAGTACAATTCTCAATGAATTCTATGTGTTGAATAAATTTTCTAGATATAAAAAGGAAGGGGAGTATTATGACACTTACTGCCCCCAAGGGTTTCAGTACCATCATTTACTCCCCAGAGAGCAAGCCATGCCATTTTACTCAGAAGTTCATTAAGGATTTGAATTCATTCACAGTCTTTTTTCCTACAATGTTGTTGCCAGAATGCTTTAGGGAACTTGGCCAAGGTAGGGGAAATTCCCTTCTCTTGGTTGGGCTCTGATTTTTTTAAACCAAGAATGAAAATTTTTATAAACCAAAAATTGGGGGGAAATTTCCCTAAAGTCCCATTTATTTTCTCCCCAAGCTAGTACTAGGTAAGAATTAGATATTACCTGCCCTGGTTTCTCAGCAAAATTTATTTCAAATGTGTGAGATTGCAGGCCCTTCCCCATCTGAGGAGGGGCCACAAAATGGAATTTCATCCAAAATTAAAACAGAGACACGACCTGGTCTCTGCTGGCATCCTTTATAGATGAGTTTCCTACAAAGACAATCTGTTGGGGTAGGGGAAATCTTAGAACGATAGAAGTATTTCACCTCACCTTTTAAAATTTGTATTTGTGGCTATGTAATGTAGTGTACACCATGAATCAGTTGTATACATCAAACCTGTGTTTTTCCACATGACGAAAAGATTGCCAGAAGACAAATGGCCAAGAGTTTTGTTGGTTTTCCCAGGATCTTCTAGCCAAAGGGGAATCCCTGGAACCTGAGGAGACCCCTCTAGGAATGGCTCCTGTAGGTTTTGTCTTTTCACATCTCAGCCGCAGTTTCTTCATCTATAAATAGTGCTCACAATCCCTTCTTCATGGAGTTGTGAGAACACAGTGAGAACGCAGAACATGGAGTTGTGTGTAAAAAGGCTTTGAAGTTGTGACACCAGGGGCAGGATAAACAGGGCTCCTGTTAGACCACACAGCACTTTTGGGCACTGTGGAAATGGCACCCCTTTCTGCTGGTGGATCAAAATCTGTGACAGGGTACATGACTTGGTGAGCTGAGCCTTATTGAATTTCAGTCCCACTTGCCCCTTTGACCAGGCACCCGAAGGCACAATCTGCACAGGGTTGTGGCAACCCTGTGGATTAAGTCCAAGTCCATATACAGGAACCTGCCCTGACTGCCTCTGTCATTCCTGCACCCTGTGTCTCTACCAAACTGACATCCAAAAGATTATAAATTATTCTGCTATAAAGACACATGCACACATATGTTTATTGCGGCACTGTTCACAATAACAAAGACTTGGAACCAACCCAAATGCCCATCAATGATAGACTGGATAAAGAAAGTGTGGCACATATACACCATGGAATACTATGCAGCCATAAAAAAGGAAGAGTTCATGTCTTTTGCAGGTATATGGATGAAGCTAGAAAGCATCATTCTCAGCAAACGAATACTAGAAAAGAAAACCAAACACCACATGTTCTCGTTCGTAAGTGGGAGTTGAACAATGAAAACACATGGACAGGGAGGGGAACATCACACACTGGGGCCTGTCAGGGGGTGGGGGGCTAGGGGAGGGATAGCAATAGGAGAAATACCTAATATAGATAATGAGTTGACAGGTGCAGCAAACCATCATGGCACGTGTATACCTATTTAACAAACTTGTGTGTTCTGCACACGTACCCCAAAACTTTTAAGTATATTTTTTTAAAAAAGATCTCAATCCAGACCCCAAGAGAGGGTTCTTGGATCTCACTCAAGAAAGAATTCAAGGTGAGTCTGCAGTGCAAAGTAAGTTTATTAAGAAAGCAAAGTAATAAAAGCACAGCTACTTCGTGGAGCAGGGTGTTTCTGAATGTAAGAGGAGAAACACACCCACCCTCGGTATAATGCTTGTTTATATATAGGATTAAAAAAGATTTTCAGGAGATGTGCTCTGCTACAAGGGCTTGGGATAAAGGATTCATTTTCTTAATTACTGTATTTTGCAAGAACTAGTATTATTTTTATAGCAAGATTAGGAATGCCTTTGTTCTCCGGATATTGGTATATCTGGACTCCCAAGTCTGGGTCTGTTTAGTAAACATTATTAATTTGTTCCCTTAACTGTAAGCATCTAGAGGCTAGAAATGTCTAACTTTTTGGGAATGCCTCCCAGCAAGTATCAGCCTCATTTTCCTAGCCCTCACTCAAAATGGAGTCGCTCTGGTTTGAATGCCTCCAGCAGTGCCATGAGCTAAATTTCTGAATGGAGGTCTTTAAGAACTACATCCAAGCTGATTTTTTTTTTAATTGATTCACTTTGGAAGCGAGAGATACTGTAGTTATTGAACAACAGTGGGGGTATTCTGACCCCACCTTCCCAGGACTTACTGAATGCCCCTCATTGATCATCTCGAGTGGATAATTGCCAAATCCTGCCATTCCTCGTGGAATTGTGGACGCAACTTAAAGGCAATGCAATTCACCCTCAACCATCTACACAGTTTGGGGGCACCTGATCTGAATTAAGGGAAAAAAATTGCTGTGATTTGTTTTTTAAAAACCCTCTGATTCTTCTTCCTCATGTGCAGGAACTTAAACCAGTCCTACACAGCTGTTGCTGCTAGGGATTCCTAGGGGACCCGCAGTCTTGCCTAGATAAGGGTGATTTGCAATTAGCATTAGCTGTTGTTGGAGTAGAGCTGCTAGGAAGTGTTTGCGTGGATAATTCTCTCGAGTATTCTGCGTGGTTCCCCGTCCCAGCTCCATCTTCTCCCTACCCCGAGTCTGGGTAAGGCTATTTATTTGTTGGTTCTTTCTAGGATGAAAGGATTTGTTTGCCAGAGCAAAGGTAAACACCAGCATAGCCCGGGAGACTGAGTTTAATTTGGAGAATGTGGACTTGTGCGAGCTGCAGGAGGGGTAGAGAGGCAAAACCGACAAGTCCGTTGCATTAATAACCATCAGCAGGTGTGGACAAGACCCAGGCCCAGCCGAGTGCCTCCTAGCGCTGGGGAAGGCGGAACTAAGCTTTACAACAATAAGCTCTCCGTCCTGGAAGAGACCGCCCACCTCTAACAGGTGCTTACCCCGTATACTTGAAATCCTCCAGCCACAGGGAGCCCATCGCGCCCAGAGCTGCCTCATCGGTGCCGGGTGCTCTGATCATGAGGAAGAGTTTATTTCTGACTGAGGCATGAACTGTTTCTCTGTAATATCCCTCTCCAACTCTTGGTTCTTCTCTCCCAAGCCAGGCAAAGGAGCTTATTTCATATTTTGTACAGCAGCCCTTCAAAAATTGAAATCTGCTTCTGTAGAATCACAGAATTTTCTAGCAGGAGGAAACTTCAGACACAAGTCCTGTTACAGAAGAGGAAACTGGCGCAGAGAGGAAAAGGGACTTGCTTAAGTCATCTCGGTAAGTTACTGGAGAAATCAGTGTCCAAACTCAGACTTCTTGACTTCTGGATCAGGAATTTGTAGTGAATTACGTGAAGGGATACCAGGTCTGGTTGTGCAGGCTGTGCACTGTACAATCCCAAGAGCAACTCCTTCACCTTTTGGTCTATGTATGGTGCCACCTGGGGTGTGCAGGGCACAGGCTGCTCGGCTGTATGTGAAGGACCTGTTGCCTTGGTCTGCACTTTAAAAAAAATTTTATCTATAGCTTTTGAGATACAAGTGTTATTTTGTTACATTGGTGAATTATATAGTGGTGAATTCTGAGATTTCAGTGTACTGGACACCCAGGTAGTGTACATTTTACCTAATGGGTAATTTTTTATTCCTGTCCTCCCCGCTTCCCCCTTTCTCCCCCCGTTCTGAGTTTCTGAAGATCGTTATATCACTCTGTGTGGCTTTATGTACTCGTAGCTTATCAGTGAAAACACATGGCTATTGGTTTGCCATTCCTGAGTTATTCATCAGTTAGAATAATGACCTCCACCTCCATCCAGGTTGCTGCAATATTCATTATTTTATTCCTTTTTATGGCCAAGTAGTACTGCATGGTGTATATTTATCACATTTTCCTTATTCACTCATTAGTCGATGGGCACTTGTCAGTTCCATATCTTTGCAATTGTAAATTGTGCTGCTATAAACATACACATGTGCAAGTGTCTTTTTCATATAATCTTTTTTCCTTTAGGTTAGATACCCAGTAGCAGGATTGCAGGATTAAATGGTAGAGTTACTTTTAGTTCTTTAAGGAAACTTCATACTGTTTTCCATGGAGGCTGTACTAATTTACATTCCCACTAGCAGTGTATAAGAATTCCCTTTTCACCACACCCATGCTAACATCTATTGCTTTGCAACTTTAATAATGACTGTAGGGCACCCATGAGTTGGGTGCCAGATGTAGGGTACCCACACGTTGGGCACTAGATGTAGGGCTGTGGAGGCCCCACAGGGTTGTGGGGTGTCCCTTATGCTGTGTTGAGGTGCAGGATCCAAGAGGTAAAGAGACAGGACACTGGAGAACTGGTGAAGAGCATCTGGACTCGGGGGAGCCACACCACCTGTGAGTGGAGATCAGCGGCGGCTCCCAAATGCCCAAGAGCATCTGTATTTATTAGGTACAAGCAGAGGGCAGGGTCATGAGGTCATCATCTATAGGCTTAGTAATACAGCATACATAATCACATGAGTTACAAGCGAGGGGACCACCCCATTATGTCACCTGGGCAGAGAGGTGGGCTGTGCACAGCAGGGGGCTGTGCCGTGTGCAGTAGTAGAGGGTCGAGTACAGAAAAGGGGTCCACCCCCATTAGGTCACCGAGGCAAGGAGGTGGGCTGTGTGCAGCAGGAGTCATGCACAACGCTTCTTAACTGGGGGCTGGAGACTTCAAAGGATTTCTAATAGAAGGATACTGTAAGCCAGTGCAGTGGGAGCTGACAGAATTGTGCTCTTAAGATACTTACATGAGGATTCTTTGAGCTAGCACAGAAGTGAGAAAAGACTGACAGGGTGTACAGCCGCTGTGACTGGTCACACCCGAGGGGTTCTTCTCTCTTGGTTACTTCTCAGGCCTGAGGCCTACTTTCCATAGGAACTGGATGTAAGGTACTACAACTCCTTTATCAGGAGGAGAGGCTCTTGCTCCAAGCCTGCCATACCGCGTATGCCCTTTCAGGCAGGGACGCCACCGCCTGGGTCTTCGGTTATTGTCCTGGTCTGGCTGTTTTCCCAAGTACTGCTTCTGTTCTGTGACTGCTCTAGGCATTCCTCCTCCTACAAACTACTATGTGGTTATATGGAAGGATTATATAAATCAGCACTAAATATGTCAGTATAGCTCTGACTACAATACCTATATGATTTTATAGGAAGATTATATAGAACTAAGTATGCTAGATATATGTAATCAGTAAGTTACTCTTCAAGCACTAATTCTATAAACAAATATATGATTATATAAAGGATTATATAAAGGAAACAGCTGAGCAATAACACTATAAACTGAGATATTCTTCAGGCACTACTTGTGCCTGGGGCCTTGACAGTTCTCTTTCCTTGGTGCCCATGGTGGGTGTTACCCACAATGACCATTCTTGCAGGTGTAAGGTGATATCTCATTGTGGTTTTAATTTGCATTTCATTATAAGTACTGTTGAACATTTTTTTCATGTTTGTTGGCCATTGTATATCATCTTTGAGAAATAGGTATTCATGTCCTTGGCCACTTTTTGATGAGATTTTTTTCTTGTTTGAGTTCTTAGTAGATTCTGGATACTAGTTCTTTGTCAGATGTGTAGTTTGCAAATATTTTTTACATTCTGTGGGTTGTCTGTTTGCCGAGTATTTCTTTTGCTGTGCAGAAGATTTTTAGTTTAATTAGGTCCCATTTATTTTTGCTTTTGTTGCATTTGCTTTTAGGGTTGTCATTGTAAATTCTTTTTAATGTGCTATTGGATTCAGTTAGCTAGTATTTTGTTGAGGATTATTGCATCTGTGTTCATCAGGGACATTGGTTTGTAGTTTTATCTTTTTGTTATGTCCTTTCCTTGTTTGGGTGTCAGGATGATACTGGCTTCATAGGATGGTTTAGGGTAGATTCCTTCTTTCTCAATCTTTTGGAATAGTTTCAGTAGAATTGGTACCAATCCTTCTTGAGTATCTGGTAGAATGCAGCTTTGAATCCATCAAATCCTGGGCTTTTTTGTTGGCAATTTTAAAATTACTGATTCAGTCTCACTTTTTATTATTCTGTTCAGAGTTTTTATTTCTTCCTGATTTAATCTAGGAGGGTTGTATGTTTCCAGGAATTTCCTCTAGGTTTTCTAGTTTGTGTGCATAAAGGTGTTTGTAGTAGTCGCAAGTGATCTTTTGTATTTCTGTGGTATAAACAGTTAAATATCTCAAGTTTCATTTCTAATTGTGCTTATTTGTATCATCTTCTTTTCTTGGTTAATTTAGTTAATAGTCTATCAACTTTGTCTACCTTTTTGATAATCAACCTTTTGTTTCATTGATATTTTGTATTTTGTGTTTGAATTTGTTCAAACAAAATTCAACCAAAACCAGCCTTTTGTTTCATTGATTTTTGTTTTTGTTTGAACTTCATTTAGTTCTTCTCTAATATTTGTTATTTCTTTTCTGCTGCTAGCTTTAGGTTTAGATTGTTCTTGTTTCTAGTTCCTTGACGTGTGACATTAGGTTGTCAATTTGTGCTCTTTCAGACTTTTTGATGTAGGCATTTAGCACGATAAACTTTCCTCTTAGCACTGCTTTTACTGTCTCCTCGGTTTTGATAACTTGTGTCATTATCATCATTCAGTCCAAAGGATTTAAAAATTCTCATCTTGATTTCAATGTTAACTCAGAAATCACTCAGGAGCAGATTATTTAATTTCCATGTATTTGCATAGTTTTGAGGGCTCCTTTTTGGAATTGATTTCTAAATTTATTCCACTATTGTCTAAGGAGATACTTGACATTATTTTGACCTTAAACATTTATTGAGACACGTTTTGTGGTCTATCTTGGAGAATGTTCCACATGCTGGTGAGAAGAATGTATATTCTGTAGTTCTTTGGTAGAATGTTCTGTAAATATCTGAGTCTATTTGTTCTAGTGTATCATTTAAGTCCTTCATCTCCTTCCATCATTAAGTTCATCATTTCTGTCTCTGCGATGTGTCTAGTGCTATCAGTAGTACAGTGACGTCTCCTACTATTATTGTGTTGCTGTCTATCTCGGTTTTTAGGTCTAGTAGTAATTCTTATGAATCTGGGAGCTCCAGTGTTAGGTGCATATAAATTGAGGATTATAATATCTTCTTGGAGTGATCTTTTTATCATATAATGACTTTCTTTGTCTTTGTGTGTGTGTGTGTGTGTGTGTGTGTGTGTGTGTGTGTGTTGTTGCTTCGAAGTCTGTTTTTTCTGATATAAGAATAGCTACTCCTGCTCACTTTTGGTTTTTATTTGTGTTGAATATCTTTTTCCACCCCTTTCTTTGAGTTTATATGAAACCTCCTGTGTGTGGTGAGTCTCTGGAAGACAGCAGATATTTGGTTTGTGATTTTTAAAAATCCATTCTGTGGAGCATCTTTTAAGTGGAGCATTTAGGCCATTTACATTCAACATTAATGTTGAGATATGAGATACTGTTCTCTTCATCAAGTTAATTGTTACCTCGTTTTGTTTTTGTGCTTCCAGGTTGCACACTCAAATACAAAATGTTAAGAGGGAGGGTCCAGGCAGATTGTTTTGTACCACAGGATTCACATGTTGTAAAATGTTAATCATTCTTGGTGGTCAAAGGTCATGCAAGAAAGAGTTAAGATAACTTACAATTCTAACCTGACTGAATCAGGGTGGTAGTGTTGACTGCTGCCTTAAAGGGAATTCAAGGATTTGTATAATAAGCAATGTTGCCATCTTCCCTACTTCCCCCAGATCAGATCCACTTGCGCAGATAACTTAAGCAGAGACATATTCCAAATATTTAATATACCACACTTACAAATTAGAAGTACAGAAACTTACTCTGTGCATAGAAGTATAAGTGAAATTATATTCTCCACTGTGGCGGAGGGGAGTCTGTTCTTAGAGAGTTTCTGGGTGAGCATATAGAGCAATACAAATGTGCTGTGACAATAGAAAAAGAACACTTTCTGTTCCTGTTTTCTGACACTGAAATGACACATTAAAACCATAATAAATGGCAGAAAGAGTGGGTCAGATTTTATCAGAAAGAAACCTAATCAAAGACTTTTCACGAGTTAACAATTCTCATAGGTTTCCCTCAACAATGTTGGGCATTATCCCGCATTTGGGACTGTGTTGTGCATCGCTTTTATGCAAACTTCTAGATTGCTTTCTAGGTGCTTTCTAAAGCATATGCAATTAAATCTATCTGCTTAACGCCGTGTGATAAAACTGCTCATTTACCATTCCAGTATATTTTCTGAGGATGCTCCAGATACTGGAGTATCTGGAAAACAAGGGGGAGGGCAAACTTGTTCTGAAAAAAAGAAAAACAAAAAGTTCATTTTAATACCATTGACATTGGGAAGGACAAACTATTGTTTATTAACATGAGAGCTACAGGCACACAGGTATTAAGACACTTTAAAAATGTGCATCATCACAGACAGGGCTAAACAGGGCCAATCTGGGGTTGCACCTGTTCACTGCTACTTTGGTCCCTGAAAAGTTTTGTAGCAAATCAATTGGCCCTGTGTTTGCAGCACTGTTCTGATCTGAACTCTTAGTTCTCACAGTCCTTTGAGTCCAGCTGTCAGACCACCTCAGAGGCCTACTCTTCTTTCACATCCTGGCACATCTGACCCTGTTGTTTGAGTCAAGGCACATCTACCACGTTCTAATACTTAAATTATTGTTGTGTAGCTACTAAGTAATGTAAACTAAATGCCATCACAGAGCCTAGCTACAGATTTTTAGGAAATGAAATAGGAAAATGGAAACAAACTATAAAAGCCAAAGTAAAACCCAGACCCTGCATGGTACGCAAGTACTTCCCCAAGGACACTGAACTGAACAAAATTTAGTAACTTTGGATATACTGGAAACTCTTTTACAAATTAACCTAGACATAAAGAGTATCAAGGCCTCTGCAGGTGTTTGGATGCAGCCAGAGGGATGTTGTCTGCCATGGTGAAAGGTCTGTGGCTTGGATAAGCAGCAAATTCAAGCCAGTCTGGTAGGCAGAGCGCCAGCCCCATGTCTACAGATCAGAAGGGCAGCATCACTGGGTATGGGATTATGTAAGAAATGCCTAGATCAACCTTCTAGAAAAGTTATTAAAGTTTTCCACTTGCCTTCTGAAATATAACTGTTTAGCTAAAATACTAAAGAAAATATTTTTTAATTGTCTTTTTGTTTTTGTTTTATTTTTGAGACGAAGTCTCACACTGTCGATCGGGCTGGAGTGCAATGGCGCGATCTCGGCTCACTGCAACCTCCGCCTCCTGGGTTCAAGCAGTTCTCCTGCCTCAGCCTCCCGAGTAGCTGAGACTACAGGCGTGTGCCACTACGCCCAGCTAATTTTTGTGTCTTTAGTCAGGATGGGGGTTCACCATGTTGGCCAGGATAGTCTGGATCTCTTGGCCTCGTGATCCACCTGTCTTGGCCTCCCAAAGTGCTGGGATTACAGGTGTGAGCCACGGGGGGAGCGGGGGGTGCCTGGCCATTAAATTGTCTTCTAAAGAACCTCTAACTTTAATTAATTTGGACTGTAGAAGTTAATACAATTTTATATTTTAAAATCAATAATATTCTTTTTCAAATCCTCCATGGTAGAATTCTTCTAGTTACTTTTTAGGAACTTGCACTGCCCTTTTGGCAGATCTGCCATCTAGCCAATCTGCTGGATAAGCAGCCACAGATTTCAATCAGATTCCCCACTGTCCAAAAGTATCAATCTTAGATAGTCTTAGATACCAAACAATGGATACCAAGGATAAGAATCCCTGCTATTACCTACCATTTGTTTGTCTAAAATAGTTTTAGAGATGTATATGAACTAAATTTGCCATCTACTGTCTTGGAAAAGTCTATCAGAAATGTAGCAGATCTAGAGGGTTATAAGCCTGAAAGCAGCTTTGTGGAGAGTGAATGAGGGCTATCATTCCCCTCTACAAATGTTTAGATTAAATGTATGGATATATGCTACCATTCCAATTAAAGGCAAGAAAAGTAACAAATATCTTGGAGGCATTTACTGGAGGAAGAAGATGGGAGACACCAGAGCTTTGTAATTATTCTTAGCTTAGACATTGTCAGAGGACTGCCAGGTAAGAGTTCCACCCAGGAATATTCTATACTCATTTTTATGTACAAAACTTTTTGTGGTTATTAGAAAGTAATCATTTGGTGGCATTACTCCAGACCCTGCATGGTACATTAAGCAATTAAGAAATAAGAACAGAGAGCAGCAATCAGAATTTTCAGGCTGAAATCACAGATCAGTGATTCTCTTTCAGTGGAGTTCTTCTGAGGGTTATTACTGAACTCTATGCTTCCTTTTTCTCTTCATACAGAGAGAAAACTTCTTGTTCTAGGGACTGGCAGTGACATGTCCTGGTTCCATTTTCAACCATACAAATGACATTATGACTATCTAAACAACAAAATAACTGTTTTTTTGTTTTTTTGTTTTTTTTAATGGGAAGTCTCCTCACAGTTGTTTTATCTATGGGATGCAATGGCTCTGCTTATCATCCCACCATTATTTCCCTGGTACACAACATTGTAGACAGACCCCAAAGAACCAAATTAATTTATGAAGTGTGACTAGCAGGTGCTGTGCTTGAATCTCTCTCATTCTGAGAAGCTGAGTGAGGTCGGGAGATCACTATCCTCCAAATCATTAACCATTATTTGGATGGAAGAAATTATATGCTATTTGGGAGCTGAGGCTTGCAAATTCTCGTAACTGCACAATTGACATAACTGTACAGGTCTCCTTTATCCACCTGCTGGACCCTGAGCCTGCTTCCTGCTTCTGCTCCATGGATTGCCAGGTTAAACACACAACATTGTGTGCTCAAGAGACCCTCTGTAGAGAAGAAAAGGATAAAACAAAGGTAGGCAAAATTAGGTGTTTCATGCTTTACAGGTTTGCTTCAATTTTCATGAGATACACATGAGCTCTTCTGGGTCTCGTGTATGGGCATGTCTATTTTTGCTAAAATATCCTTATACTTTGTAGGAGGTTGGGGGGCTCATCTTTTTCATGGGCAATATAAAAGAACCATGGGATGGGAACCAGAGGTACAGCACACTCTTGCTACTGCCCAGCTGCATAACCTGGGGCAGATCTTCCAAGTTGAAGCTACACACCTGTGCGTGCAGTTCACCTGATTTTGGCAGATAGCTCTTCAGTAAGAAAAATAATACCAGACAATTAAAGCCTCTTGGAAATGAAGCTTCAGTTTCTTATTTATATGTCAGTTTTAAAGAATTTGTTATAGTGTTTTGTTTTGTTTTGTTTTGTTTTGTTTTTGAGACAGAGTCTCGCTCTTTCGTCCAGGCTGGAGTGAAGTGGCGCAATCTTGGCTCACTGTAACTTCCTGGCTCAAGCAATTCTCCTGCCTCAGCCTCCCAAGTAGCTAAGATTACAGCCACATGCCACCATGCCCAGCTAATTTTTTGTATTTTTAGTAGAGATAGGATTTCACCGTGTTGGCCAGGCTGCTCTCGAACTCCTGACCTCATGATCCACCCGACTTGCCTTCCCAAAGTGCCTGGATTACAGGTGTGAGCCACCATGCCCAGCCCATTGTTATTTTTATAAAGTACAAACATACTAAGATAAAAGTATTTATTGTCAGTGGTGATATCATCTGTCCACTAATTATCATCTCACTTTGTAGAAGTTCTTTGTATATTTTAGATATTTTATTCACTACCTACATTACAGATAATTTTTTGCAAGTCTAGCATTGGTCTTATGATTTTGTTTATACCATGTCTCTGTTTCTGTTTATAGTGTGATTTACAGTTTAGTTACCAAACCAACTTGATTTACCTGTAAAGACCATACATTTTATTATCATAATCTATATATGCCTACATATAGATTTCTTGATATTTATCCTGCATGTTGTTGTTTAAAATTCCTGGGTCTGTGGTTTGGTTTCAGACGTCAATTTTGGGAAATTTTCAGTCATTATTGCTTCAAATGTTTCTTTGATCCTTTCTGTCATTCTCCTCTCTGGTTTTCTCATTAAGTGTATGTTACACCTTTTGTAGTTGTCTCACGATTCTTGAATATTTATCTTTTTTTTTTTTTTTTTTTTTTTTTGAGACTGATGCTCTGTCCCCCGGGATGGAGTGTGATGGGTCAATCTCAGCTCACTGCAACCTCGCTGTCCCAGGTTCAAGCAATTTTCCTGCCTCAGCCTCCAAAGTAGCTAGGATTACAGGCATGCACCACCATGCCCAGCTAATTTTTTTGCACTTTTAGTAAAGATGGGTTTTTGCCATGTTGGCCAGGCTGGTCTCAAACTCCTGACCTCAAGCGATCCTCCCACTTTGGCCTCCCAAAGTCCAGGGATTACAAGTGTGAGCCATCATGCCTGGTCCATCATTGGTTTTTACTTTAGGGAGTTTCTATTCACATAAATTCAGGCTCACTAATTCTTTCTTTGTCATGTCCACTCTAGTAATGAGTATCAAAGGTATTCATCAGCTCTTTAAAAAAAATTTGTATTTTTAAATATTGTGGGTACATAGTATATATTTGTGGGTATATGAGATGTTTTGATACAGGTGTGCGTGCATAATAATCACATGTTGGAAATGGGGTACCCATCCCCTCAAGCATTTATCCTCTGTGTTATAAGCAATCCAATCATACTCTTTTATTTTTTTGAGACAGAGTCTCACTCTACTGCCCAGGCTGGAGTGCAGTGATGTGATCTTGGCTTACTGTAACCTCTGCCTCCCAGGCTCAAGCGATTCTCCTGCCTCTGCCTGTAGTTGGGATTACAGGTGCCTGCCCCACGCCTGGCTAATTTTTCTATTTTTGTAGAGACAGGGTTTCACCACGTTGGCCAGGCTGGTCTTGAATTCCTGACCTCAAGTGATCTGCCTGCCTTAACCTCCCAAAGTGCTGAGATTACAGGTGTGAGCCACCATGCCTGGCCTCTTTAGTTATTTTTAAATGTACAATTAAATTATTACCGACAGTAGTCACCATGTTGTGCTATTAAATAGCGGGTCTTATTCACTCTTTCTGTTGACAACTTTTTTGTACCAATTAACCATCCCCACCTTCTCATGCCCCCATTACCGTTCTCAGCCTCTGGTAACCATCCTTTTACTGTCTCCATTAGTTCAATTGTTTTAAGTTTTAGATCCCACAAATAAGTGAGAACATGTGATGTTCATCTTTCTGTACCTAGCTTATTTCACTTAACATAATGACCTCCGGTTTCATTCATGCTGTTGCAAATGACAGAATGTCATTCTTGTTTATGGCTAAATAGTACTCCATACATAGAGGACTACAGTTTCCTTTACCCATTCATCTGTTGACGGACACTTAGGTTGCTTCAAAAATTTGGCTACTTTGGACAGTGCCGCAGCAAACATGGAAGTGCAGATATCTCTTCAGTATACTGATTTCCTTTCTTTAGGGTTTATACTCAGCACTGGGATTGCTCGATCATTTGGTAGCTCTATTTTTAGTTTTTTGAGGAACCTCCAATCTCTTCTCCATAGCAGTTGTGCTAATTTACATTCCCACCAACAGTCCACAAGGGTTCCCTTTACTTCACATCCTTGCCAGCATTTGTTACTGCCTGTCTTTTGCATGTAAGTCACTTGAACTGGGGTGAGATGATGTTATCAGTGTAGTTTTGATTTGCATGTCTCTGATAATCACTGATGTCAAGCATCTTTTTGTATGCCACTTTGCCCTTGTATGTCTTCTTTTAAGAAAGATTCTATTCAAATCCTTTACCTGTTTTTAAATCAGATTATTTGATTTATTATACACAGAGTTGTTTGAGCTTCTTAAATATTCTGGTTATTAATCCCTTGTCAAATGGGTAATTTACAAGTATTTTATCTGATTCCGTGGGTTGTCCTTTCACTTTGTTGATTGTTTCCTTTGCTGTACAGAAGCTTTTTTTTTTTTTTTTTTAACCTGATGTGATCTCATTTGTCCATTTTTACCTTAGTTGCCCGTGCTTGTAGGGTATTACTCAAGAAATTTTTGCCCAGACCAATGTCCTGGAGAATCTCTGTAATATTTTTTTTGCAGTAATTTTCTAGTTTGAGGTCTTAAAGCCTTTAATCCATTTTGGTTAGATTTTTGTGAGAGATAGTGGTGTAGTTTCATTCTTCTGCTTATGGATATCCAGTTTTGCCAGCACCATTTATAGAAGAGACTCTGTTCCCCAATGTTTGTTCTTGGCATCTTTGTCAAAAATGAACTTACTGTAGGTGTATGAATTTGTTTGTCAGTTCTCTAATCTGTTCTAATGGTCTGTGTGTCTGTTTCTGTGTCAGTACCTTCCTATTTTGTTTACCATAGCTCTGTAGTATAACTTGAAGTCAGATAATGTGATTCCTGCAGTTTCGTTCTTTTCTGTCAGGATAGCTTTGGCTATTCTGAGTCTTTTGTGGTTCCAGATAAATTTTAGGATTCTTTATTCTATTATTGTGAAGAATGTAATTGATATTGCAATGAAAATTGCATTGAACCTGTGGAATGCTTTGGGTAGTATGGACTTTTAACTATATTGATTCTTCCATCTGTGAATGTGGAATATTATTCCATATTTTTGTGAGCCTTCTTCAATTTCTATCATTAATATTTTATAGTTGTTATTATAGAGCTCTTTTACTTTCTTTAAATTTAATTCCTAGGTATTGTATTTGTGGCTATTGTAAATGGGATTATGTTTTAATTTCTTTTTCAGCTTGTTCACTGTTGGCGTATAGAAATGCTACTGACTTTTGTATGTAGATTTTGTATCCTGCAAATTTACTGAATGTGTTTGTGAGTTCTAATACTTTTTTATGCAGTTGTTTAGCTTTTTCCAAATATAAGATCATATCATCTACAAAGATAATTTGACTTCTTCCTTTTTGGGTGCCTTTTATTTCTTTCCCTTGTCTGATTGCTGTAGCTAGGAATTCCAGTACTATATGTTGAATAACAGTGTTGACCGTGGGCATCCTTGTTGTGTTCCAGACCTTAGAGGAAGGTCTTTTGATTTTTCCCCATTCATTATGGTACATATTACCCATTCATTATAATGTCATATATGGCTTTTATTATGTTGAGGTACGTTCCCTCTATATCCAGTTTTTTAACTGTTTTTATCAGGAAGGGATGTTGGATTTTATCAAGTGCTTTTTCTGCATCAATTGAAATGATCATATGGTTTTTGTCCTTTATTCTGTTGATATGATAGATCACATTGATTGATTTGCATATGTTGAACCATCCTTGCATCCCAGGGATAAATCCCACTTGGTAAATAAATAAAAATAAATAAAATTATTTATTTTTTTTATATTTTAAATTCTGGGATATATGTGCAGAACATGCAGGTTTGTTACATAGGTATACATGTGCTATGGTGATTTGCTGCATCCATCACTCCGTCATCTATATTAGATATTTCTCCCAATGCTATCCCTCCCCTATTCCCCCAACCCCTGCTACCCTCCCCTAGCCCCCCATTCCCTGAAGGCCCCGGTGTGTGATGTTTCCGTCCTTGTGTCCATGTATTCCCATTGTCTAACACACACTTATAAGCGAGAACATGCAGCATTTGGTTTTCTATTCTTGTGTCAGGTAACCAGCTTTATCCATGTTCCTGCAAGGGACATGAACTCATCCTTTTTTATGGCTGCATAGTATTCCATGGTGTATATGATATGTGCCATATTTTTTTGGATTGGTTCCAAGTCTTTGCTATTGTGAACACTGCCACAATAAACACATGTGTGCATGTGTCTTTATAATAGAATGATTTATAATCCTTTAGGTATATACCCAGTAATGGGATTGCTGGGTCAAATGGTATTTCTAGTTCTAGATCCTTGAGGAATCACCACATTGTCTTCCACAATAGTTGAACTAATTTACACTCCAACCAACAATGTAAAAGCATTTCTATTTCTCCCTGTCCTCTCTAGCATCTGTTGTCTCCTGACTTTTTAAAGATCACCATTCTAACTGGTGTGAGATGGTATCTCATTGTGGTTTTGCTTTGCATTTCTCTAATAACCAGTGATGATAAGCTTTTTAAAAAATTATTACACTATAAGTTCTGGAGTACATGTGCAGAACATGTAGGTTTGTTACATAGGTATACATGTGACATGGTGGTTTGCTGCATCCATCCACCTGTCACCTACATTAGGTATTTCTCAATGCTATCCCTCCCCTAGCCCCCCACCTCTGACAGGCCCTGGTATGTGATTTTTCCCCTCCCTGTGTCCATGTGTTCTCATTGTTCAACACCCAATTATGAGTGAGAACATGTGGTGTTTGGTTTTTTGTTCTTGCATCAGTTTGCTAATAATGATGGTTTTCAGCTTCATCCATGTCCCTGAAAAGGACATGAATTCATTATTTTTTATGGCTGTATAGTATTCCATGGTGTATATGTGTCACATTTTCTTTATCCAGCCTATCATCTATGGACATTTGGGTTGGTTCTAAGTCTTTGTTATTGTGAACAGTGCCGCAATAAACATATGTGTGCATGTGTCTTTATAATAGAATGATTTATAATCCTTCGGGTGTATATCCAATAATGGGATTGCTGACTCAAATGGTATTTCTAGTTATAGATCCTTGAGGAATCACCACATTGTCTTTCACAATTTGTCTTTGAACTAATTTACACTCCCACCAACAGTGTAAAAGCATTTCTATTTCTCAACATCCTCTCTAGCATCTATTGCCTCCTGATTATTTTAATGATTGCAATTCTAAGTGGCTTGAGATGGTACCTCAATGCAGTTTTAATTTGCATTTCTCTAATGACCAGTGATGATGAGCTTTTTTTCATACGTTTGTTGGCTGCATAAATCTTCACTTTTGAGAAGTGTCTGTTCATATCCTTCGCCCACTTTTTTATGGCGTTGTTTTTTTTCTTGCAAATTTGTTTAAGTTCTTTGTAGATTCTATCTATTCTCCCTTTGTCAGATGGATAGATTGCAAGAATTTTCTCTCATTCTGTAGTTTGCCTGTTTGCTCTGATGATTGACTATTTTGCTGTGTAGAAACTCTTTAGTTTAATTAGATCCCATTTGTCAGTTTTGGCTTTTGTTGCCATTGCTTTTGGTGTTTTACTCATGAAGGCCTTGCCCATGCCTATGTCCTGAATGGTATTGCCAAAGTTTTCTTCTAGGGGTGTTATGATTTGGGGTCTTACATTTAAGTGTTTAATCCATCTTGAGTTAATTTTTGTATGAAGTGTAAGGAAGGGATCCAGTTTTAGCTTTCTGCATATGGCTAGCCAGTTTTCCCAACAACATTTATTAAATGGGGAATCCTTTCCTTATTACTTATTTTTGTTAGGTTTGTCAAAGAACAGATGGTTGTAGATGTGTGGTGTTATTTCTGAGGCCTCTGTTCTGTTCCAACGGTCTATATATCTGTTTTGGTACCAGTACCATGCTGTTTTTGTTACTGTAGCCTTGCAATACAGTTTGGAGTCAGGTAGCGTGATACCTCCAGCTTTGTTCTTTTTGCTTAAGATTGTCTTGGCTATGCAGGCTCTTTTTTGGTTCCATATGAAATTTAAGGTAGTTTTTTCCAATTCTGTGAAGAAAGTCAATGGTAGCTTGATGGGGATAGCATTGAATCTAGAAATTACTTTGGCAGTAAGGCTATTTTCATGATATTGATTCTTCCTGTCTATGAGCATGGAATGTTCTTCCATTTGTTTGTGTTCTCTCTTATTTGCTTGAGCAGTGGTTTGTAGTTCTCCTTGAAGAAGTCCTTTCCATCCCTTATAAGTTGTATTCCTAGGTATTTTATTCTCTTTGTAGCAATTGTGAATAGGAATTCACTCATGATTTTGTTCTGTCTGTTATTGGTGTATAGGAATGCTTGTGATTTTTGCACATTCATTTTGTATCCTGAGACTTTGCTGAAGTTGCTTATCAGCTTCAGGAGATTTTGGGTTGAGATGACAGGGTTTTCTAAATACACAATCGTATCATCTGCAAACAGAGACAATTTGACTTCCTCCTTTCCTAATTGAATACCCTTTATTTCTTTATCTTGCCTGATGGGCCTAGCCAGAACTTCCGATACTATGTTGAATAGGCGTGGTGAGAGAGGGCATTCTTGTCTTGTGCTAATTTTCAAAGAGCATGCTTCCAGTTTTTGCCTATTCAATATGATATTGGCTGTGAGTTTGTCATAAATAGCTCTTATTATTTTGAGATAAGTGCCATTGATACCTAGTTTATGGTGAGTTTTTAACATGAAGCACTGTTGAATTTTGTCACAGGCCCTTTCTGCATTTATTGAGATAATCATGTGGTTTTTGTTATCGGTTCTGTTTATGTAGTGGATTATGTTTATTGGTTTGCATATGTTGAACCAGCCTTGCATCCCAGGGATGAAGCTGACTTGATCGTGGTGGAAAAGCTTTTTGATGTGCTGCTGGATTCAGTTTGCCAGTATTTTACTGAGGATTTTTGCATCAGTGTTCATCAGGGATATTGGCCTGAAAGTTTCTTTTTCTGTTGTGTCTCTGCCGGGTTTTGGTATCAGGATGCTGCTGGCCTCATAAAATGAATTAGGGAGGATTCCCTCTTTTTCTATTGTTTGGAATAGTTTCAGGAGGAATGGTACCAGCTCCTCTTTGTACATCTGGTAGAATTTGGCTGTGAATCTGTCTGGACTATTTTTGGTTGGTAGGCTCTTAATTGCTGCCTGAATTTCAGAACTTGTTATTGGTCTATTCAGGAATTCAGTTTCTTCCTGGATCAGTCTTGGGAGCGTGTATGTGTCCAGGAATTTATCTATTTCTTCCAATTTTTCTAGTTTATTTGCATAGAGGTGTTTATAGTATTCTCCGGTGGTAGTATTCCTGTGAGATAGGTAGTGATATCCCCTTTATCATTTTATATTGAATTTATTTGATTCTTCTCTCTTTTCTTCTTTGTTAGTCTGGCTAGTGGTCTGTTTATTTTGTCGATCTTTTCAAAAAACCAACTCCTGGATTCATTGATTTTTCTTTTTTTTTGAAGGGTTTTTCTGTGTCTCTACCCCCTTCAGTTCTGCTCTGATCTTAGTTATTTCTTGTCTTCTGCTAGCTTTTATATTTGTTTGCTCTTGCTTCTCTAGTTCTTTTAATTGTGATGTTCGGGTGTTGATTTTAGATCTTTTCTCTTTTCTCTTGTGGGCACTTAGTGCTATAAATTTTCCTCTACACACTGCTTTAAATGTGTCCCAGTGATTCTGGTACATTGTATCTTTGTTCTCATTGGTTTCAAATAACTTCTTTTTTTCTGTCTTAATTTTTTAATTTACCCAGTAGTCATTCAGTAGCAGGTTGTTCAGTTTCCATGTAGTTGTGTGGTTTTGAGTGAGTTTCTTAATCCTGAGTTATAATTTGATTGCACTATGGTCTGAGAGACTGTTTTATGATTTCCTTTATTTTGCATTTGCTGAGGAATGTTTTACTTCCAATTATGTAGTCAGTTTTAGAATAAGTGTGATGTGGTGCTGAGAAGAATGTATATTCTGTTGATTTGGCCTGGAGAATTCTGTAGACGTCTATTAGGTCCACTTGGTCCAGAGCTGAGTTCAAGTCCTGGATATCCTTTTTAATTTTCTGTCTCCTTGATCTGTCTAATATTGACAGTCGGGTGTTAAAGTCTCCCAGTATTATAGTGTGGGAGTCTAAGTCTCTTTGTAGGTCTCTAAGAACTTGCTTAATGAATCTGGGTGCTTCTGTATTGGGTGCATATATATTTAGGATCGTTAGCTCTTCTTGTTGCATTGATCCCTTGACCTTTATGTACTGCCCTTCTTTGTCTCTTTTGATCTTTGTTGGTTTAAAGTCTGTTTTATTAGAGACTGGGATTGCAACCTCTTCTCTTTTTTTGCTTTCCATTTGTTTAGTAAATATTTTTTGCTTCTTTTTATTTTGAACCTATCTGTGTCATTGCACATGAGATGGGTCTCCTGAATACAGGACATCAATGGGTCTTGACTCTTTATCCAATTTGCCAGTATGTGTCTTTTAATTGGGGAATTTAGCCTGTTATTTTTAAGGTTAATCTTGTTATGTGTGAATTTGATTGTCATTATGATGCTAGCCGGTTATTTTGCCTGTCAGTTGATACAGTTTCTTCATAGTGTTGATGGTCTTTACAATTTGGTATGTTTTTCCAGTGGCTGGTATTGGTTGTTCCTCTCCCTGTTTAGTGCTTCCTTCAGGAGCTCTTGTAAGGCTGGTCTGGTGGTAGTAAAGTCTCTTAGCATTTGCTTGTCTGTAAAGGATTTTATTTCTCCTTCACTTATGAAGCTTAGTTTGGCTGGATATGAAATTCTGTGTTGAAAATTCTTTTATTTAAAAATGTTGAATATTGTCCTGCACTCTCTTCTGTCTTGTAGGCTTCTGCTGAGGATCCACTGTTAGTCTGATTGGCTTCCCTTTGTAGGTAACCTGACCTTGCTCTGTGGCTGCCCTTAACATTTTTTCCTTCATGAATCTGATGATTATGTGTCTAGGGTTTGCCTTCTTCAGGAATATCTTTGTGATATTCTCTGTGTTTCCTGAATTTGAATGTTGGCCTGCCTTGCTAGGATGGGGAATTTCTCCTGGATAATATCCTGAAGAATGTTTTCCAACGTGGTTCTCTTTTCCCTGTCACTTTCAGGTATACCAATCAAACATAGATTTGGTCTTTTCACATAGTCCCATATTTCTTGGAGGCCTTGTTTGTTTCTTTTCACTCTTT
>NW_016107647.1:893643-897443 GCF_001604975.1 Cebus imitator
GCTATTGATACTTGTGTGTGCTTCATGAAGTTCTCATGCTGTGTTTTTCAGCTCCATCAGGTCATTTATATTCTCTAAACTGGTTATTTTAGTTAGCAATTTATCTAAGCTTTTTCAAAGTTCTTAGCTTCCTTGTATTAGGTTAGAACATGCTCCTTTAGCACAGAGGAGTTTATTACCCACCTTCTGAAGTCTACTTCTGTCAGTTCATCAATTCATTCTCCCTCCAGTTTTGTTCCCTTGCTGGCTTTGAGTTGTGATCTTTTGGAGGAGAAGAGGCATTCTGTTTTTTGGGAATTTTCAGCTGTTTTGTGCTGGTTTCTCCTCATCTTCGTGGATTTATCTACCTTTGGTCTTTGTTGTTGGGGACCTTCTGATGGGGTCTCTGAGTGGACATCTTTTTTGTTGGTGTTGATATTTTTCCTTTGTTTGTTAGTTTTCCTTCTAACAGTCAGGCCCCTCTGCTGCAGGTCTTGGGGTTTGCTGGAGGTTTACTCCAGACCCTATTTGCCTGGGTATCACCAGTGGAGACTGCAGAATAGCAAAGATTGCTGCCTGCTTCTTCCTCTGGAAACTTCGTTCCAGAGGGACACCCACCAGATGCCAGCCAGAGCTCTCCTGGATAAGGTATCTGTCGGCCCTTACTGGGAGGTGTCTCCCAGTCGGGATATATAGGGGTCAGGGGCCCACTTGAGGAGGCAGCCTGTCCCTTATCAGAGCTTGAACGCCATGCTGGGAGACCTGCTAGTTTCTTCAGAGCTGTCAGGCAGGATGTTTAAGTCAGCTGAAGCTGTGCCCACAGCCACCCCTTCCCCGAGGTGTTCTGTCCCCGGAAGATGGGGGTTTTATCTATAAGTCTCTGACTTGGGCTGCTATTTTTTTTTCTTTTTCAGAGAAGCCCTGCCAAGATAGGAGGAATCGAGAAAGTCAGTGTGGTTTCAGTGGCCTTGCTGAGCTGTGGTGGGGTCTGCCCAGTTCAAACTTCCTGGCAGCTTTGTTTACACTATGAGGGTAAAACTGCCTACTCAAGCCTTAACAATGGCAGATTTCCCTCTCCCCACCAAGCTTGAGTGTCCCAGGTTGATCTCAGACTGCTGTGCTGGTACTGAGAATTTCAAGCCAGTGGATCTTCGCTTGCTGGCCTCCATGGGGGTCAGACCCACTGAGCCAGACCACTTGGCTCCCTGGCTTCAGCTCCTTTTCCAGGGGAGTGAATGGTTCTGTCTTGCTGGCATTCCAGGTGCCACTGGGATATGAGAAAGAAAAAAAAACCTCCTGCCACTAGCTTGGTGTCTGCCCAAACAGTCCCCCAGTTTTGTGCTTGAAATCGAGGGCCCTGGTGATGTAGGCACTGGAGGGAATCTCCTTGTCTGCTGGTTGTGAAGAGGGTGGGAAAAGCACAGTATCTAGGCTGGAATGTACTTTTCTTCCCAGTACAGTCTCTCAAGGCTTCCCTTGACTAGGGGAATGAAATCCCCCGATTCCTTGCACTTCCCAGGTGAGGCAATGCCCTACCCTGCTTCAGTTCACCCTCTGTGAGCTACACTCACTGTCCAACCAGTCCCAGTGAGATGAACCGGATACCTCAGTTGGAAATGCAGAAATTATCCACCTTCTGTGTCGATCTCCATGGGAGCTGCAAACCAGAGCTGTTCCTATTAGACCATCTTGCCAGCGGAACTGTAGATCAGACTCTTACAGGTGTGTGGCTTTATTTCTGAGTTTTCTATTCTGTTCCATTGGTCTGTGCATCTGTTTTTGTACAAGTATCACACTGTTTGGTTTACTGTAACCTTATAGTCTGAAGTTGGGTAGTGTAATGCCTCAGGCATTATTCTTCTTGCCTAGGATGGGATTGGCTATTCAGGCTCTTTGTTGTTGTTCCATATAGATATGGTTTGGATTTGTGTTCCCACCAAATCTCATGTCCATTTATCATCTCCAGTGTTGGAGGTGGGGCCTGGTGGGAGGTGATTGGATTGTGGGGGTGGTTTATCATGAATGATTTAGCACCATCCTCTTGATGCTGTTCTTGTGATTGTGAGTTCTCACAAGATCTTGTTGTTTAAAAGTGTGTAGCACCTCCCCCAACTTTTTCTCGGTCCTGCCCCTGCCATTTAAGATGCCTGCTCCTACTTTGCCTTCTGATATAAGTAGATGCTTCCTAAGGCCTCCCCAGAAACAGATGCTGTCATACTCCCTGTACAGCCTGCAGAACTGTGAATCAATTAAACCTCTTTTCTTTATAAATTACCCATTTTCAGGTATTTCTTTATAGCAATGTGATAAACAGCCTAATATGCATATGAATTTTAGAAGTTTTTTTGTAGTTTCATAGGAATAGTGTTGAATGCATAAATTTCTTTGGGTAGTATGGCCATTTTAATGATATTGATTCTTCCAATCTAGGAATATGTCATGTATTTCCATTTATTTGTGTCATTTCTGATTTCTTTCAGCAGTGTTTTGTAGTTTTCCTTGTAGAGATTGTTCACCTCCTTGGTTAGCTGTATTCCTAGGGATTTCAGTTTCTTTGTAGCTATTGTAAATGGGATTGTGTTGATTTGACTCTCAGCCTTGATGTATTGGTGTATAGAAATGCTACTTATTCTTGTACATTGATTTTATATCCTGAAACCTTGCTAAAATTATTTATCAGTTCTAGTAGCCTTATGGTAGTCTTTAGCATTATCTAAGTATAAATCATATTATCAGCAAAGAGGTGGTTTGCCTTACTCTTTTACTATTTGGATGCCTTTTATTTCTTTTTTTTCCACAATAATGTTTATTATTATATTCTTAAATAAATTAATATCCAATAAGCAAGTGGTTATTAATTTTTTCCTTCATTATTCAACCCCAAATTAGTCAAAGCATGTTAGTTATTTACAACCAACCCTAAAGTGAGCACAAATGACAAACATAGGCTACAATGCTAAAAATGTAATGCTTGAAGGCACCAGAGTGCCAACAACATCATAACATCAAAAGATTATTAGGTAAGTTTCAGAAGGGATAAGAACCCCAGAGAGATTAGCCCCACTTCAGGGGTCACTTTTGGGGGTGTTCTCCAATGTGAAGAACTGGCTAGGACTGCTAGTACTCTGTTGAATAGGGGGGGTGAGAGTGGTTTGTTTTGTTTTGTTTTGTCTTTGTTTTTGTTTTGCCTTATTCCAGTTCTCAAAGGGAATGGTTCTAGCTTTTCCCCATTTAGAAGTATGTTGGCTGTGGGTTTTTCATAGATGGTTCTTACTATTTTTAGGTATATTATTTGGATGCCTAGCCTGTTGGGGGTTTTTCATCATGAAGGCATTTTTCTGCTAAACCTTTGGCTAACTTTCTTAAAATGATTTAATAAGTAAGCAGATGTTATTCTTTGTCCCTCCAGAAAATCAACAAGCAAAATGCCTTGAGCATTCCAAAAAACTGTGGCCATGACCTTTGCTCTTGGCTGGTCTGATTTTGCTTTAACTGGATCCCTTCTGCCTCTTGGTAGTTGCTACCTAGATTGTGCTTTGTCTTCAGGGTTGTACTGGTAAAGCCATGTTTCATCTCCTATTACAGTTCTTCAAAGACATGCTCAGGATCTTGATCCAGTTGTTTAACATTTCCATTGAAACCTCTGCTCTTGTCTGCAGCAAATCTGGATGCAGTGGTTTTGGTGCCCCCTGAGTGGAAAGTTGCTCAACTTTAATTTTTCAGTGAGAATTGTGTAAGGTGAGCCAACTGATATGTTAATCATGATGTTTCTGCTGTTAACCATTCGTCTTCATCAATTAAGGCACAAGCAAGATTAATTT
>NW_016107647.1:897498-904396 GCF_001604975.1 Cebus imitator
TTTTGAGATGGAGTTTTGCTCTTGTTACCCAGGCTGGAGTGCAGTGGCGTGATCTCCACTCACCGCCACCTCCGCCTCCCGGGTTCAAGTGATTCTCCTGCCTCAGCCTCCTGAGTAACTGGGACTACAGGCGTGTGCCACCATGCCCAGCTAATTTTTGTATTTTTAGTAGAGGCGGGTTTTCACCATGTTGACCAAGATGGTCTCCATCTCTTGACCTCGTGATCCACCCGCCTCAGCCTCCCAAAGTGCTGGGATTACAGGCGTGGGCCACTGTGCCCGGCCAGGATTAATTTTTTTTCTTGCACATTTATGTGAATGGCTTGCTGCTGCAGTCTTCAGCTTTAACATCATCTTGGGCCTTCTTAAAATTAGTTATCCATTTGCCACCTGCTGATTTACTTGGGGCATTGTCCCCATAAACTTTTTGTAAAGCATCACTGATTTCACCATTCTTTTGCCCAAGCTTCCCCATAAATTCAATGTTTGTTCTTGTTTCCATTTTAGCAGAATCCATGTTGCTCTGATAGGGGCTCTTTTCAAACTGATGTCTTTTTCTTCTTAGTACCTCAAACTAGATCCTGTTCAGACATGTTATAACAAGTGTGAGTTTACTTCGGTGCAAAAAAAAAACTTTGAAATTCATACATAGTTTTATTTTAACATACATTTTCTATGGCCATTTTAAAGACCCCATGTATGTCTTAAGTAGAACAAATACATCATGCCTCTGCTTGTTCTCACACACGTGCAGCTATCCATTGCTCAGGCCCTGTATATTATGGGGAAATTTAAATTGATACTATGTTTATAATATTTCTTATTTAGTTATTGAGGATATCTCTTCATTGAGTCATGTCACTTTTTCTCTCATTTAGGCTTTGTAAATTTTTTTTGCATACATCTGTCCTTGTATATGGCATACAGGGGTCTGGATAAGGTAAATACTTTGTAAAAGTATACATAGTTAAGGATTAAGGAAGACCTAGAATTTCGGCTTTCTTTCTTGATCCAGTTTTTTCCCAGTACATCCCATGGCTGTATATATGTTGTGTGTGTGTGTGTGTGTGTATGTGTGTGTGTATACATATATATGTATACACATATATATGTGTATATATAGGTATATATATACACATATATATGTGTATATATGTATATATATATGTATACACACACATACACACACACACACACACACATATATATACGTGTGTCCTAACTTAAGCTGTTATAACAAAGTACCATAGATTGGGTGGCTTAAACAACAAACATTTATTTCTCACAGTTCTGGAGGCTGGCAAGTATAAGATCAAGGTGCCAGGAGACTGGGTGTCTAGTGAGGACCACTTCCTGGTTCATAGGTGATGGCTTCTCACTGTGTCTTCACATGGTGGAAAGAGGACTAGAAAGCTCTCAGAGATCTCTTGTAAAAGCACAGATCCCATACATGAGGGCTCCACTCTCATGCCTTAATTACTTTCAGAGCTCCTACCATCTAATATAATCACAGTGAAGATTATTTCTCATATCATTTTGTGAAACACAAACGTTCATTCCATAACAATGTTACAATATATAACTTGAATATGTAACTTATTAGTAAATAACAGATATACACATATAAATATGTAACATATTAACAAATAGCAGGTACACATATTTAAATGTAAATATAAATATTTCTGAGGGCTTATTCTTATTAGTTTTAGAAATAAACTTGATTTGTTTTGAATGATTTGGTTAAAAACATATCTTTTATACATTTTGGAGTAGGAAATCACATGAAGTAATGAAACTGCCATTAAACATTTGAAATAATTCTGCTGTGACTTATTGCTATTAAATACCCTTTTGAAATTGTTTAGTAACTTCCCTTATTTCTTTTATAATGTTAATATATATTGACATATTAATTTTAGTTTTATATTGTAGTTTTCAACTACATTTTTAATTGCTATTCTCAAATATTTTTAAAATTACTATAGGTTTTGGGGGAACCGGTGGTATTTTATTACATGAGTAAGTTCTTTCGTGGTGATTTGTGACATTTTGGTGCACTCATCACCCGAGCAGTATACACCTAACCCAATTTGTAGTATATTATCCCTCACCCCTTCTCTCACTTTTCCCCCAAATTCCAAAGTTCATTGTATCATTCTTATGCCTGTGCACCCTCATAGCTTAGATAACACTTATGAGCAAGATCATACAATGTTTAGTTTTTCATTCCTGAGTAACTTATAATAATAGTTTCCAATCCCATCCAGGTTGCTGCGAGTGCCATTAATTCATTCCTTTTTATGGTTCAGTAGTATTCCATCATATATATATATACACCACAGTTTCTTTATCTACTCATTGATTGATAGACATTTGGGCTGGTTCCACATTTTTGCAGTTGCAAATTGTGCTGCTATAAAAATGCATGTGCAACTATCTTTTTCAAATAATGACTTCTTTTCCTTGGGGTAGATAAATGGATCAAATGGTAGCTCTACTTTTAGTTCTTTAAGGAACTGTGAGTATGGGATGTGTTTCTGTTTGTTTGTGTCATTTATGATTTCTTTCAGCAATGTTTGCAGTTTCCCTTGTAGAGGTCTTTCACCTCCTTGGTTAGGTATATTCCTAAGTTTTTTTGTTTGTTTGTTTGTTTTGTTTTATTTTTTCATCTCTTGTAAAAGAGGTGGAGTTCTTTATTTGATTCCCAGCTTGGTTGCTGTTGGTATATCAGAGCTACTGATTTGTATACATTAATTTTGTATCCTGAAACTTTGCTGAATTCATTTATCAGTTCTAGTTTTTTGGATGAGTCTTTAGGGTTTTCCAGGTATGCAATCTTATCAGCAAACAGCAACGGTTTGACTTCCTCTTTATTGATTTGGATGCCCTTTATTTCCTCCTCTTGTCTGATTGCTCTGGCTAAAAATTCCAATACTATGTTGAATAGAAGTGGTGAGAGTGAGCATTCTTACTTGTTCCAGTTCTCAGAGGGAACGCTTTCAACTTTTCCCCTTTCAGTATTATGTTGGCTGTGGATTTATCATAGATGGCTTTTATTACATTGAGGTATATCCCTTGTATGCTGATTTTGATGAAAGTTTTAATTGTAACGCGATGCTGGATTTCGTCAAATGTTTTTTCTGTGTCTATTGAGATGATTTTGTGACTTTTGTTTTCAATTTTGTTTATGTAATGTATCACATTTATTGACTTGCTTGTGTTAAAGCATCTCTGCATTTCTGGTATAAACCTACTTGATCATGGTGGATTAACTTTCTGATATACTCTTGGATTCAGTTAGCTTTTTTTGTTGTTGTTTTTTTGTTTTTGTAAGGATTTTTCATCCATGTTCATCAGGGATTACTGGTCTGTAGTTTTTTTTTTGTTGTCGTTAGGTCCTTTCCTTTGGTATTATGGTGATGCTGGCTTCATATAATGATTTAGGGAGGATTCACTCTTTCTCTATCGCATAGAATAGCATCAGTAGAATTGGTACCAATTCTTCTTTGAATGTCTGATAGAATTCATCTGTGAATCCATCTAGTCCTGGACTTTTTTTGTGTGTTGGTAACTTTTTTGTTATTTTAATCTCACTGCTCATTATTGATCTGTTCAGGGTTTCTAATTCTTCTTGATTTAAGCTAGGGAGATTTTATCTTTCCAAGAATTTATCCATCTTCTCTAGTTTTCTAGTTTATGTTTATAAAGGTTTATAATTTATAAAGGTTCATAGTAACCTTGAATGATCTTTTGTATTTCTGTGGTGTTGGTTGTAATATCTCCTGTTTCATTTCTAATTGAACTTATTTGGATCTTCTCTCTTCTTTTCTTGTTTAATCTTGCTAATCTATCAATTTTATCTTTTCAAAGAACCAACTTTTTGTTTCGTTTATCTTTTGCATTTGTTTTCTTTCAATTTCATTTAGTTCTGCTCTGATCTTCATTATTTCTTTTCTTTCTGCTGGGTTTGGGTTTGGTTTGTTCTTGTTTCACTAGTTTTTTGAGGTGTGACCTTAGAGTGTCTATTTGTGCTTTTTCAGACTTTTTAATGTAGGCATTTAAGGGTATGGACTTTCTTCTTAGCACCACTTTTGCTGTCTCCCAGAGATTTGGATAGGTTGTATCACTGTTATTCAGTTCAAATAATTTTTTAATTTCCATCTTGGTTTCATTGTTGACCCCATGATCACTCTGAAGCAGGTCATTGAATTTCCATGTATTTGAATGGTTTTGAAGGTTCCTTTTGAAATTGATTTCCAATTTTATTCTACTGTGGTCTGAGAGAGTACTTGATGTAATTTCAATTTTCTTAAATTTATTAAGACTTGTTTTGTGGCCTATCATATCGTCAATCATGGAGAAAGCTCCATGCACTGGTGAATAGAATGTATACTCTGCAGTTGTTGGGTAGAATATTATGCAAATATATGTTAAGTCCATTTGTTCTAAGGTATAGTTTAAATCCATTGTTTCTTTGTTGACTTTCTGTCTAATGACAGTCTAATGCTGTCAGTGGAGTATTGAAGTCCCCCTCTATTATTGTGTTGCCATCTATCTCATTTCTTAGATCTAGTAGTCATTGTTTTATAAATTTGGGAGCTCCAGTGTTAGGTGCATACATATTTAGGATTGTGATCTTTTCCTGTTGCACAAGGCCTCTTATTATATAATGTCCCTTTTTGTCTTTCATTGCTTTTGCTTTAAAGCTTGTTTTGCCTGATATAAGAATAGCTACTCCTGCTCACTGTTGGTGTTCATTTGCATGGAATGTCTTTCCCACACCTTTACCTTAAGTTTATGTGAGTCCTTATGTGTCTCCTGAAGGCAACAGATGGTTAGTTGGTGAATTCTTATCCATTCTGCAATTCTGTATCTTTTAAGTGAAGCATTTAGGCCATTTACATACAACGTTAGTATGTGAGGTATTATTCCATTTATCATGCTTCCATTTGTTACCTGTATAACTTGTTTATTTAAGTTGTATTTTTGTTTTATGGATCCTGTGGGATTTATGCTTTAAAGAGCTTCTGTTTTGATGTGTTTCCAGGACTTGTTTCAAGATTGAGAGCTTTTTTGGGGGCATTGGGGGGGTGGCAGTTCATGCAGTGCTGGCTTTGTAGTGGTGAATTCTCTCAGCATTTGTTTGTCTGAAAAAGACTGTGTCTTTCTTTTATATATGAAGTTTAGTTTCACTGGATACAAAATTCCTGGCTGTTAATTGTTTTGTTTGAGGAGGCTGAAGATAGAGCCTGAATCATTTCTATGGATTCCAGTGTTTCTGCTGAGAAATCTGCTGTTAACCTGATAAGTTTTTCTTTATAGGTTACCTGGTGTTTTGCCTCACAACTCTTAAAATTCTTTCCTTCATCTTGACTTTAGACAATCTGAAAAAAATATGCTTAGGCAATGATCTTTTTGTGATGACTAGCCCAAGTGTTCTTTGAGTTTCTTGTATTTGGATGTCTAAGACTGGAGCAAGGCCAGGGAAGTTTTCCTTGATTGTTCTCCCAAATATGTTTTCCAAAATTCTAGATTTCTCTTCTTAGGAATGCCAATTATTCTTAGGTTTGGTCATTTAACATAATTCCAAACTTCTTGGAGGCTTTGTTCAGTTTTTCGTATTATATTTTCCTTTGTCTTTGTTGAAATGGGTTAATTTGAAAACTTTGTCTTTGAGCTCTGTAGTTCTTTCTTCTGCTTGTTTGATCCTATTGCTGAGACTTTCCAGAACATTTTGCATTTCTCTACATGCATCCTATATTTCCTGAAGTTGTAATTGTTTGTTATTTATGCTATCTATTTCACTGAAGATTTCTTCCCTCATATCTTATATCATTTTTCTGATTTCCTTAAATTGGACTTCACCTTTCTCTGGTGAAGCTAACCTCCTTGGTTAGCTTAATCGGCCTTCTGAATTCTCTTTCAGGTAAATCAGGGATTTCTTCTTGGTTTGAATCCATTGCTGGTGCACTAGTGTAATTCTGGAGAGATGTTAAAGAATCTTGTTTTGTCATATTACCAGAGTTATTTTTTCTCATTCCTTCTCATATGTCAGAGGAAAGATCTGGGGCTCAAGGTTGCTGTTCAGATTCATTTGTTCCACAGGGAGTTCCCTTGATGTAGTACAGTCCCTCTTTTCCTAGGGATGTGACTTTCTGAGAGCTGAACTGTAGTAATTGTTAGTTCTCTTCTGGATTTAGCTACCCAGTAGGGCTGCCAGGCTCTGGGGTGGTACTGGGGGTTGTCTACAGTGTCCTGTGATGTGAACCATCTTCAGGTCTCTCAGCCATGGACACCAGCACCTCCTCCAGTGGAAGTGGCAGGAGAGTGGAATGGACTCTGAGAGTCCTTGGTTTTGGTTGTTCAATGCACTGGTTTTGTGCAGGTTGGCCGTTGCTGTGGCTGCCGTAGGGGATAGAGGTGCGATTCTTGGATCAATGGAGTTATGTTCCCAGGAGGATTATGGCTGCCTCTGCTATGTTATGCAGGTTGTCACGGAAGTGGGGGAAAGCCAGCAGTTACAGGCCTCACCCAGCTCCCACACAACCCAAAAGGCTGGTCTCATTCCTACTGTGCCCTCTCCAGTAGCACTGAGTTTGTTTCCATGCTATGGGCAAACAGAGCTGAGAACGTGCCCTGGGCTATCAGCCTCCCAGCTGAGAAAGCAAGCAGAGCTTTCGTGCCTCCCTGCCTGTAAGAGTCTGCACACCATCAAGATACCAATGACCTTCTTCACAGAACTGGAAAAAAAAAAAAACTGGAAAAAACCACCTTAAACTTCATATGGAACCAAAAGAAAGCCCGCATAGCCAAGTCAATTCTAAGCAAAAAGAACAAAGTGGGAGGCATCACACTATCGGACTTCAAACTATACTACAAGGCTACAGTAATCAAA
>NW_016107647.1:905683-917695 GCF_001604975.1 Cebus imitator
GAAAAAAAAAAAAAAAAAAAGAGTCTGCACACTGGTTTCACTCCCTGCCCTGGAGTTCTGGCCAGGAGACTTTGTATTTGGTTGGAATTGTTAGAGTTCAGCTGGAGGTTTCCTTCTCCTTGTGGCCTTTTCCTAGTTCCTCTGGTAGCCCTCCTCAAAGACCCCTGTGAGATAAGTCAGAAGTGGCTTTCCTGTGGATCCAGAGAACCCACAGGGCTTTTCCCACTGCTTCCTGTATTTCGCTCAGCTCTCTAAATTGAATCAATTGCAGGTAAGGTCAAATCCTTCTTCTGTGATCTATACTTTTGGGTTCCTCAGTTAAGATGTATGTTTGGGGGTAGGTGGATCCCCCTTTTCTACTTTTACAATTTGGGCATTTACAGTATTTGGCTGTCTCCCAAGTCCTGCAGAAGCAATTTGCTTCCTTCAGAGGGTCTATGGATTCTCTCAGCTTTCCTGGTATATTCCTGCAGTCGTCCTGGAGCAAAAGTTCATGATACAAGTCTCCACGTGCTGCTCTGTTCATTAAAGTGGGAGCTGTAATTTAGTCCTGACTTCTAGCTGCCATTTTTCCTCTATGTCTCGTTTTCTACTTCTACTTAATACTTTCTAAACATATAACTGAATACTAGTTTCAGATATGTAAAAGTATATTATTGTGTTTTCTTAATTTTATGATTAACCTTTTGGATTATCTATTAGTTTTGTAAGAGAGATATTTGATTTTTCAAAATCAACTTATTTTTTAATTTTCATTTTATTTTTAGTTTCCCTTAACTTAGCTTGTTTTATAGTTTGTTTTAATGCTTTATCATAACACTTTTGTTATGATATAGAATAGTTTGATATTAGTGTTCTAGAATTATGGGTTTGATTGTATTCCTTGGAATTTGGCTTGGATTTCTTTGTTTCACTTGAGAGTGTTTGGGGGCCTAAAGGTGTTACTAAATATTCATTGTGATGTGTCTTGATGGTATGATTATGATTAATCTTATGTCATTTAATAAACTGTGTGAGGCTTACTCTGTCTGAAGCCTTATCCTCTGCCTGGCAGAAGCCTATGGGTCAGGGTTTACCTCTGGAGGCCACTGCTCGGATGAGTCCCAGCCTGTGCACTATGGTCCAGTGACCTTGGACAAGACCCTGAACTTCTTTTTTTTTTTTTTTTAATTGATAGGCTCATTTTACTCAATCTTGAGAAAATGTCTACCTCATTCCCCAAACCTGAATCTCCATAGCTTCTGTCATTCTTTCACATCAGAATGGTAATCTGTGACAAAAAAAAAAAAAAAAAAATAGTTCAGCTTACAAGTCGGTCATACAAATGCTTTTCCCCAGGCAACCTCTGTATGTTGGTATGTAACAGAAGTGCTTTTTACGTAGTTCCCACTTTTTATAGAGAGTTTTTTTTATTGCATTTTAGGTTTGGAGGTACATGTGAAGAACATGCAAGATTGTTGCATAGGTACACACGTGGCAGTCTTGTTCCCATCCTCAGTGAAATGGGGACCCCTGTGGTACCTTGGCAAAGGTTGGCTATTAGGATTCAGGGAGGTAATCCAGGAGGTGTGTGTGCAGTACAAAGCTCAGAGTGAGTGCTCAGCTGTTGGCTGTATTGGTGATGGCACTGCTGTGGCTGCTCTTAGGGCTGTGGTTCTAAAAGTGACGCGAAAGAGCTCACTGCGCATTGAGTGCAATCCAGATGCCTAAGCAGGCAGACACATAGCAGATGCAGAGGTCACTGGCCCTTGAGAATCATAAAAAGAGGGCTACCAGAACACAGAGAATCACAAAGCTTGACCATGGTGTGACTCCCCTCAACTGGGAAAGACAGCCTAGAAGTGGGACTGTTTTGGCTGGTTCCTGAAGAGTCAGTAGGAGTTTTCAGTTAAAGGTAATTTTCTTACATTAATTTGCTTTTAAATGTTCAAGGGCATGAGGGATGAGCCTACATACAAACTCAGAATGGAGAAAAGCCACATGGACTGAAAAGATCTGATCTCTGTGGGGCTGCCAGGTGGAATCAGGTGACCTGGGAAGGAGCAGATTGCTCTATGTTGTTTCTCAATCCAATCAGTGAACTTCCTTTCTCATAGAGGAGCTTAGCTTCTTCACTCATCTATAATTGAGTGCATGATGCATGTGTATTTTTTTCTGTTGCCTTTCAAGGTTGTATTTATTTTTGCATGTGTCTGTGCTTACATATTTTTGGGTAGGCTTTTTCTTAATATTAGGTTAAAAGATGATCTTAGTTTTACTTGTTTTTCCTGTTTTTCTGGTAAATATTAGTTTCTCATATCTATGCAGTGCGTGTTCCAAGTATTTTTTTCTTGCTCACTTTTCTAGTGCTAATAGGTATAGGGTGAATTCACTTTGAGGGGTGATATAGAGCCTAATTTTAGAAAATAACATTTCTCACTTTTACTTAATCCTTGCTGAGAACTTTTCTATGAAATTTTATATGTTATCATTGTATCATATAGGATTCCTATTAGATTTTCTTTACAGTGTTAAGGCACACTAGCTCCTTAAATCTGTGCATATCTTTCTTTCTTTAGTTACCAGTCCTCATTTCTCTGTGGTTTCTTATAGAGAATGTAGCCCTGGGAATTTATTTACATCATGATTCAGAGCTTTGGTTTTTGCCGTGTCATGTTTTAGAGAGAACATTGGACCAGAAGTCTGGAGATCTGGTTTCTGGTTTTAGCTCTGCCATAAACAGTAAAAATATACTTCCCAATGGTTGCTTTCACATCAGACAGTTCAAAAGAGCTGTGAGTTATCAGTCAAGCCAGTGAGACTTCTCTGGTGCCCTTTTTATTAACCTGGAATGCCAGGGGATTGGAATCCACGAGGGTTTTCTGAAGCACCTTCTCTGGAGCCCTGATTTTATGAGCTGTTAGTACATGTTCCATGAAAATAGGTTTTCTGTGTCAGGTTAATTGGGTTATCCTGGAACTTCTTAGAGACTTTAGCTTTTCTCTGTGGTTCTTCAGGGAAATATAGAGTATGCAGGTTGGCTGTGTTTAACCAATTTATTTGACCAGGAAAATTTCTATATATACAGTAGCCTATGGGACTAGAAGTGTTCCATAGAACATACTTTGGGAAACAGTAAGATAATTTTTAAGGTTTCTTCGAACTTTCAAGTGTATGATTCTGTGAATATACTAAAAACCACTTAACATTATACTTTAAAAGGAAGAATTTTCTGGTTTATAAATTATATCTTAGTAAATATCATTATAAGAATTTTTAATGGTTCTTTAATCTTCAAAACTACCTGGGATTATTTCTGCTATTTATCATGTGGGCTTCAATTCCTCATTAAAAACAGACAACAAAAAAAACATATAGCACTTGACTGTTTAACATCCTTTGCAGAGAGTGTCATTCAATTCTAGGAAACTTCAAGGTCACTTTGCTGATTATGGCCTTTGTGTGTTTGTTTCATACCAATCTCTATGCATATTAGAACTTCTCCGTCAGACTTTCTAGGTTTAAGTGCTTGTCTTGAATTGCTGTCTTCTTTTTTGAGTCATGTGGCTGTGTTTTCAGGCTAGTGTATTCTGTATGTCTATAATCTGGTTTTCTGGGTTAATTCTTGTATTATCCTCTTTGCTGTTATTTTTCATTCTTTGATAACATATTTTATTTTGATTTCTTTCAGTTCAATGGTACACGTGCAGGCTTGTTATATAGTAAACTCATGGTCAGATGCGGTGGCTCATACCTGTAATCCTAGCACTTTGGGAGGCTGAGGCAGGCAGATCATGAGTTTAGGAGTTTGAGATCAGCCTGGCCGACATAATGAAACCCCGTCTCTACTAAAGAAATACAAATATTAGCTGGGTGTGTTGGTGCATGCTTGTAATCCTAGCTACTCTGGAGGCCGAGGCAGGAGAATTCCTTGAACTCAGGAGGCGGAGGTTGCAATAAGCTGAGATTGCACCACTGCACTCCAGCCTGGGCAACAGAGCAAGACTCTGTCTCAGAAAAAAAAGGAACAAAAAAGTAAACTCGTGTCACAGGAGTTTATTGTACATATTATTTGTCACCCAGGTAGTAAGCCTAGTCCCCAATAGTTCCTTTTTTCTGCTTTTCTCCCTCCTCCCACCTCATCCGACAAATAGGCCCACGTCTGTTGTTCTTTTCTTTGTGTGTATAAGTTCTCCTTGCTTAGCACCCACTTACAAGTGAGAACATGCAGTATTTGGTTTTCTGCTCCTGAATTAGTTTGCTAAGGATAATGACCTCCAGCTCCATCCATGTTCCCACAAAAGACTTGATCTCATTCTTTTTTATCACTGCATAGTATTCCATGGTGTATGTATACCACATTTTCTTGATCTGTCATTGATGAGCATTTAAGTTGATCCATGTATTTACTATTGTGAATAGTGCTGCATGAACATTCATGTGCATGTGCCTTTATGGTAGTATGATTTATATTACCTTGCGTGTATACCAGTAATGGGATTACTGAGTCAAATGATAGTGCAGCTTTTAGCTCTTTGAGGAATTGCCACACCACTTTAAACAATGGTTGGACTAATTTACACTCCCACCAACAGGGTATATGTGTTCTCTTTTCTCTGCAACCTTGCCAGCATCTGCTATTTTTTGACTTTTTAGTAATAGCTATTCTGATTGATGTGAGATAGTATCTCATTGTGATTTTGATTTGCATTTCTCTAATGATCAGTCAGTGATATTGAGATTTTCAGTATCATTGACAAACTTTATGCTTGTTGGCCACATGTATGTCTTCTTTTGAAAAGTGTCTGTTCATGTTTTTGCCCACTTCTTTTTCTTTCCTTGTAAATTTAAGTTTCTTATATATGCTGATATTAGGCCTTTCTCAGATGCATAGTCTGCAGATATTTTCTCCCATTCTGAATGTCTGTTTACACTTTTGATGGTTGCTTTTGTTGTGCAGAAGTTCTCGAGTTTAATTAGGTCTCATTTGTCAATTTTTGCTTTTGTTGCAATTGTCTTTGGCATCTTTGCCATGAAATCTTTGCTCATCCCTATGTCTAGAAAAGTATTGCATAGCTTGTCTTCCAGAGTTTTTATAGTTTTGGGTTTAACATTTAAGTCGTTAATCCATCTTGAGTTGTTTTTTGTATATGGTGTAAAAAGGGGGTTCAGTTTTAATCTTCTGCGTGTTGCTAACCAGTTATCCTAGCACCATTTGTTGAGTCGGGAGTCCTTTCCCCCATTGCTTTCGTCAGCTTTGTCAAAGCTCATATGGTTATAGGTATGTAGCCTTATTTCTGGCCTCTCTATTCTGTTCCATTGGTCTATGTGTCTGTTTTTTTTTTTTTTTTTTTTTTTTTTGGCTACTGTAGCCATATAGTATAGTTTGAAGTCAGGTAATGTGATACCACCAGTTTTGTTCTTTTTGCTTAGAATTGCTTTGGCTATTTGGGCTCTTTTGTGGTTTCATGTGAATTTTAAAATGGATTTTTCTAGTTCTGTGAAGGTCAGTGGCAGTTAGATAGGAATAGCATTGAATCTGTAAATTGCTTTGGGCAGTATGGCTATTTTAACAATATTGATTCTTCTGTTCGTATCATCTTTGATTTCTTTGAGCAGTGTTATGTGATTCTCCTTGCAGAGCTCTTTCACCTCCCTGGTTAACTGTATTCCTAAATATTGTTTGTGTGACAGTTGTGAATGTGGTTGCATTCCTGATTTGACTCTTGGCTTGGCTCTTGTTGGTGTGTACGAATACTAGTGATTTCTACACATTAATTTTTGTATCCTTAAACTTTGCTGAAGTTGTTTACCAGCTGAAGGAGCTTATGTGCTGAGACTATGGGGGTTTATAGATATAGAATCATGGTGTCTGCAAAGATGGATAATTTGACTTCCTCTCTTCCTATTTGTGTGCCTTTAATTTTTTTCTCTATCCTGATTGTGCTGGCTAGAACTAACGATAAATACTTTGTGGTGAGAGAGGGTACCCTTGTCTTGTGACAGTTTTCAAGGGAAATGTTTCCAGTTTTTCCCCATTCTGTATGATAGTGGCTTTGGGTTTTTCATGGGTAGCTCTTATTATTTTGAGGTATGTTCTTCAACTGCCTAGTTTGAGAGTTTTTAACATGAATGTGTGTTGAACTTTATCAAAAGCCCTGTCTGCATCTATTGAAATAATCATGTGGTTTTTGTCTCTAGTTCTGTTTATGTGATGAATCACATATATTGGTTTGCATATGTTGAACCAACCTTGCATCCCAGGATGAAGCCTACTTGTTTGCTTTTTGTTGTGCTGCTGGATTCAGTTTGCCAGTATTTTATTGAGGATTTTTGCATTCGTGTTCATCAAGGATGTTGGCCTAAAGTTTTCTCTTTTCTTGTTTTGTCATTGCCAGATTTTGGTATTAGGATGATAGGGAGAGATCCCTCCTCAGGTTCCTGGAATAGTTTCAGTAGGAATGGTACTATCTCTTCTTTGTACATCTGGTAGAATTGGACTGTGAATCCATCTCATACTGTTTTTTGGTTGGTGGGATTTATTACTGATTCAATTTTGGAGCTCATTATTGGTCTGTCCAAGTAATCAATTCGTTCCTGATTCAATCTTGGGACAGTGTATATGTCTAGGAATATATCCATCTCTTCTAGATTTTCTATTTCTTGTGTGTATGCATAGAGATGTCCATAGTCGTTTCTGATGGTTATTTTTATTTCTGTGGAGTCATCTTATTTGTCATTTCTAATTGGATCTTCTCCCTTTCCTTCATTAGTCTAGCTCTAGTGGCCTATCTTATTAATTTAAAAAACTGGATTTATTAATCTCTTGGATAGTTTTTTATGTCCTGATTTCCTTCATTTCAGCTCTTTTTTGGTTATTTCTTACCCTCTGCTAACTTGGAGCTGGTTTGTTCTTGCTTTTCTAATTCTTTGAGTTATGATGTTAAGTTGTTAATTTGAGATCTTTCTATAGTTTTGATGTGGGCCACTTAGTACTATAAATTTCTCTTTTAAAATTGCCTTAGCTGTGTTCCAGAGATTCTGATATGTTATATCTCTGTTCTCATTAGTTTCAAACATGTTGTTGATTTCTTCCGTAATTTCGCTTTAACCAAAAAATCATTCAGGATAAAGTTGTTTGGTTTACATGTAACATGGTTTTGTGTGATTTCTTTTAATCTTCTATTTTTATTGTGCTGTGGTCCAAGAGAATATTTGATATGATTTTTGTTCTTTTGCCTGTGCTGGGGGTTGTTTTATATTTGATTTTTGGAGTATGTGCTGTGTGGCAATGAGAAGAATGTATATTCTGTTGCTTTTGGGTGGAAAGTTGTGTAGAGATCTATCAGATCTATTTGGTTGAATGTTGAGTTCAGATCCTGAATGTCTTTAACGTTCTGCCTTACTGATCTGTCTAATAGTGGGTTTTAGAGTTTAAGTCTCTTTGTGGGTGTCTAAGAACTTGCTTTATTAATCTGCCTGCTTCTGTGTTGAGTATGTAAACCCTGCAGATCTGAGACATGTCTCAGTTAATTTAGAAAGTTTATTTTGCCAAGGTTGAGAACACGTTCCTGTGACACAGCCTCAGGAGGTCCTGACAACATGTGCCCAAGGTAGCAGAGGAAGAGCTTGGATTTATATATTTTAGGGAGACATGAGACATCAATCAATACATGTAAGATGTACATTGGTTCAGTCATGAAAGGCAAGACAACTCGAGGTAAAGGTGGGGTGACTGGAAGTGGGGAGGGGACTCCAGATCACAGGTAGATAACAGAAAAGTTATTGCATTCTTTTGAGTTTCTGGTTAGCCTCTCCAAATGAAGCAATCAGGTATGCATTTATCTCAGTGAGCAGAGGGGTGACTTTGACTAGAGTGGGAGGCAATTTTGCCCTAAGCAGTTCCCAGTTTGACTCTTCCCTTTACCTTTGTGATTTTGGGGCCTGAAGATTTATTCCCCTTCACATATCTTCCCTCTTCTTTATAATAATCTTTTGGAGAAATCATTTTAGAAGAAAATGTGTCCCTGGTCTTAGGTTTCCTCTGATCTCTCATGGCTAGAATGATGTCTTCCTAAATGGGTAGGTCCTGAGTTATTAAGAAACCTCATTTTTAGCAGGTTGTGAAGTCTCATGTCCTATGAAGAGAAAATAGCGGGAGGAAGGGAGAAAAACAGCAGCAAACAAAAGAACAATCCTGGAAAATTGATCTAGGCCACATTACTCTCAAGTCCATGTATCAGTAGGCAGGTATGAAAGTGGCTTGTGCATGTAAATAAATTGCTATTGTTTTCTTCTGAACTTTAAGTGGTCTAGCTTCAGTTTGTAGGGCTTTACAAAAGCAGAGCTTAGTTTTTAGTGACTCCAAATTAGGAAAAATGGGGGAAAAGAAAGGGGAAAAATTAAAAACATTATTTTGAAGACATAGCTGAGAAAATTAGAATTTGGTTCAAACTGTAGAAAATAATAAAAATTGAGAAACATTAGGCAAGACTGGACTCTAACAACAGGTATGCTATATTTTTTAAATATAATTTTTCTGTCTCCAGTTTCCCATTTTTACTAAAGGCAAATCATGGTAGGACTGATTTCCTTCATTATACTTGACCTGATTATTTGTATACAGTGCAGCAAGAATCTTTTTCTTTTTTTTTTTAACATAGGCCTTTAAATTGGTTTTGATGGAACTTTGTTCCATAGAAGGAATCCCAGATAAGACTTTTTAAAAGCTGAGCCCAGCCATGGATTTTTGTCAAATACCAATGAATTGCGTGATCCTTTCCTCTTAAGGTCCCAAGATAAACTTGGAGGTACTTGGCCTGTCAGAAAGTGACATTCTTTACTTATCACAGGTCAGGGACCTGCACAGGTGTGAGGCAAGGTGTGAGGCCAGTTTCCTCAGGGACTTTTATTGGCCCCATAAGTCAAGTTCAATTCCTTAAAGGAAAGCACACCATTCCAGTCAAAGCCTTGGTAAAATAACCAATTTCCCCAATTGCGTCCTGTTACAAATGAAAACAGATTCTTATTGCACTTATGCAAATAACTGTGTTGCCATAAATTAAGAATACTCACACATAGTTCCCAAATTCTGAAGAAATCAAGTAGAGAGAAGGAACTATGCTCTAAATTTTGTTCATAGAAATATAATAAATTGCTAAAATCTGTCAATAGCTTAAAAGAAAAATTTCCTTTACTCTGAGGGAAAAAAATGGATCATTAGTGTTTTAAGCAAAAAGTCAAAAAGGTTACTTCAGTCTTCTATTAGTTCAGTCCCTGTCGTTAATTCCTGTTCTGCTTGATATTTATGAACATTTCAGTTCTCCTTGAGTCCTGAAAGTTTTTTTTCTAATATCACAATCTCCAAAGTTGTCTGAAACTTGTATTCAAGAGAACCTGTTAGAGTTTTATAGCTAATTATAAAATCACCTTCTAAAGAGGACCAAAACCAGACAAAAATTGTCTGTTGAAGACAAAAAGTTTTAGGGCAGCCATAATCAAGGACACAGTTGACAAGGAAATTTGTTACCTCTGTGGCACACAGTAACCTGATTATAATTATCTCAAAGAAGACCAAACACCTTTTCATGTTTGACAATGCTTTCTGTATAATTTTTAAACCAAATAAGTCAACTTATGTCCCTTTTAGACTTTAGCGAACCTACTATGATAAAGGATTAATTAGGTCAAAAAAAGACATAATTTATAATTTCATTTTGGAAAGGTTGTCAAATAACAAAGATTTAAAACACTTGATATAACAGGTTATTATAGATAAAGGATTAATTAGGTCAAAAAAAGACATAATTTATAATTTCATTTTGGAAAATTTGTCAAATAACCAAGATTTAAAACACTTGATATCATAGGTTATTATAAAAATAAGTCATTCATTTGACCAATGTGGTAACTCAGAAAAAAAAAAAAAAAAAAAGAAGATGAAAACCTTTATTCTTTGAGAGAGGAGACTTACTTTTTCAAACAATAAGCCCTGATAAAAACAGCATGAAGCCAATTAAATTTGTTTTTAAAAATTTTATATACAATCTATAACATTTTAATCTTGACCATAAGATATAACTTCCATGAGCCTTCTGTAAATTTTATAACCTTTACCAAAGAGTTAGTTAATGCTTCAAGAAAACCTTGTTAATCTGACACAGAGACCCTTATGCTAGTCTTACTTCAGCATGCCTGGGATGTTAATGATTCATTTATAAAGAAACTGAACTTATTTTGCCTGTCAAAATCAGCCCTTGCAATCTCACAGGCCCACCTCTTCTGTGATAGTCCTTGGGCCTTGAGGAGTTGAATAGCTTTCATTTATGGCCCTGTGTCTCGGGAATGCAGTTTATTTGATTAGTATCTTTTACCAGAAGATGAAGATTTAATTGCTGTCAGTGTTTGAGATTTAACAGGACTTGGTGTTCTTTTTAGACCCAGCAGTCAAAGCCCTGTAACTCAATGTCACAAGTACTTTAAAAGCACATACAGAAAGATACACGGATGTAATAACCTTAATTAAAAAAAATTTTTTTTAATCTCAGTTGTTTTCCTAAGCACACCAAAACTCAATAATAATGGCATAGAAATTGTTTCAATGAACTGTAAAATCTGTTTGATCAGTTACTAAAAGACAAAAAAAAAGACCTTCTTTAGTGCACAGAAGAAAACATTTTTTTAGACCTTTAATAAAGCATTGTTAGCATCAGGCCACAAAAAACAGAACTCAAGGAAAAAAAAAAAAACTTATATGAGCTGAAGGAGAGCATTATTATTTTGCACCCCTTAAAATGAGAGAGAGAACTGAAAATGCTGATATGCAATAAAAGTTGAATTTTGGGTTAAAAAAATTAAAATCTCTTACAATTTATTAAGGGCAAATTAATTTCTTAAGAAAATTGTATTGTTCTAACCAATTAGTGTATAAATGTTGCTGTTTTTACATCAAGCCCACTTTTTTAGAAAGACCATTATAATTTCCTTTTAATTAATAGACAACTTTATCATATAAAAGTTTTTTTGCTTTATAAATCCTCTTATTTGACTTATGTGGACTGTTCATGACATGTTCGGGCTTTCCGGTTTGTCCTGTCAGTCTTTGTAAAACAGCCAGTCATTGTATTCTAGGACTAAATCCACCATACAGGATTCTTTCTCATATAAAATCATTTCTCTTTAAGCTTCTTTACAATAAAAAAAAAAGAAAAAAAACTTTATTTTTATAGCTTGCTTTATATCTCTTATTTTCTGGTTCCTTCTACCTTGTTTTATATATAATCTTTAAATAGGCTTTGAATTGGAAAATAAGTTCACTTTTTTAAAAGGGATACACTTTTTTGTAAAATAAGCAAACAAACAAAAAAAAACAATGTTTTCCTACAAATACATTTTATTGGAAAATACTCAAATGAAATATCTATTATTTAATTTAACTTTAGATTCTAAATTATGAGTTTGACTACATGTATTTATCCCATTATATTTACCTAATTGTTTTATTTTAATTATTTACCTAAGTGATTTATGGAAACTGCAATAGTCATCATTTAAAGTTATGGAACTGCTGCTGCAAAATTATAACTGAGACGGTGAAAAAAATGTGACCTAACTGACTACATCTTACTTCTAACCTCCAATCTGTCTTTGTTCACTCCCAGTCATAGGCCAGACTAGCTTTGGGAGGAATTCAGTTTATAGTTTAGCTTTGAAATAAAAACAGTAATAGTCCTTTCCCAAAACAAACCTTACTGCCAGTGGACTAGACTGCCTAAAGCCACAAGATTAGAAATTATGGTAATCTTACTAAATTCAAGATGTAGCTATTCTTATTAAACTGATATCAATCTTATGTATTAAAAATTACATAAGTAATGCCAGGCGCGGTGGCTCAAGCCTGTAATCCCGGCATGGTGGCGCGTGCCTGTGTTCCCAGCTACTCAGGAGGCTGAGGCAGGAGAATTGCCTGAACCCAGGAGGCAGAGGTTGCGGTGAGCCGAGATCGCGCCATTGCACTCCAGCCTGGGTAACATG
>NW_016107647.1:918730-921191 GCF_001604975.1 Cebus imitator
AAAGAACTTTATAGTTTGCAGTTTGACTTTAGGGCTCTTTTTTGTTAATGTAAATGTGTACAAAGACCATATTACTTCCATTTTACATAAACTCTAGCAAGAAGACGTGCCACAAAACCTACAGAGTCCTTGAAAGGGCATCATTCTCCTTATTCTTAGATTATTTGTTTTCCACATTTTTTTCTTAAAAGGAGGAACTGAACTTTGGCCTAGTGATTTTGTGTAGTGGATCGATGTGTGCTGCTTGTGGGCAGCACTGCACAGTGTGTCACCACTGAGTCATTTCCACCCTCTTATGTGTCTCAGTTTCTCTCTTCAGATGTCTGTGACCTCTGAGAGGGCTCAAAACACTGGGTGATCAGCCCTTATATGCATTTCCTTGATGATATTTTTCTTAAAGTTAATTTTTCTTGGGGATTTCCCTGTGGGACCACTGCACATTGTGGTGGGTCAACCCCCCAGACACCCCCATGAGGCCCCAGTCACTTAGGGCTGCCTTTCAGCTGGGAGGAGCAAATGCCCTTTCTCAATAGAGCCGAGAAAACTCAGTCTCTCATTTACCTATGAAAATAACAGTTCAGTTTCTCACACAAATCTGCACAGATAAGCCAAATCAAGATTAATTTTGGGAGAAAAAGCAATATAGAAGACCCTTTGGAATGCATCTCTGAACTGCAATTAGAATCCTTAAACAGCTTCCTAGGAGAGAAAAAAAGAGCAACTGTCAAGACCACTTCCTGCAAACTGTGTTCAGCCACCCCTACTTTGTAGCTCTCATCTGCCATTACACACACCATGGGCAAATACTCCCACAGTCTAAGGTACTCCCTGCTACCCACAAAGCCAAAGAGGTCAGGTGATGCAATACAGGAAAACAGAGATTTAGACCTAAGAAGAATCTGCCGAGGACTCTTGAAACTCCACAAAGAAAAAAAGAATACCCCAAAAGGGATGAATGACGCCTTTGTTCTGGATTCTTTAAAGGGGTTCAGGTCATTAGAAGCATTCTCTAGATTTTTGGGTACTGCAGATGGCAAAGGCAGAAGGAAGTGTAGGGTGGAAGAAAAGTAAACAAACATTTTTTTTTTTTTAAGACAGGAAGCAAACACAGAAACAAAGTGCATGTGTTTTGTTCTTTTTTCCTCTTTAGCTGCTTTGAGGAATTTTAGCCAAATTAAAGAGGATTTGTTACCCATAATTTGGAATTCTCACTTGGATTTGACCAAGTCAGGTAGGGTTGGTCAAATCTAATGGGAGAAAGGTTGGAACAAACAACAAAAATCCCAATAGTGTGATTCCTGAGTGCTCTAATGGGGTAAAGAGAAATTAAGATCAGCTGGTTGATAAACTTTAGCCAAGACAAAACCCCAATTCAGCTACTTACCATCTTCAGGCTGAAGATGGCTTTCCACCATCCTAGAAGCAGGAAAAGAAAAACCTAGAGCACATCTTCCCTGCTGGGAGCAAGCTCAAACTCCATAAAGGAGTTACCTATCTTCCATCATCATGAAAACAGGAAATCTTGCTTTCCCTGTTGGAAGCAAGTAAAACTCAAAATAATAATGATAAAATAAAAGAGGATTCATACAGCAAAGTAAACTTTAGGTCTTGACCAAATTTTGGAAGATCAGGGATTCTCTGGAGGGGTGCTCCCAGACCTAAGCAAATTGTCCTGTTGGTTTAAGCCATAAAGTTGGCTCATGCTGGTACCAAGCACCAATAGGAGACTTGTTAAAGGCAGAGGTACCTCCACTGAGAATTTCTTTGTGATTGTAAAAATGTGAACCTCAAAAATCTGAGACAGATCTCAGTTAATTTAGACACTTTACTTTGTCAAGATTAGGGATGCACATCCATGACACAGCCTCAGGAGGTTCTGATGACATGTGCCCAAGGTGGTAAGGGCATAACTTGGTTTTATACATTTTAAGGAAACATGGGACATCAATCAATATGTGTAAGACGTACATTGATTCAGTTCTGAAAGGTGGGACAACTCAAGGCAAAGGCAGAACAACTCCAGGCAGGGAGGGGCCTTCCAGGTCATAGGTAGATAAGAGAAAAATGGTTGCATTTTTTTTGTTTCTGATTAGTCTTTCCAAATGAGGCAAGCAGATAAGCATTTGTCTCAGTGAGCAGAAGGTGACTTTGAATAGAATGGTAGGCAGTTTTGCCCTAAGCAGTTCCCAGTTTGATTTTTTTCTCTAGTTTAGTGATTTTTGGACCCCAAGAGTTACTTTGTTTTCACAGGTGCATGTATGTTTAGGATAGTTAGGTCTTGATGAATTATTATGTAATACTCCTCTGTCTTTTTTAAATCTTTGTTGATTTAAAGTCTGTTTTGTCTGAAATTAGGGTTGCAAAGCCTGCTTTTTTCTATTTCTACCTTCTTGGTAGTTTCCCTACCATTTTCCCCTAATTCTTTTTTTTTTTTTTTTTTTTTTTTTTTTTTTTTTTTTTT
>NW_016107647.1:922521-953385 GCF_001604975.1 Cebus imitator
AAAAAAAAGAATGTTGAATATAGGCTCCCAATCTCTTTTGGCTTGTAGGGTTTCAGCTGAGAGGTCCATTGTTAGCCTGATGGAGTTCTCTTTGTAGATGACCTACCCTTTCTCTCTAGCTGCCTTTAACAATCTCTTTTTCACCTTGGAAAATATGATGATTATGTGTCTTGGGGGTGATCTTCTTGTCTAAAAATCTTGCAGGGGTTCTCTGTATTTCCTGAATTTAACTGTTGACCTCTGTAGCAAGGTTGGGAAGTTTTCATGGACAATATTCTCAAATACGTTTTTCAAGTTGTTGCTTTCTTTTTGTCCCTTTCAGGGATGCCAGCTATTTACAGATCTGGTTTCTTTACATAATTCCATATTTCTCAGAGGTTTTGTTCATTTTTATTCTTTTTTAAAAATTTTTGTCTGATTATCTTATTTTAGAGAGCCAGTCTTTTGAGTTCTGAGATTCTTTCCTTAGTTTGTTCTATTCTGTCATTAATACGTGTGATTGCATTGTGTAATTCTTGTAGTGCATTTTTTCACTCTGTCAGATCAGTTAGGTTCTTTATTCTACTGGTTATTTTATCTGTCAGCTCCTGTGTCCTTTTGTTGTGATTCTTAGTTTCTTTGGATTTGGTTTTGCCATTCTTCTGAATCTCGATGATCTTCCTATCCATATTCTGAAGTCGATTTCTATTATTTCAGCCAGCTCCACCTAATTAAGATTCCCTGTTGAAGAACTTGGCTAGTTGTTTGGAGGACATAAAACACTCTGGCCATTGGAGCTGCTGGGGTTCTTGAATTGGTTCTTTCTTGTCTATACATGTAGGTGTTCCTTTGAGTGCAGTGTAGATTGAGTACATTCAATAAACTTCTATTCAGGATGTTTTTGCAGAGCTGAGGCATTGTATAGGATCTTTATTTGTAGCTGACTTATTGTCTTTGGTTTCACAGTGTTGAATGTTAGCAAGGTATTTTGATATTGAAGCTTTGTGGTATGCTCCAGTAGGTATAGGATTCTGCTCAATCATATGCCTTCCCTATATTTTCTCATAGTTGCAGCCATGCTCCCTCTCAATGCTCTGAAAGTTTGAGCTCCTCTCCCACTTTAGTGCTGGCTATAGATCATGGCTTTGCACTCCCAGGCTGCCCACCATAGCTCTGGGGTGATCTCAGGGTTTATGTTTCTTCCCCAACTTGGAGGGAGCAGAGCAAGGGACCTTAGTAGTAGTTGTGGCCCAGGGTCTTTTTCTTGTCTCCTGGGGCCCCACCCCAGAGAGATGCAGGTTAGCAATCAGTCTAGGATCAGGCTATAGGCCCAAGCTGTGGGTTCCCTGTCTGGTGATGAGCTGTAGGGGGGATCTGTGGAAAATGGACTGGTCTCCTCTCCTGGGGTTGACTACAGCTTGTTGGAGATGTGATAAGACACTTAGGGTCTTTGCTCCTTCATTAGTCCAAGGATAGCAGGTGTCATACTGCAGAAGCAGTGGGAGAAAGGTTTGGGTTGCCCCTGGGGGCTCCACCTCCAAGAAATGTGGAGTCACTGTTACTGAGAGTGTTCAGCCAGTGGGGTGCTGCTGCTGCACTGCTGGCATGTGCTAAGGGTTCTGCTTGTTGGATAGCATGGGGTCCAAGACTCACTGGGAGGAGAGACTGGTTTCCTCTCTCTATAGTGACTATGATGTGCTATAAGTTCAGGTGTAGCCCTCAGGCTGTTTGGTTTTTTCCCTATACCGAGTGGCAGTGGCAGAGAGGCTGTTGGATGCCTCTGGGAACCTTTCCCAGGGAAACTCTGGTCCACTACCTCTTAATGCAGGCTTTTACAGCTGTAAATTGATGAACTGATTCTTTTGTCATAATATAATTTTGTCTCTAGAAGCAGTTTTTGACTTACAGTCTATTTTGATCTAAGAATAGCCACTCCTGCTTTCTTTTTTTTACCATTTGCATCACTGTCAGACTATGCATCTTTGAATCTAAACTGAGTTTCTTGACTGGGCATAGTGGCTCATGCCTCTAATCCCAGCATTTTGGGAGGCCAAGGCAGAAGGATCACTTGAGCCCTGGAATTCAAGGCTACAGTGAGCCATGATTATGTAACTGCACTTCATCCTGGGCAACAAAGTGAGACTGTCTCTAATAAAAGAAAGGAGGGAAGGAAGGAAGAGAGTCTCTGGTAGATAATGCATAGTTGGAGCATGCTTTTAAAAAATCCATTAAGCCACTCTATGTCTTTTATTGGGGAGCTTAATCCATTAACATTTAATATAATTACTGGTGAAGAATGATTTACTGTTACCATTGGTAACCACAAAGAAAATACCTATAAAAGTTAGGAAGAAAAGAGAAGGAATAAAACTTACCAATATGAAAAAACAACAAAATACTAGGGAAGAGAGCAAGGGAGAAAAAGTGGGTCAAAGGAACTATAAGACAAACAGAAAACAGTTAACAAAATGGCAATAGTAAATACTAGTTTTAAGGACACACATAGGCTGACAGAGAAGGAAAATGAAATATGGATATCCCATGTAAATAGCACTCAAAAGAAAGCAGTAGTGGCTATTCTTATATAGCATAAATTAGAATTTAAGTCAAAAACTGTCTCTGGAGACAAATTCATTACATAATGATAAACAGATGAATTCAACAGAAAGATACGGCAATTGTAAATATATATGCACCTAATATCAGATCACCTAAATATATAGAACATATATCAAAATATATGAAAGGAGATATAGACAGCAATAGTGTAATGGTAGGATAATTCAGTATCCCAATTTCAATAAAAGATAGAAAATCCAGATAGAAAATTAATAACAAAATAGTGGACTTGAACTAAATTAATAGGCATATACAGAAACTTTCAATTAACAGAAGAAAAATATGTAATCTTCTGAAGTGCACACAGGACATTCTCCAAGATCACATTGCTTATCTTCAGAATAGGTCACAAAACAGGATTTAATACATTAAAGAAAATTAAAATCATATTTAGGAAGAATGAAATCAAATATTACGTCAAACATTTCCAGTGAATTTGTTATTTTCATTATTATGTTTTTATCTTCAGAATTTACATTTGGTTCTTTGTTATATCTACTTGTTGATATTCTCATCTTGTTCACATATCCTTGTTTCCTTTCTTTCCCTTTTTTTAAAAAAATTTATCCTATAAGTTTTGGCGTACATGTGCAGATTGTGCAGGTTTGTTACATAGGTATACGTGTACCATCCCTTGTCATCTACATTAGGTACTTCTCCTAATGTTATTCCTCCCCAAACATCCAACCCCCTGCTATTCCTCCCCTAGCCTCCCCAACCCTGACAGGCCCCAGTGTGTGATGTTCCCCTTCCTGTGTCCATGTGTTCTCATTGTTCAATTCCCACTTATGAGTGAGAACATGCAGTGTTTGGTTTTCTGTTCTTGTGTCAGTTTGCTGAGAGTGATGCTTTCCAGCTTCATCCATGTCCCTGCAAAGGACATGAACTCATCCTTTTTTATGGCTGCATAGTATTACATGGTGTATATGTGCCACTTTTTCTTTATCCAGTCTATCCTTGATGGGCATTTGGGTTGGTTCCAAGTCTTTGCTATTGTGAACAGTGCCACAATAAACATACGTATGCATGTGTCTTTATAATAGAATGTTTTATATTCCTTTGGGTATATACCCAGTAATGGGATTGCTGGATCAAATGGTATTTCTAGTCTTAGATCATTGAGGAATTGCCACACTGTCTTTCACAATGGTTGAACTAATTTGCACCCCCACAAACAGTGTAAAAGCATTCCTATTTCTCCACATCCTCTTCAGCATCTGTTGTCTCTTGATTTTTTAGTGATTGCCATTCTAAAATGTGAGATAGCATCTCAATGTGGTTTTGATTTGAGTTTCTCTAATGACCGACCAGTGACGATGAACTTTTTTTCATGTTTGTTGGCTGAATAAATGTCTCCTTTTGAGAAGTGTCTGTTCATATCCTTCACCCACTTTTTAATGGGTTTGTTTGTTTTCTTCTTGTACATTTGTTTATATTTTTTGTAGATTCTGGATATTAGCCTTTTGTCCGATAGGTAGATTGCAAAAATGTTCTCCCATTCTGTAGGTTGCCTGATCACTCTAATGATAGTTTCTTTTGCTGTACAGAAGCTCTTTATATCATCCTTGTCACATGTTATCTGTAATTTCTGTTCTTATAGTTTATATGCATCTAATGGTTTGACAGAGATTTTCTTCAATGCTAGGAAATCTACCAGTCTTTGCAGATTGTCTCTGTGCTGGGGCAATCCTTCAGCATTTAGCTAGCCTTGCTCTGTGCCTGAGATCTTTAGTTTAAATCTTTTTTAGTTTAAATCTTTCTTCCATCTTGAGTGAATTTTTGTATAAAGTGTAAGGAAGGGATCCAGTTTCAGCTATCTGCATATGGCTAGCCAGTTTTCCCAACACCATTTATCAAATAGGGAATAATTTCCCCATATGGCTAACCAGTTTTCCCAACATAATTTATTAAATAGGGAATCCTTTCCCCAAACTGGAAGATTTGTCCAGTTTGTCAAAGATCAGATGGTTGTAGGTGTGTGGCATTACTTCTGAGGCCTCTGTTCTGTTCCACTGGTCTGTTTCTCTGTTTTGGTACCAGTGCCATGACTTTTTGATTACTGTACCCTTGTAGTATAGTTTGAAGTCAGGTAGCATGATGCCTCCAGCTTTGTTTTTGTTTGTTCGCTTTTTTGCTTAGGATTGTCTTGGCTATGAGGGCTCTCTTTTGGTTCTATATGAAGTGTTTTTTTCCAATTCTGTGAAGAAAGTCAGTGGTAGCTTGATGGGGATAACATCGAATCTAGAAATTACTTTGGGCAGTATGGCCATTTTTATGATTCTTCCTAACCATGAGCATGGAATGTTTTTCCATCTGTTTGTGTCCTCTCTTATTTCCTTGAGCAGTGGTTTGTAGTTCTCCTTGAAGAGGTCCTTCACATTCCTTGTTAGTTGTATTCCTAAGTATTTTATTCTCTTTGTAGCAATTGTGAATGGGCGTTCACTCATGATTTGGCTCTCTGTCTGTTACTAGTATATAGGAATACTGGTGATTTTTGCACCCTGATTTTGCATCCTGACAGTTTGCTGAAGTTGATTATCAGCTTAAGGAGATTTTGGGATGAGACATTGGGGTCTTCTAAATATAAAATCATGTCATCTGCAAATCAAGACAATTTGACTTCCTTTTTTCCTAATTGAATACCCTTTATTTCTTTTTCTTGCCTGATTGCCCTGGCCAGAACTTCCAATACTATGTTGACTAGGAATGGTGAGAGAGGGCATCCTTGTCTAGTGCCTGTTTGCAAAGGTAATGCTTCCAGTTTTTGCCCATTCAGTATAATATTAGTTGTGGGTTTGTCACAAATAGCTCTTATTATTTTGAGATACTTTCCATTGATACCTAGTTTATTGAGAGTTTTTAGCATAAAGGGCTGTTGAATTTTGTCTAAGGCCTTCTCTGCATCTATTGAGATAATCATGGTTTTTGTCTTTGGTTCTGTTTATGTGTTGGATTATGTTTATAGATTTGCATGTGTTGAACCAGTCTTGCATCCCAGGGATGAAGCAGACTTGAACATGATGGATAAGCTTTTTGATTTGCTGTTGGATTCAGTTTGCTAGTATTTTATTGAGGAGTTTTGCTTATCTTCTCCCTTAGCCATCAGCACACCTTTAAGACAGTTATTTAAAAATCCTTATCTAGTAAGCCTGATTCTGGGCTTTCTCAAAGATGGGTTCTTTAATTTGTTTGTTTGTTTCTTCTTAGAAGAGGCTGTGTTTTATTGTGTTCTTTAGTGTGTTTTGTTAATTAAAACTTAAGCCTTTGATTATCATGATGTGGTATCCCTGGGAAACCTGGTTCTTCTACTTCCCTAGGGTTTTTTCTCCTCCCTTTAGCATTGTTGAATGCTGTAGTAGTCTTTTACTTTTGAGACTTTTCCTGACCACATTTACAAAGATGATTCCTTGTCACATGTTATCTGTAATTTCTGTTCCTATAGTTTATATGCATCTAATGGTTTGACAGAGATCTTCCTGAATGCTAAGAAATATACCAGTCCTTGCAGATTGTCTCTGTGCTGGGGCAATCCTTCAGCATTTAGCTAGCCTTGCTCTGAGCCTGGAGTGAAAGCTTACGGTCTTCACAAGTCTTTTCTCAGCTTGCATCTTGCCTGGGCATGCCTATGGCTTTCTAAATTCCCTTATATATTTGACTGCTTTTGAACATCCTAATTTTCCAGTGAATCACATGACAGCTTCTACTCCATGCTTTTGTGTGGTACATTATGTGTCTCCATTTATAACCTTTTGCCTCAGGCTTCCGTAATTCTGTAGTTAACTAGCCATTTTAATGAGCATTCACTGTATTTCCTGCGTAAGTTCCAAGTTGGGCAAACCAGACAGGAACACCTGGCATAAGTGTTTCAAGTATCTAACAGACAACTTAGAGCAGATGTACACAATGATTTGCAAATAAGGCCTACTATGCTTCCTCTGGTTCAAGGAAGATAGTGATCGGATTGTTGTTCAAGACCAACACTTCTGCCATGCTGGAAATGGGCTGGGGCAAGGTGAGAATGCCACAAAACTTTCCTACAATTTTGAAAATGGCTTTTTAAAAAAGTGGGCATTTACCTGGTTGCTGTAAATCTTTGACTGTTTTCTGGAGCTCAGACAGAGTTGTTTCAGATAGCTTCTGCTTCATTTTTTCATTGCCTCCCTGGGGAATAATAGCTTGGAAATTCCTAATTCTACATTTTGCTCACATCCATTTTGATGGCATTTAATTACTTGGTGTCAAATCACTGGTTGATGAAAAGCTGAACTTAGCTGTCTGCTGTGTCTGCATCTCTGCTAGATGGGGCGTCTCTACCCCTGTGGGAAGACAAAACTTTGCTGCTTAGCATGTGTTGTTACAACTCCACATGGCCTTCCACCTGCTCCTCGGACTGTCTGGTTGGCAGCCACAGATCAAGTGCTCTCTATTCCTGATCAGGGGCAGTGAGAGCAGACCTGGGCAGTGGATCTCACATGTCATGGCCTGGGTCAGCTCACGCTACTAGTAAACAAGGGATGGTGGATGGCACCTTTTATTTGAGCCAAAGTCTCCATGGTCTGTATTTAGCCTAGCTAGCTACTTAATGTATTTTTCTGAGCATTTTACTTTTCTCTATTTAAACCTGTTTGAATAGACAGAAACTTTCATCTCTTTTCTAATTCCCTTCCTAATGAATTTAGTAAAATTGGGCTGTGTGCAGTGGCTCATGCCTATAATCCTAGCACTTTGGGAGGCTGAGGCAGGAGGATGGCTTGAGCTCAGGAGTTCGAAACCAGTCTGGGAAATAATAATGAGATTATCTCTACAGAATAATAGTGAGATTATCTCTACAGAAATAATAGTGAGATTGTCTCTACAGATTATCTCTCAGGAGTTCGAAACCAGCCTTGGAAATAATAGTGAGATTATCTCTACAGAAACTCAGAAAATTAGGTTGGCATAGTGGTGTGTTCCTGTGGCCTCAGCTACTCGGGAGACTGAGGCAAGAGGATCACTTGAGCCTGGGAGGCAGAGTTTGCAGTAAGCCAACATTGTGCCACCACACTTCAGCCTGGGCAACAGAGCAAGACCCTGTCTCAAAAAAAAAAGAATTTAGTCAAATATAGACGGTTGAGAGTTGTTCAAGATCAGATTGTCTAACATTTTTGCTTTCATGCAGAGATCACAGTTGAAGCCTGGGGGTCCCTGTACTACAAGAGAACCCTTTGGCTACACTGCACTGATCCATTGTGATGTATTTCTCCTTTGTTGCCCTGGAGGGCTCAAGGATTGGATGTCTCAGTACCTCAGTCACAGAATCCGAAAGGTTCGGGGCTCCTTGGGATGCATGCTCTATCTTCTGCAGGGTCTAAACCATTGACATGCAGATCTGCACAGTTATATCACATTTAAGGACACTGTAGGAATTCTTAGAAAGTGGAAAGAAATTGGCTCCAACTGGATTTGCTCTCTTCACTCATGGCCATAAGAAATATTTTAATATCTTATGTAAACTGAGAAAGAACTGGGAACATGAAAATGAGAGAATGGAAATCACAACATACACGACCAATACTACCTGGAAAACACATGCTCCAAGTGAGAACAGATCTAGGGATGCAGGTGCCTGTCACACATTGCAGGGAGAGGATGCACAGAGCCACTGTAAACTCAGGGGAGGAAATTTCTCACCCCAGAGTAGAGGCATTACAAAGTATGCAGTGGGCTTGGACGAATTTGATCCTGGTATCAGAAGGAAAGAACTTGGTGTTGTCTATATGATTGTCATCCCTCTGATTCTTCACACAGATGTGACAGGGGAAGTTGGAGAAAATTTTGCTTATAGTTCTTCCCAGGTTGCTATTATCCAGGAGATAATACAATAAAATTAAGAGGCGGTAAAATGTTCCACTGGGGACTCCATGGTTCCATGCTCCCCAGCTGAATCTTGCCCCCTTTCTACAGACAGTACAATTGCAGGCCTACAGAGAAATGAGCAAATGACATATTTTCTTAAAACTGTGCTGGTTCTTCACAGATGAACTGAATCCCCGACTCATCCGTCTGGGTAAATACCTCTTTATTCTGGAGGTGTAGAATCAGTGGGTGAGCCGGGCTCTTGGCAGACTGTGGACTGAGACCAGTCGGTTCTAATAGTGAGATTCTGGTGATCTCAGATTAGCCACTCACCTAATCATCACCCACAGCTCAGAGGATTGTTTTCTCTGTAGTGCAAGGGGATCTTTTCTGTTGATATGTTTAATCCTTTAATTCAGTGACTCATAAAGTCAGTGGATTTTTTTCTTGAGAGATACTCAATTTTAGGCCTCCATTCACTTCTAAGACTAAAATGACTTTTATTTACTTTCTATATCAGTTCTCAAGGTCCATATTCTTGTTACCTAGTTATTTTAGATTCAGACATTACTAATTTTATATTCCTATTTATCAAGGAAGGGATAGGTTTTAACTACAGAATTTTACTAAACATACTTGCCTTTTGCTTCTCTCATCTTTATAAATCAATTCAAAATATTATCTAAGAAGTGTCTTCTGTAGTTTGAGTAATTTAAAAAAATTATATACATAGAAATAAGAAATAATTTAAAATAATTTAGAAGGAAATTAGATTCTTTGTTCAAAACACTGGGTTATCAAGAGAATATAACCTTCCATTCCCACAAAAATCTAACAGTAATTTCTCATGAAGACACATCTTACCCGAGTTTTAATTTCACTAATTAATTAATTAATTTGAGACAGGGCCTCACTTCGTTGCCGAGGCTGGAGTGCAGTGGTGCCATCAGTTTACTGCAGCCTCAACCTCCTGGGCTCAAGCGATCCTCCCACCTCAGCCTCCTGAGTAGCTGGTACACAGGCATGTGCCACCACACCTGGCTAGTTTTTTGTATTGTTAGTAGACATGGGGTTTTGCCACGTTGCTCAAGCTGGTCTGGAACTTCTGGGTTCAAGCAATCCCAGAGTGCTGGATGACAGGTGTGAGCCACTATGGTGGGTCTAACTTCTCAAATTTAAATTAATGGTGTCAGTACATAAGCATGTGCTATAGTGGCTAGAATATTTCAAATTAGAGACAGTGACTGTGAGGTTGCAGTTGCTTTAAAAAATAAAACAAAGTGATGATAATGGTGATAACCCCTTCCTGGCACCCAAAGGCCCAAAGGTGTAATCTCACAAATTTACAGAGGAGAAAATTGATACACTGATGACAATGATGAGAAAGTTGAGATTATCATAATGCAAAGCCAAAGTATGCTCTTTCTTGCATCTAAGGCACCTCCCTAGGTGCTGGATGTAAATGAGATTTGCACCTCATCTCTACCCTGTGAGACATGCATGATCACACTCGTGCTGCATATGTGAAGATAGATATGTCCTTCCTCCCTTCCTTCACCCTGTAACCTGTCTACCCCCAAGCACGTAAGTGCCAAACTTATGAGGTTGTTTCCTGTCCTTATTTTCTCCACTGCTATCCTGACCACTGGCTCAGGCTCATTGACCTGAGCATTCTTCACTAGTCTGTAGCCCATTTGGTGATTTCATGTATCACAAACTGTCTGTGACTTGGTAAGTACAGATTGCAAAATGTCTAAAGTGGTTGCTTCCTTGATCAAGGTAGTAAAGGGAATCTTACCTATGTTACCTTTCTCCTGAAGGAAATTGAGCCTTCACTGTCTGCTTTGAGAGATTTTGATGGTGACTTTTGAAAGAAATACTCAGACTGTTCTTTGACATTTCTTGCTCTGTGTATATTTTGTTTTCCTAAGCTGCCCGCTTAGCTTTTTTGTCTTTTGCAATGTGGCCTCTCCAAATGTGATCTATTTTAGAATTTTCTTCCATGTTATTTTTTTCTGTGATTTATGTCATTATCTTCTGAATTTCAAGTCTGAGAATAGCTTGCCTTCTCCAGTGTGTAAAATGCAATTTTGGGGGGGCTTGGCTCATCAGGGGACTCAGGTCTCAGCATCTGATACTCCTAAGAGCCATATTTGAAGAAAGTCTCCTAGCTCGTCCTGCTGTTGGAAGAAGTTTCTTTTCTGTCCCCTTATCTCCTAAACCATGCTGTGCAAGTCAGTTGGTGAGCGTGACATGGAACAGTGGGAAGATACACACTCAGAGGATTTCTTGTAGCTCATTTTATGTAATGTTCACATGCTTCAGGGTGTTTTCTAAAAAAAAAAAAGATCTATTAGCACAGAAGTAGCTGTTACCTTTTCTTATAATACAAGTATAAACCACATAGAGATGAAATGTGTGTTTCATGGATACAGTTGTGTATAATTCATACAATGTGGAGACGGCTGGATGATTAAAGCTGAATTTTCTCTTGTCCTGGTATTCCATGGGCACCACTCCATAAATGGGTGATCATGAATGCATCCCATGTGTTGTTGGGTACCAGCCCCAACCCCGTACATGGGTGCCCTTAGTCCCAGTGATAATGAGGGATTGAGACAAGGCAATAAGACAGAGACACAAGAGTAGAATTTACAGCACGGGTCCAGGGGACCAACGCAAGCATGGGAACTGTGTTGGCCCTGAGCTCTGGGGATGATTTCTCATCAAGCGTCCTGTTAGGCCACAATGGAAAAAAGCTCTGCCAGACTAGCGGCTAACCAAAGGCTTTCCCTTATTTAAGTCCATTGTGTCTGCTTGCCTGAAGGCCATGACTTGGGCCATGGCTTTTCTCTGGTCTCTCCTGTTCCTTTTAACCTGTTCCTCCTGGTCTCTGTTATAAAACACCAAGGATGCTAGGTTTAGTAATGATTCTAGACTGTTCTGGCCCAAGGGTCAGCTTTTGGAGCTTTCTCTGAATGTTAGCTGCTGATTGTGTAATAAACTTGTCCTTTAGTATTAACTGACCTTTGATGGAGTTTGGTGACAGGGGAGTATACTTTTTTAAGGCCTCCCATAATTGCTTAAGGAAAGCTGTTGGGTTTCTTTCTTTCCCTGAGTTATGGTGGATAACATTGCATAGTTCATGGGCTTTTTCCTAGTTCGCCTTAATCCCTCAAGTATGCAGGTTAAGAGGTGCCTACGACTCCAGTCCCCCTGTTCTGAGTCAGGATCCCAGTGAGGGTCCATGCTAGGGACTGCTTGTCTACCTGTAGGAAATTTATCCCTTTTTCCTGGTGTCATTTGGTCATGTACTTGACTAAGGTACCAGGTGTCCCCAAACTCTTGAGCCACTGCTAGGGCAGCCTCTTTCTCATTGTTGGTTAGGGTTTGACTAAGCAGTAACATGATATCTTTCCAGTCTAATTTAAAGGACTGGCCCAGGCCCTGAAGAATATGTACTTGTCCAGGTTATCTGAAAACTTTTCTAAGTCCTCCTTGATTTGCTTTAAGTCAGAAAGTGAAAAGGGAGTGTGTACCTTAGTCAGACCAAATTCTCCTCCTACTGCCTGTAGGGGGCAGAGTCAGTCTGGGCATCCTAGTAGCCTGAGATGCCTTGGCCGTTTAGACCTCCCCTGGCTCCTTTTGAGTTATAGGAGCTGAGGCGACCTGGTCAGCATTGGTGAAGGGAGGAGCCACAGGGAGTCCTAAATATGGGGGTAGTTCTGAGGAGGGGTAAGTAGGGTATAGGTTACAGGCCTTACATAGCTGAGGATTATTCCTTAGAGAAAAGAAAACTTGCACATGGGGGACCTTAAACCAGTTATCTTTGCTCTTACAAAACAGGCCTAATTGTAGAATCATGTTATAATCTATACTTCCCTTAGGAGGCCAGGTTTCTCCACTTGGCAGAGGATATTGCAGCCATGCTGTTTGGCAGAGAAAAATGAGCCACTTCTTCTTTAAGGATTGTGTGTTAAATTGGTCCCAGTTCTCCAGGATGCATTTTAAAGGAGACCTTATCTTGGGAAGAGTAGTACCCATCTAAAGTCAAACACGGAAATGCCCGCATCCCTGGTTCTTAATTGCAATTGCTAGGTCTGGGGCATTCCCCAGTTATAGCACATCATGATTTTCTTTGTGCCCAAGATGTTTGATCATCCTTTGGGGCCTCCCATGTGCTGGGTTTAATTACGCTTACCAGTGTCACGGGTACTCATGCTCACTGTCTACATGATTTATTGACCACCATAAAGACATGTGGACTGCTGGGATAGGTGGTTTGTACCAGCGAGTTCCTGAGCCAGGCCAGTGAGGCTCGGGTGATGGGTGTTAATATTCCCTGCCAAGAATTCCGTTAATATAGGCCTGATTATAAAGCTGCCCTAGGAGCTTAAACTCCTAGGGAGGGACCTTTTGAGCACAGCAATCCAAAGAAGCCTGGATGGCCACATGGCCAAGGCCAAAACAATGCCCTCAGGACCCAGGCCTCCTCCCCCACCCACTTTCCGTTATAGGAATGTGCCCTAGGGTTGTGGGGCCTGCAATCAACTATTTGAGCCTAGGACCTGGTTTGACTAGGATCTTCTAGATGGAGAAGCTCTGCCATAGGGAGAGCCAATCCTAAGTAAAACAAATTGTACCTTATTAGATTTTGGCACCATTCAGGTGCATTTGGAAATTTGTGGGTGTCAAAAAATATATCCTATAGCCTCCAGCTTCTGGACTCCCCAAAAAGGTTCCCATTTAAGCCCCAGTCAAGCCTGACCCTACCAGGCATTTGAACTGGCAACCTTGCAGCTGCCAGCCCTATGCCTTAGCCACTGTGCTAACAGACAGCTGCTGTGCTGGGGGCTGCTGAGAAGAAGTCTGTCCTATGAAAATTTGAACCCAGAAGGAGTGGCCCTGAAAGTTTAAAAAAAAAAAACCTCGCTGCTGTGAATTTGAAAGCCAGGTGTGTCCCACATAGGCGGAGCTGTTTGCAGCCTCTGCTATGCGCACGCCTGGGGAAAAGTGTGCCCCTGCCCCCCTGAGGTACCCTAGTTTGCCATGGCAGCCATGGGGACCACATGAGTGCATTGGGCTTTTCCCTGCACCACTGCCACCTCTCAAAAATGTGCCTTGGGCTGCTCCCTTTGGGCCCCTCCCTGCGGGCCATGCCCTGTGGGCTGGCTCAGGTGGAGCACACTCCTGCTCCACTTCACTCTGGCAGCAGTGGGGGGGGCACTGCAACATGCAGAGCCCCTGGGCCTGGCCTGGCCGCACCCCCTCTCCCTCTCTGCTGATCTGTGCAAGTGTGGCGGCTTGGCCCAGAGAAACAAAGCACAGCCAGAAAAGCAAGCTTGTTTGGAAAAGGCTGGGCATGGTGTCTTTAATATCTGACTGGCCCGTGCTATTTAGAGGCTGGGAAGAGCCTGCAAAGTTGACCCCAAGTGTCTGGCCCAGCCTCACCTGCGCCTACAATTACTGCTCTTATGGTGCATGGCACAGCTGTTTCGGGGCACACACAGCACACGGCGTGCCTGGCTGCTGCTTCTACAGTCGGGCCAGCCACTCCCACTGCACATGGTCCCACATAGACCCAGTGGTTCTCCTTCCCATATTTAAGAGAAGTTAATACGGTGAAGTTCAGCAAGTGAGAGGACTCCGATTTACTCACCCCTTTGAAGTAACAGTCTCTTACACAGCTTCTCCTGGCTGGCGCACCACAAATGTAACCAGGGGGACAGGAGCAGGTTGCAGGGACGTCCCAAAAGGCTCTCGCTGTTGCCCAATTGGATGTTTTTTCCCTGACTGGATGTGTTTTTTCCAGGTCCTTGGGCTTTCACTCACCCAAGAATGGGTAGGAGACCCTGGTGGCAGTGATATCCTTCACGTAAATATCGGATCCAAAGAGCTTTGCAGAAAAGCAATTTATTAGGCAGAGAGAAAGAGAAATAGATAGAAAAAAGAGTGAGCTCCCATGCTGTCATGGGAGGGTACCCAGGGATGGAGTCCGCACAGGTAAGGGGCAGAAGGACTTTTAATCTGGGAGTTACCCCTGCCCCATTCAGGTCCTTGTCCCATGAGAGGAGTTCCTTAAACTTCTGCTGGAGTGATTGATCTTTGAATTTGATATCAGATTGGCTGCCTGACCCACATTCCTCCCAGAGCTTTCCACTGGCTTTCTAAACAAAGGAAGCTCACCTGCGCAGTTTACCTTCCTGCACAAGGGAAAGTTAGACAAAGAACATTAGGCTCCCGGATGGGGAGTGGATTGAGGTATGGCACTGGGAAGTTTTTGCCTTTGAAACCACACCCTTTGTGGACCCAGGAAGAGAAGTTAACATAGTCCCTCAACACCACTGCATTCCAGCCTGGTCGACAGCATGAGATTCTGTCTGAAGAAAAATAAAATATTTTGCAGGCTGGGCATGGTGGCTCCCACCTGTAACCCCAGGGCTTTAGGAGGCAAAGGAGGGAGGATTGCTTGAGGCCAGGAGTTTGAGACCAGCCTGAGCCGTACAGGAAAACACTCTTAACTACAAAAAATTTTTTTTGATGTTTTCAAATTAGTTGGGTGTGGTGATGTGTCTGTAGTCCCAGCTACTCAGGAGGCTGAGGCAGGAGGATCATTTGAGCCTAGAAGTTTGAGGCTGCAGTGATCCATAATCATGCTACTGTACTTCAGCCCAGGCAACAGAGCAAGATCCTGTCTTTAAAAAATATATATATTCCAAACACTCAACAAAATTACAAGTAGAAAATTAGGGACATGAAGGAAAATGGCTGATAGGCTGATGAAGCATGGTAAGGATTATGGAAGTGCAGGACAGAGAAACTATAAGAGGGGCAGCTATGGGAGTTACTTGGTGTTGGGGAGGAGAGCCCTGGCTGGCTCCATGTCCTCGAGGACTTCATTGTAGTATAGCAGGCGGCAGTAATTTCTAGATGGATCAGCATCATTGTTATGGATGTCAAAGACTAAATTGGGTTCAAGAAGACATGAGTCTGCAATAATTCAGAATTTCTCTAAAGTTGTTTAAAAGAAAAATGTTTTGATGATTACATTTGGAAACTCTCATGCAAACTGCAATGTAAGGTTAATCTGACAAGTTGACATTTAATAAGGATAGTCATCAAGGCATGCTCTAGGGCACTTCCAAAATCCAAACTGCACAAAGATAAAGGTCTAGTTGACTTTAGAAGTAATATGATTTGGCCAGGCACAGTGGCTCACACCTGTAATCCCAGCACTTTGGGAGGCTGAGGCAGGTGGCTCTCCTGAGGTTGGGAGTTTGAGACCAGCCTGACCAACATGGAGAAACCCTGTGTCTACTAAAAATACAAAATTAGCTGGGTGAGGTGGCACATGCCTGTAATCCTAGCTACTTGGGAGGCTGAGATAGGAGAGTTGCTTGAACCCAGGAGGTGGAGGTTGCGGTGAGCCGAGATCACACCATTGCACTCCAGCCTGGGTAACAAGAGTAAGACTCCATCTCAAAGGAAAAAAAAAAAAAGAAGTCATATGATTTGTCAGTTGATGTGGTCCTAGCCTGGGTAATAGAAGTAGAGACTTAATTGAGTTATTCTGCTCTAATGAGATCACCTTAACCACATATAATATCACTTGTGGATAGTGTTAAATGGGCTATTGGCATGCTACAGGAAGTACACAGAGCAACCCAGCAAGACCATAGGTAGTCCAGAAACCATGTCACAGAATAGCACAAAGAGACAAGAAATGTTTGACCCCAGAAACAAATAGGTAGGCACAATGAAATAATACTGAAATACCTAAGGAGCTGTTATTTGGGAGGGGGGGATGATCTTATTTGTGGCAGAACAAGAGCCACTTGATGGCCCAGTTGATGGAGTAGCAGGGCGTTTGTCTTTGGGTCCAGTGTATTGTTATAATGGCTTGGGTTGCCTTGAAAGATGCAGTCAGTTTCTCAAGATTGGAGGTATTTGGGGAAAAGATAGACTGTTACTTGTAAGATTTCTTTTTCTTCTATATCTCATTTATTTTTTTAATTAAAAAAAATCTCTAACCTATGGGAAAGTTTCAAGAATTGTAAACACTTGCATGTCCTTCACTTAGATTTGCCAAGTATTGACATTTTGTTACATCTGGTTTAGACTTTTATGTATTATTTGATGTTATTATTTACTTTTAATTTTTTTGTTGAGCTATTTGAGAATAATTTGCATATGTAGTGATACTTTACCCCTAAGTACTTCAGATCTGGTCAGATACAGTGGCTCACGCCTGTAATCCCAGCACTTTGAGAGGCCGAAGCAGGTGGATCACTTGAGGTCAGGAGTTCAAGACCAGCCTGGGCAACATGGCAAAACCCCATATCTACTAAAAATACAAAAATTAGCCAGACAAGTCATGGTAGCATGTGCCTGTAGTCCCAACTACTTGGGAGACTGAGACATGAGAATCGCTTGAACCCAGGAGGCAGAGGTTGCAATGAGCTGAGATTGAGCCACCACACTCCAGCCTGGGTGACGGGGAGAGACTGACTCAAGGAAAAAAAAAAAAAAAAAGCTTTAGATCTTTTTAAGAACAAAACAAGGATTATTTTCTTACATAATCACAATATAATTATCAATTTCAGGAAATTACCATTAATATTACATTAATAAACTTTTATATACAAATTTATCCCGTTGTTCAAATAATGTTCCTTGTAAAGTTTTTTCCTTCAATCTAGGGTCTAATTCAGAATCCCACATTGTATTTAATCATCATCTCTCTTTAGTCTCCTTTTATCTGAAACGATTCCTCAGCCTTTGTTTTTCTTGATCCTGTCATTTATTTTATTTTGATTTATTTTTTTGGAGGCTGGAGTACAGTAGAGCAGTGCTGTGTTCATAGCCCACTACAGCTTCGACCGCCTGAGCTCAAGCAATCCTTCTGCCTCTGCCTCTTTCCACAATTTATAAGTCACCATGACAATATATTCAATTTGGACCATTTTATCTTTTCCATGACAAGTCACGGGATGAAGAACCTCCAACAACAAAATCTTAAGGTTCTTGTTTTTATTATTATACTTTAAGTTCTGGGGTACATGGGCAGATCGTGTAGGATTGTTACATAGGTATACACATGCCATGGTGGTTTGCTGCCTCCATCCCCCATCATCTACATTAGGTATTTCTCCTGTTATCCCTCCCCAATCCCCCCACCCCCTGCTATCCCTCCCCTAGACCCCCCCCAACAAGCCCCAGTGTGTGATGTTCCCCTCCCTGTGTCCACATGTTCTCACTGTTCAGCACCCACATATGAGTGAGAACATGTGGTGTCTGTGTCACTTTGCTGAGAACGATGGTTTCCAGTTTCATCTATGTCCCTGCAAAGGACATGAACTCATTCCTTTTTATGGCTGCATAGTATTCCATAGTGTATATGTGCCATATTTTCTTTATTCAGTCTATCATGATGGGCATTTGGGTTGGTTCCAAGTCTTTGCTATTGTAAACAGTGCTACAATGAACATATGTGTGCATGTGTCTTTATAATAGAATGATTTATAATCCTTTGGGTATATACCCAGTAATGGGATTGCTGAGTCAAATGGTATTTCTATTTGTAAATCTGCTTCTTCATGAATCCATGCTTAAAATTGGACTTATGTCCTCTTGAACACCAGTTGTTTCTCCAATTTAGGTGAGTAGCATTGATAACTAATGGATTATCATAGGTAATTTGACTTAGACGATGGAGTTTATTCAAATTATATATTTAAACAACCTTAGTATTGGCTGATTTAGCATGATAATCTAGAGCTTGATTTTGAAAAGATTGTTAAATACCAAAGGTTTAAACCATTGGCTATTACAAAATAGAATCTTAGGTTACCATAAGTCATTCATTTATCCAAAATAACTCAAACTTTTTAAAGGAAAAAACATTAGTCTGATAGAGAGGAGCCTCAGTTTTCCAAACAAGATCCAATGGAGATAGCATTAGGCTAACTGCCTCTCCTTTCTTTCCCTTCCCCCCTTTTTCTTTTGTAGTTTATTTAAAATCTAAACAAAAACCTTTCACTGTCTTTCAATATTACATTAAAAATCTTTTTAAAAGAAAAAAACAAATTTTATGTTTCCATTAGTATATTGTTTAATGTTAAAGCTAGTTTTTAATAACATTTTGTAAATCCATTGTTTTCATTAGTTTGACCATAAGGTAAGATTTTTTAACATGTTTTATAACCATTTACAATTTTTTTTCTCAGAGCAGAACAATGTTCTAAGAAAATTCTGTTGTGCTTTTATTGCCCCATTTTTGTGGCTTTATCTACCTTTTGTCTTTGAAGTTGGTGACCTTCAGAGTGAACGTTCTTTTTGTTGATGTTGATACTATTCCTTTCTGTTTGTTAGTTTTCCTTCTAAAATTCAGGTCCCTCTGCTGCAGGTCTGCTGGAGTTTGCTAGAGGTCCACTCCAGACTCTTTTGGCCTGGATATCACTAGTGGAGGTTGTAGAACCACAAAGATTGCTGCCTGTTCCTTCCTCTGGAAGCTTTGTCCCAGAGGGGCACCCGTGAGATGCCAGCCAGAGCTCTCCTGTATGACAGCCCCTACTTAGAGGCGTCTCCCAGTCAGGATATACAGGGGTCAGGGAGCCACTTGAGGAGGCAGTCTTTCCCTTATCAGATCTCAAATGTTGTGCTGGGAGATCTGCTGCTCCCTTCAGAGCTGCCAGGCAGGGACATTTTAGTTTGCTGAAGCTGTGCCCACAGCCATCCCTTCCCCCAGGTGCTCTGTCCCAGGGAGTTGGGGTTTTTATTTATAAGTCCCTGACTGGGGCTTCTGCCTTTTTTTCAGAGATGCCCTGCCCAGAGAGCAGGGAATCTGGAAAGGCAGTCTAGCAACAGTGGATTTGCTGAGTTGTGGTGGGCTCTGCTGTGTTCAAACTTTCTGGCAACTCTGTTTACACTGTGAGGTTAAAACAACATACTCAAGCCTCAGCATTGGTGGATGCCCCTTCCCCCACCAAGCTCTAGCATCCCAGGTTGAGCTCAGACTGCTGTGCTGGCTGTGAGAATTTCAAGCCAGTGGATCCTAGCTTGCTGGGCTCCAAGGGGGTGGGACTTGCTGAGCCAGACCACTGGCTCCCTGACTTCGGCCCCCTTTCCAGGGGAGTGAACAGTTCTATCTCACTGGCATTATAGGTATCACTGGCATATAAAAACATAAACTGCTGCAGCTAGCTCACTGTCTGCCCAAACAGCCACCCAGTTTTTTTGCTGAAAATCCAGGGCCCTGGTGGTGTGGGCACTGGAGGGAATCTCCTGGCCTGAGGGTTGCAGAGACTGTGGGAAAAGCACAGTATCTGGGCCAGAGTGCAGGGTACAGTCCCTAATGGCTTCCCTTGGCTAGGAGAGGGTGTTCCCCAACCCCTTGCACTTCCCAGGTGAGGTGACACCCCATCCTGCCTTCCTTGGGCTGCACCCACTGTCCAACCAGTCTCAATGAGATGAACCAGGCACCTCAGTTGGAAATGCAGAAATCACCCGCCTTCTGCATTGATCTCGCTGGGCACTGTGGACTGGAGCTGTTTCTATTCAGCCATCTTACCAGCAATCCTCCAATAATACCCTTTTAAAATCATATTTTCTGGCCAGGTGTGGCGGCTCATGCTTGTAATCACAGCACTTTGGGAGGCCGAGGCAGGTCAATCATGAGGTCAGGAGATTGAGACCATCCTGGTCAACATGGTGAAACACTGTCTCTACTAAAAACATGAAAATTAGTTGGGTGTGGTGGCATGCACCTGTAATCCCAGCTACTCCAGAGACTGAGGCAGGAGAATCGCTTGAACCCGGAAAGCAGAGACTGCACTGAATTGAGATCATGCCACTGCACTCCAGCCAGGGTGACAGAGTAAGACTCTGTCTCAAAAAAAAAAAAAAAAAAATTATTTTCTGTCACAAACCATCTAGCTCTTTTTCTATTGCCTTCTTCCTCCTTATCTGTAAATATGCTTAGATTTTCCTTTGCCAAAAAAACCCTTCAGTTGGCCATGGAGCCACCTCTTCTGTTCTTAAATAGTGTAACCTCAGCTTCTTCATTTCCTACTTAATCCCTACTGTGACCTTGCTTTGCTCCGCTGCTCAGCAGAAACTGCCCTGTCAGACGTGGCCAGTGGGTATTCAGTTATGGAATTCCACAGGGTTTTCTCAGTGTTTCTCCTGTCTGAGTTACACATGACATGAACAGCATCCTACCTCTTTGCTCCTCATGCTCTCTCTTTTTCTGGCTTCCACAGACTGGTATTTCTTTCCCATCTCCCAAGTGCTTCCCCTTCTCCACCCCTCCATTTCTCTTCTAACTTTCATTTCAGGAAGAACCTATACCTTTCTCAGATATAGAGGCAAAGCGTCTCCAGAGAGGCAGAGTTTGAGGTAGCTCTTGTGGCAAGACTAGGGTTTACCAGATGCACGAGCAGGAGAATGGCACTTCTGACAGAATAGCATATGCAAAGTGAAGACAGTACAGTTAACCAGGGAGCCTCCTGGACAGCTTGTTATGTGTAGAGCTTACTGTCCAGCATGGTGGACACTAATTACACGTGGCCATTCAGTACCTGAAATGTGGCTAAGCCACATCAAGATGTGCTGTGTTGGAAATAGATGCTCAGTGCCCCAAAGAAAAGTTAGCACTGAGACAAAGCATCTTTCAGCAACACAGTTTTTACTTCCTGGACTGCAGGAAGGGTACCCTCACTAGCCATCATGACACAAGAGTATAATAAAGAAGGGGAAACACACAAATGTATCCCTTATGCATTTGGGGTCATTCCTACTGCTGTGTCTGATCTCCATTGGCTGGAGCCAGACCTCACAATCTAAACTAAAACCTGTTTGGCTAACAACTTAAAACTTTTCCAAACAGGTAAAAGCAACAAAGAGCTGGGACATGCCTGTGAGCATGTCCAGCCAGGTATCTTGTTTAAAGTACAAGGACATAGAATTTACTACATGCCTGTAACCACAGCATGTCTAACAGCTACATAGGATAGAGCTTAACAAAGTTATTAGCACACTTATTCTTTAACAAGAAAGGAAATTTTCCCACTGAGATCAATGCAGAAGATGAGTGATTTCTGCATTTCCAACTGAGGTACCTGGTTCGGACCTCATTGGGACTGGTTAGACAGTGGGTGCAGCACACGAAGGGTGAGCCAAAGCAGGGTGGGGCATTGCCTTACCCAGGAAGCACAAGGGGTTGGGGAACTCTCTAGCCTAGCCAAAGGAAGCCTAGGGAACTGGACTGTGCCATGAGAAACGGTGTACCCCAGCCCAGATACTATGCTTTTCCCATGGTCTTTGCAAACCACAGACCAGGAGATTCCCTCCAGAGCCTACACCACCAGTGCCCTGGGTTTCTAACACAAAACTGGGTGGCTGTGTGAGCAGACATCAAGCTAGCTGCAGGAGTTTTTTTTTTTTTTTTTTTTTTTTTTTCCATAACCCAGTGGCACCTGGAGTGCCAGCAAGACAGAAACATTCACTCCCTTGAAAAGGGGGCTGAAACCAGGGAGCTGAATGGCCTAGCTCAGTGGATCCCATCCCTACAGAGACCAGCAAGCCAAGACCTTGAAATACTTGCTGCCAGCACAGCAGTCTGAGCTCAACCTGGGAAGCTCAAGCATGGGGAGAAGGGCATCTGCCATTACTGAGCTTGAGTAGGTGGTTTTCCTTTTACAGTGTAAACAAAGCTGCCAGAAAGTTGGAACGGGGTAGAGCCCACCACAGCTCAGCAAAGCCACTGTAGCCAGACTACCTCTCTAGATTCCTTCTTTGGGCAGGCCATCTCTGGAAAAAAATGGCAGCACCCCCAGTCAAAGGCTTATAGATAAAACTGCCATCTCCCTGGGACAGAGTACCTGGGGGAAGGGAGACTGTGGGTGCAGCTTCAGCAGACTTGAACATCCCTGGACAGTGTTTGAGCTCTGCTAAGGGTGAGACTGCCTGCTCAAGTGGCTCCCTGAGCCCCATGTCTCCTGACTGGGAGACAACTTCCAGCAGGGGCTGACAGACACCTCATACAGGAGAGCTCCAGCTGGCATCTGATGGGTGCCTCTCTGGGACAAAGCTTCCAGAGGAAGGAACAGGCAGCAATCTTTGCTGTTCTGCAGCCTCTGCTGGTGATACCCAGGCCAAAAGTGTCTGGAGGGGACCTCCAGCAAACTCCAGCAGACCTGCAGCAGAGGGGCCTGACTGTTAGAAGGAAAACTAACAGAAAGAAATAGCATTAGCATCAAAGCATCAACAAAAAGGATGACCACACAAAACCTCTATTCGAAGGTCACCAACAGCAAAGACCAAAGGTAGATAAACCCACATAAATAAAGAGAAACCAGCACAGAAAGGCTAAAAATTTCAAAAACCAGAATGCCTCTTCTCCTCCAAAGGATCACAACTCTTCACCAGCAAGGAAATAAAACTGGACAGAGAATGAGTTTAATAAATTGACAGCAGTAGGCTTCAGAAGGTGGATAATAACAAACTCCTCCAAGCTAAAGGAGCATGTTCTAACCCAATGCAAGGAAGATAAGAACCTTGAAAAAAAGGTTAGGCAAATTGCTAACTAGAATAACCAGCTTACAGAAGAACACAAATGACCTGATGGAGCTGAAAAACAGCACAAGAACTTCATGAAGCATACACAAGTATCAATAGCTGAATTGATCAAGTGGAAGAAATGATATCAGAGATTGAAGATCAACTTAATGAAATAAAGTGTGAAGACAAGATTGGACAAAGAAGAATGAAAAGGAGCAAACAAAGCCTCCAAGAAATATAGGACTATATGAAAAGACCATTTACATTTGATTGGTGTACCAGAAAGTGATGGGGAGAATACAATCGAGTTGGAAAACACCCTTCAGGATATTATCCAGGAGTACTTCCCCAACCTAGCAACGTAGGCCAACATTCAAATTCAGGAAATATAGAGAAAATCACAAAGATACTCCTCGAGAAGAGCAACCCCAAAGCACATAATCATTAGATTCACCAAGGTTGAAATGAAGAAAAAAGTGTTAAGAGCAGCTAGAGAGAAAGGTTGGGTTACCCACAAAGGGAAGCCCATCAGACTAACAGCAGATCTCTTGGCAGAAATCCTACAAGCCAGAAGAGAGTGGAGGCTGATATTCAACATTCTTAAAGAATTTTCAACCCAGAATTTTTCCCTATTTTCCAGGAATCCCTAAAGTGCCCATAAAGTGATATAATGCACAGCCCTGCTTATTGATGGCCCAGACCCTTTAAGAGATGGAGAACACACCTCAAGGGGCTGGGAAGCTTTGCATTCAGTAGCTGAGGTACCGAGAAATCCAATCCCTTAGACTTCCATGGCAACAAAGTAGAAGTATATCACAGTGGACCAGTGTGGTTTGAACAAGAGGCTAGTTATTTCATGAAAAAGGCAAGGAATGAAATTTCTGCTTTTCACGAAAATCTAAGAGCTGCTTTTAGCTATAGCCAGCCTGTTCATGTGCAATTACTATGCCATTTTATATCAAAGGCTTCAGATTTTAATTTTATAATATTTTAGTAATCCATAATGTCTCAAACTACAAGAAAGTGGCTCTTATGTGAAAATGAGTCTCTGCTGGGCGTGATGGCTTACACTTGTAATCCCAGTGCTTTGGGAGGCTGAGGCAGGAGATTGCTTGAGGTCAGGAGTTTGAGACTAGCCTGGGCAACATAGTGAGACCCCGTCTCTACAAAAATAAAAACTTAGCCAGGCATGGTGGACCATGCCTATAGTCCCAGCTACTTGGGAGGCTGAGGTGGGAGAATCATTTGAGCCCAGGAGTTCAGGGCTGCAGTGAGCTATGATTGTGCCACTGCACTCCAGCCTAGGCAACAGAGTGAGACCCTGTCTCTGAAATAAATACACAAATAAGTCAAAATCTGTACAGTGCTAGAACTCACTGAGGACTAGAATGTAGCATTCTATTAAGAATCCTGGCTGATATGCTGCACTTGCCTACATCACCAACAAAACACAGGTCGAGTGTCCCAGCAGTTTGGGAGGCTGAGGCAGGAGGATAGCTTGAGCCCAGGAGGTTGAGCCTGCAGTGAGCCACGATTACACCACTGCACTTCAGCCTGGATGACAGAGACTCTTAAAAAAAAAAAAGAGACAAACAGTTGGTAACTGCATTTTCTAGTCAGTGTTATTTTGAGTAGCTCTTTGTTTTCATTATTGCTGTTCTTTAAAAATTATCAATCTGCATTTATCTGAATCATGAACTCTTTGTTCTGTTAAAGGTGTTCTTGCATTTAAAGATATACAGCAACTTAAATATGAATTATCCAAACCGCTTGTAGTAAAGCATAATCTCCACCCACTTCCAATTGTTTATACAGTGCCATTTCCTTATCACCAATTTGTTTTTCCACCGAAAGGTGGAAAAGAATGGAACCTTTTGCTTAACCCAAGTTGACTTGGGCAAAGACAATTTCAGAATCTCTGTTGTGGCTGGGTGCGGTGGCTCATGCCTGTAATCCCAACACTTTGGGATTACAGGTCAGGAGTTGAAGACCAGCCTGGCTAAAATGGTGAAACCCCATCTCTACTAAAAATAAAAAAAAAAAAAAAAAACCCAGGTGTGGTGGTGGGCACCTGTATCCCAGATACTCAGGAGGCTGAGGCAGAGAATTGCTTGAACCCAAGAGGCAGAGGTTGCAGTGAGCCAAGATCATGCCACTGCACTCCAGTCTGGGCAACAGAGCAAGACTCCATCTCAAAAAAAGAAAAAGAAAAAAGAAAAAAAGATCTCTGCTGTAAGGTACCGTGGCTGGAAGAACTCAGCCCTGAAAATCCAGCACCGTTATGTACACTCATCCATTCCTTTCTGCTTTCTAGTAAATGTTAACTTCCTGGATAGATTTGTAGCCTCATGGGCAGTGCCATGAATGAATCACTCTCCTATGTCCCTAGCGCTTGGAACTGTAGGTTCCCTGAATCCATCAAATAAATGGGATACATTGACATGGTCACAAACAGTAACACCTTGATTGTGATCAAAATTTTAACGGAAGAAGTATGGTTTTTAAATGTGCAAGACTGTTAAGTCTTTAGGGCCTGTCATACCATCCAAACTTGGCCAGCTCCAGGTTCTTAGCTCCTAATCAAGCAAGGCTTTAAAAAGCTCTGGATATAGACACCAGTTTGGCCAGCTCCAGGTTCTTAGTTCCTAATCAGCAAGGTTTAAAAAAACGACTGGATACAGAAAGCAGTTCTCTACCCCTGTACACCCCTGAACCACAAATCCTTGCATTTTAACATGCCTTCAAGCTTCCACGTTGTGGTGCCTCATTCTCCAGTGTGGCAGGCAGCCTCCTCCTACTCATGTCCTTGTGTCCCTCTCCTTGAGTGTAGGCTGTGTCTCACTTCTAACAAATAGAATATGGTAAAAAGAAGTCATGGAATGTCAGTTTTGAGATTAGGTGATGAAAAGGTTCTGGCTTCCATCTTGTCCTCTTGCTTGCTCTGATGGAAGTCACCTCCCATGTTGTGAGCTGATCCATTTTTAACTTTGTTAATTTTTTTTCTTTATTTTTTGAGACAGCGTTTCGCTCGTTACCCAGGCTGGAGTGCAACGGCGCGATCTCGGCTCACCGCCAACCTCCACCTCCTGGATTCAAGCAATTCTCCTGCCTCAGCCTCCTTCCTGAGTAGCTGGGACTACAGGCACGCACCACCATGCCCAGCTAATTTTTTGGTATTTTTAGTAGAGACGGGGTTTCACCCTGTTGACCAGGACGGTCCCGATCTCTTGACCTCATGATCCACCCGCCTCGGCCTCCCAAAGTGCTGGGATTATATGCGTGAGCCACCATGCCCAGCCTTGTTTTTTTTTTTAAAAAAAGAGATGGGATTTCACCATGTTGGCCAGGCTGGTCTTGAACTCCTGATCTCAGGTGATCTGCCTGCCTCAGACTCCCAAAGTGCTGGGATTACAGGCATGAGCCACCGTGCCCAGCCGAGCTGACCCTTTCAAGGCAAGGCCCGTGTGGCAAGGAACTGAGGGAGATGTCTGGCCAACAGCCAGTAAGGCATTGAGGCCCTCAATCCACAACCCACAAGATTCAACCCACTGAACCCTCCCAAAAGCCGCTTTGAGCAATCTTGAAAGGCCTGTCACACCTTGAGATGACTGCAAGGATCATAGCCTCATGAGACTGAGCCAGAGAACCCAGGTAAGCTTTGCCCAGATTCCTTCTTTCAAGCTACTAAGTTTTAAGGTAACTCTTTACATAAATAACACATTTGGGACAAATGAGGCATTACTATGCCACAGCCTGAAAACTGTCTAGCAGTTACCTTGGGCAAATTAAGCGATTTTCAAACAGGAAGAGCCTTCTCCACCTCATGGATTAACTGCAATGTCTGTGTGATGGCATCTGCTCACATACAAAAAATGTGAGCTTGCTTTGAACTCAACCCCAAAAATTTTAACAGACTCAAATTGGTTTACCAGTATCATCTTTCAAGAGGAATTTCAATGGAATTTTTCATAATTTATACCTTTTTTGTATCAAAAACATTTTTAACTAGTGAAAACAAAGGACACGTTCAAAATCAGGTAGAAATCAGGTTTCCTTTTAATTGAATACTTAATTCACAACTTTTCCTTTCTTGCTACTACTCTGGTAATAATTAGGTCCCCACCTCTAAAGAACATTGCAGCTGACCAGACTGAGAGCCAGTGTGAACATGGGCCCCAAACCAGGGCTTTCGGAATAATGAGAACTAATCAGCCTCTGCCTTCACTTAGAAAGGGACTAAGTGAAAGGTCCCAAATCTTCTTTGTCCAAACACACAAAACCAGGAGCTCAACGCCAACATGGAAACCAAAATGTATCAGGAATGAAGTACAGTACCCCTTGACATACTCAAGGTCAAGATGGGTTTGCAGAAATTGTATCTGACCATCTGGCCTCTGCCAGTAGATATGGCCCCACCCCAGCATTTTTAAGAGAAGATGTTTTTGTTTCTATTTCCCCAAGGGGTATAAAATCTAGTAAGAGGAATATAATGAATCAGAATATATCAGCTCACTCACAAGAAAGGTTCCTGGGTAATGGTTTTTAGTTGCTGAGCTTATTCAGCACATTATTTCAAAGTGGCGGCTACAGGTTTAGGTAGGACACACATACAACCCCCATTTTTTTCAGTGTATATGTCAAGAGGCCAAGACCCCTGATCATCAAAATAAGTTATTTTGTATATTACAGTGCACAGGACAACAAAGGGAAAGACACTTTCTTGAAAGGTGACTAAAAGGCATCTTGCAAAAGGTCCATATCACTGAAGTGGAAGGACTGGAGCCCAGTGCCTTGTGGCCTTCATTAACTTGACCCCTCCTCTTCTTTGGTTGCAGTGGCTTCAGAGGGAGTTGTTTCTTGTACTTGTTCTGCTGGCTGCTTCTTTTCTTCCTCGTCCTCATCCTCATCCTCTTGGGGATAGAGGTCTGGGTATTTTTGCATGCATTCCTGCATGGCCCGGAACTGGTCTACACAGTCTGACCCCTTGATCTCCTCCTTGCTATAGTGGAAGCAGGAAAAGGCTGACTTGAACTGTTCCCCACAGGGGCCGCTGGCCATTCCTCCAAGGCATGGGCAGTTCCAGTTGATGTTTCCATTTGGCAGTATCAATCCTGGAACAGGAAGATAAGCAAGGACAATGTGAGAGATGTTCTCTAACGTTTCAGAAAATACAAAACTGGTCCAGTCCTCACAGGCTACTCAGGTGGTGCAGAACAACAGGAACCATCGTTGCCTATGGACCTATACCTCAATTTGGATTAGGCTGAAATGCCTAGCACATATCCAGCACTCCTTGGCCCAGCTGGGAGAGAAGCCATCAAGGACATATTTCTCCATGTGTGACACTAAACTATTCTAAGCCACCTCCCAGTACTCTGAGGCTGTGCTCCAAGAATTAAATACCGGGAACCATTTAACCCAAAGAAGAGATGATCACTTGGATGGTCAGTGAAGAGCTTTTTGAAAGCCCACTTTAAGGAACGGAGGTACTGATGTTCTCTTTCCAATACCCCTCCCCATATGGATGATTGGGACCACCTTACCCCCAAGCTCCCTGCTCCTTGAGCCCCTCTTGCCCCACAGCTGCTCTCAGAAGCTCAGTGTAGTCTGGGGACTGGTGAAAAGGCAGAGGTTGTTCCTTATGTATTGACGAAGAAAGATGTCTAAGACATGCTGCACAATGAGAAGCTGGTGGCATACTATTAGTGTGAGTGCATTTTTGTAAAAACTCAACCAAACTGTTAAACTGCACATGTGTGTTGGGAAGGGAGCAAGGTTATAGATGAGTTTTCATTTTCACTATTAATAGGCCTCTTTTGGCTTTCATAGCTTTTCTTATCATTGAATTTTATTCACATCTAAATATTTCTTGGTTTTCCAAAATGCTCTCAAAATGATGGCTTCATTTTCAGCTTTGTGACACACAGATATATGATTCATATAGAAGCTTCTTACATGAGTCTTATCAAGAACCTGAAAGCACTTTCTAAGAGGCCTCTAAAATGTCCTGTGAAATTACACATGATTCTTCACTGCAGGGCAGTACCCAGGCCTGGTGCTCTGCACTAATGTCCAAAGTCCTAGGCAAAATCCTGCCTGCCTCTCAATTCCAGCTTGGGAAGCTCCACAGATCAATGGACCTGCTGTAGCTATTCTTGTACCTTATTTGTGAAATGGGGATAGCAAGGACAATGCCAGCTAGTGCTGCCCCCCTAGCAGGCAGCAGACTCCCAGGACCATGAGCAGTTGCAGATCAAGTTCTCCTGCATTGTGTACTAACCCCCGTTTACACACACAGTTTCTGGGGCTCATGGTCCATGTTAGGACTGCAGACTAGGCCGGCAGGATTCCCAGAGCCCATATCCCTTCCTCTACATCTCAATTTCTCCTTGACAGGGACCTCAGTGCTGGAAAAACATTTGTAAATGCTGCCCCCTGGAGGTTCAAATCTGCTCACAAACCTGCACAACCAGTTTCCAAAAGAGAGAACACTGACATGTAAAAACTGTAACCCAGGGCGCGGATCCAAGACGGCCAAATAGGAACAGCTCTGGAGTGCAGTTCCCAGTGAAAACAACGCAGAGGGTGAGTGATCACCCCATTACTGCCCACAGACCAGGAGATTCCCAGGCTGAAAAGTGCCACAAGTTTCCAGCATGGGTTTCAGCCGGCTCAGCGGGTCTCCACACAAAAACTCATACAATTCTGGGTGGCTGTTTCAACTGGTGCCTGGAATGCTTAGGAGACAGAGCTGCCCATTTAACTAAAAAAAAAAAAAACAGGGGCTGAACAGGGAACCAGTTGATCTGGCTCAGCGGGTCCCACCCCCACAAAGACCAGCAATCTGAAACAATCTGGATTGAGAGTTTCACAGCAAGCACAGCTGGACCCAGGACAGTCCAGCTCTGTGAGGGGAAGGGCATCTGCCATTACCAAGGCAGTCCTAACTATACCTCTAAACAAAACCGCAAGGAAGTTCACAGCCCACGGTAGCTCAGCAATGTCTCTGCTGGCAGACTGTGACTAGGCTACTTCCTAGCTGGGCAAGGCATCTCTGAAAAAAGGCAGCACCATGTCAGAGACTTATAAATAAAGCCCCACCTTCCCAGGACAAAGCACCTGAGCAAAAAGGTGGTTATGAGTTCCACTGCAGCAGACTTAAATGTACCTGCCTAGCAGCTCTGAACAGAAGAATGGTGCTCACAGCTTGGCACCTGAGCTCCTATAAGGGTCAGACTGTCTCCTCAAGCAGCTCCCTGACCCCCGTATGTCCAAAGAGACACCTCATAAAGGAGAGCTCAGGCTGTCATCTGGCGGGTATCCTTCTGGAAGTAAGATAACAGAATAAGAAACTGGCAAAAACCCTTACTGTTCTGAAGCTGCCACAGGTGATCCCCAGGCAAGCAGGGTCTGAAGTGGACCTCCAGCAGTCCTACAGCAGAGGGCGTGTTGGAAGGAAAACTAACAAACAGAAATAACTTCATCATCAACAAAAAGGATGTCCACTCAGAGACCCCATCTGAAAGTCACCAACTACAAAGACCACAGGTAATTAAAGCCACAAAAATGGGAATAAACCAGCACAAAAAGGATGAAAACACCCAAAACCAGAATGCCTCTCCTCCTCCAAGAGATAACAACTCCTCACCAGCAAGGGAATGAAGCTGGATGAAGGAGGAGTCTGATGAATTGACAGAAACAGGCTTCAGGAGGCAGGTAATAACAAACTTCTCTGAGCTAAAAGAACATGTTCTAACCCAATGCAAAGAAAATAAGAACTTTGAAAAAAGGTTTGACAAAATGCTAACAAGAATAAACAGCTTAGAGAAGAATATAAATGACCTGATGAAGCTGAAAAACATGAGAACGTCA
>NW_016107647.1:955513-957243 GCF_001604975.1 Cebus imitator
TCTTCTTCTTCTATCACTGAGGCCTCACTCTTTCTTCCTTTGCCATGTGGCAGATAGTCTTAACTCTAGTTGTCTTTATTATTTTCCTTGTTATGGTCATTGTGGCCTGTAAATTCTCCCAGCCACCTCCACCGGGAAAAGAGTACTTTTGCCCGTGCTGGGTCTAATTCCATGTCGGGGAGGCCGCTGTGCCCCCGACACCTTGGAGGTAGTTTCTTTAGAGCTGTGTGGAACAAAACCCTAGATCAGAATTTACAGGTACTCTTTCTCAAGCTGGGATGAAAAATAGGTAACTGTCTATTCTGCCAGGAAAGTGTCCAATGTTACGGGCAGTGCCCAACGGTGCATCACAGAAAGGCATATTGGCACTATCCTGGATGTTGGGAGGTAGGATGTCACCGCCCCAGTAAAAACTGACTGGCAGCACTTCTGCACACTCTACCGGGTGTGGTGGGTCCAAAACACACATCCGGTAGACCTCTTAGTCCACCTGTTTGTCACTTCCCGACCTTTCCGAAGCAACTGGCCATTAAAAATGTATAAGGGGGAGGATTAGGCCCGGGCAGCGCTAAACCTCCATAGTGCTTATTCTTGCCAGTTGTGGTTTGCGGGGAAAAAAAGACCGCCGCCTTACCTTGGCCCCTACCCCCTGTTCCTCTGACTAGGACTAGGAATAAACCCTAACATCCAGTTGTCTGGTCCTTGCAGGACCTGGCTGCAGAGGCCCTGCTAAAACCTGCTTTAAAGAGGGCCAAATTTTAAATTTGAGACTTTCCAAAATTGGCTTTACTACAGAAAGAGAGGAGAGAAAAGAGAAAGGGAGAGAGAAAGTAGAGAAAAGAGAAAGAGAGGAGAGCAAGGAGAAGGGAGAGAGAAAGTAGATAGAGAAAGAGAAGAGAGGAGAGAAAGGAGACAGGAGAGAGAAAGTAGATAGAGGAGAGAGAGAGAGAGAGAAGGGGACCAGAAGCCGCAGGGGCGGAAAACTTGCCGCCAGCAAGTTCAGTTTTAAACTGACACTAAGAGCGGTTTTTTTTTCCTTTCTCTGCTGGCAGTCAGCACCGCCCAGCTTTGAGGCAGGCCACACTGCCTCAGGGTGCAGCATTTGCATCCAGAATCTGGCTTTAAGAAAAGCTTTTTAACTTTTTGTAACAAAAGTGACTTGTTAGCATAGTCGTTAAGGTGTGGGGCCTGCAACTGCAAGGTTGTTGGTTCAAATCCTCAGTGAGGCTAGTTTTAAATTAGGGAAATCAGTTTTAAATTAGTGAATTCTCTTGAGGAAAATTTGGCATAAAAAAAACAACAACAAAAAAAAACACCCACAAATGGGGTCGTCTAGCTCCCCGCCTTGTAACCCCCTCCAATGCATAGCGGCCAACTTCAAGGTTGGATTCTCAGGCCAATATGGGGTGAAATTACCCCTGAAAAACTCCGCTCTTTGTGTGAACTTGAATGGCCGTCTTTTGGAATCAGGTGGCCAAATACTGGGACCTGTGACCCCAAAATTACCCAGGCTGTATGGAAAATGGTTGCAGAAACTCCTGGATACCCTGAGCAGTTTCCATACATCGACCAATGGTTGGGTTTAGTCCAATGGCCTCCCTCATGGCTAAAGCGCTGCATAAAACAGGCTAGACTTCAGGTCACGTTAGCCAGCCCAAAAGAAAGTCCCTTCTGGGCCAGCCATTCTCCCCACCCCAGCGGAGGATCAGGAATTACTTCCACCCTACTCA
>NW_016107647.1:960996-962508 GCF_001604975.1 Cebus imitator
TTACAGCTCAGGTTTCACAGGGCCTGGCAAAGGCCCTGGGCATATCCTGGAAACTGCACTGTGCCTATCGCCCCCAGAGTTCAGGGCAAGTTAAAAGGATGAACTGGACCATAAAGGAAACTTTAACAAAATTCATTCTGAAAACCGGTGAAAACTGGGTCAGCCTGCTTCCTTTTGTTCTTCTCCGTACCCGATGTACTCCCTATAAAAAAGGCTTCACTCCTTTTGAGATTATGTTTGGGAGGCCCCCTCCCCTACTCCCCAAACTTGCGAATGTCATACATGCTGAAGTCCATAACCATACACTCCTTAAGTCCTTGCAGGCACTCCAGTCTGTTCAGTCCCAGGTGCACACGCTCATCAGGGAGACTCAACCTACCCCAGTGGATTTCACTGACCAGCTGGTACACCCCTTCCAGCCAGGGGATGAAGTCCTGGTGAAAAGATTCACTGCCTCCAACCTAACTCCTCGCTGGAAAGGACCCTACACGGTAATCCTGGTCACCCCCACAGCAATCAAGGTGGACGGACTGACTGCCTGGATTCACCACTCACATGTCAAGACTGCCCCCCCGGATGCAAGATGGGAAGCAGTTCCATCCTCAACGGACCCCCTAAAGCTAAGACTATTGCGCCGTTCTCAGTCATCATCCTAATCTCCCTGATTCCTGCAATCACCCTCCGAAAGGGACCCTCCTTGGCACCCACCTACTATCGATGGGTCATCACTGAGGGCTCTACTGGAGCATATGTTAGTTCCTTAACCGGAAAGGGATCCACCCTAGTCAACCTAACCCTGGAGTACTCTCCGGAGACCCCCATTACCTTCTCCCTGGACCTCTGTGCCCTCCTGGGCCCCCACTTAAATTTTAGGACAAGTGGAAGTATAGCTGGGTGCGGCAGTTCAGGGGCAGAGCGACAACTCCAGACCATGGGGTTATATCTGTGCCCAGGATCCACCCCACAAAAAAGATGGAACTGTGGAGACTTAAATGAATTCTTTTGCCCCTATTGGGGTTGTGAAACTATCTCCACTATAACAGGATATACTGCAAACAGAGACTCTTTCATCTCATTCACCCGAGACCCTCCCCCAGACCCTTGCTCCTCCGGTTCTTGTAACCCACTTAAAATAACAGTCCTGTATCCAGATGGGAGGTGGCTTACAGGACGCACGTGGGGCCTCAGAGTATATATGAGTGGATGGGACATGGGAAACATCTTTACCATCCAGCGTATACCGTTGCCCAGACCCGACCACCCAATGGGACCCATAGCTGAGGTCCTAAAACCCCCCAAAACCTCCCCTAGGGTCCAAATAGCTACCCCTATTCCCAACCTATCCTCCACTTCGAGCTCTACTACCTCCATTCCTAACCTGTCCACAGAAACCCCCCCAGACATAGAAGGCCTGAACCTTCTAAACATGTTGTCCTCCACACATCACCTACTCAACCAGACAAACCCAGACCTAGGCAAAGATTGCTGGCTATGCCTAAATCCACAGCCACC
>NW_016107647.1:964198-971942 GCF_001604975.1 Cebus imitator
AAATGACCCTGCAATCTGGCATACTTTTGTCTTGTGATAACTTTCTACGCTCCGGTCAAATACAACACAAGGACACACATAGGCTCAAAATAAAGGGATGGAGGAAGATTTACCAAGCAAATGGAGAGCAACAAATAGCAGGAGTTGCAATCCTAGTCTCTGATAAAACAGACTTTAAACCAACAAAGATCAAAAGAGACAAAAAAGGACATTACATAATGGTAAAAGGATCAATGCAACAAGAAGAGCTAACGATCCTAAATATATATGCACCCAATACAGGAGCACCCAGATACATAAAGCAAGTTCTTAACCTACAGAAAGACTTAGACTCCCACACAATAATAGCGGGAGACTTTAACACTCCACTGTCAATATCAGACAGATAAATGAAACAGAAAATTAACAAGGATATCCAGTGTAAGACGGGTTGCCTCGCCAGGAGCTCAGACACGCTCACTTGTGCATTCGGGACCTAGCCCGCCTTGGAAAACTCCTCTGCACTCGGCACTAAGCTCTGCACTCAGCACCTAGCCCGCCGTTGGAAAATCCCGCCTACCTACCTACAGCAGCCTACCCTGACCACACCCTGTTTCCCCGCAACCAGTCAAATGCCTTCACTCCCTATAAAACCCCACCCCCAGAAGAGTCATGTGTGACTTCCCTGGCCTCTTTCCCCGGGACCATGGAACCTCGCCTGGGAGCTGAATAAATCGGCATTTAATCTTTTTGTGCTGGCCTCAGTTTCCTCATTTTAAACTTGGCAATAACCCTTACAAGTGGTGCCAAAACCTGGGAGGAGTTCTAGGACCCCTCCTGGGGGAAACTGACTCCTCCACCCAAAGCTGGACCAGGGAACCGCTCCGCCACAAGGTAAGACTTCTATTGCCCACAGCCTTTCCCGCAGCTTGCCCCGTGGACTCCCTGCTCGTAATTGTGGCTGCGTCAGGGACTCCTTCCCTTCCCGCCGTGGGCCTGGGGCCCCGGCCTTGTCTCGAGGACCTGAGCGTAGAGGAGACCTCCCTACACTCTTGTCTCCCTCAGAATCCTGACCCTAGGAAACCCCTCACGGGGAGAAGACGTCCCCACCTTCCTGAACCCTCTCGTATCCTCCAGTGTTTGGTGGTGTGGCCCAGGACACTAAGCCGCTCTTCCGTCCATCCCCACAGCAGCGGCCAAGGTTTGGGAAATCAGAAGTCCCCGTTTGCAAACCTGGGCCCTGCCCCACAGCAGGACCAAACCCACAGCTTTTGCCACGAAAATGTTTATCTCAAACTAGCCCTTTGGCATACAAGCTCCCTTCTAGGAAGTAACTGTACTTTCGGTTTCTCTTTCTAATCCCAAGCAAGTGAGTGAGTGAGTTTATGTGTAGTGTGTAGTCCCATGGCCTGACGGCTACGGGGCTTGTGTGGGCCTCAACCCGTCGTTCCATGTGGACGTCATAAGGCATAACAGTGGTTCACCTCAGGAAACTGAAGGTGACCAGGCCCGGGGGTTATACGGGTACACCTTAGCCAAGATGCCCTGAAACATCCCTTCGGGGATGTGGCTGGGAAGGCATCAGCCTGGTCTCCCTCTCGGGGGGCATCCACTCTTTGTCCGTTAATCCTATATGTGGTTCTGTCGTTACTGTAAATTCGCTAGCTTCGTTAGGCTCCTACTAGCCAATATACAGTGGTCCCGGCCTGCTTCCCTCGAAATAGCAGACATTCTGCAGATGGTATAACACCTTCCGGTGTCCCCACCTCGCCCTTAGTTAACTGCAGAAATATGGGTAATCAGAAATCTCACCCAGACCACAAGTTGCCACTGGGATGCCTAGCCAAATATCTACCCAAACTGGGTCTTTCTATAAAAAAGAAAAGGCTACTCTTCCTCTCCACTGTGGCCTGGCCACAGTACCCTCTGAACCAGTCTAAATGGCCTCCAGAGGGCACACTCGACTTTAATGTCCTGACAGACCCAGATAACTTTTGCCAAAGGAACGGCAAGTGGGCGGAGGTTCCCTACATTGTCTTTCTGGCATCTCCGCTCCCACCCCGATCTCTGCTCCTCCTGTAATACTGCCCAGGTATTCCTAGCAAAGAACTCCCCGACACTCCCTCCGGCCCCTTTGCCAACCCCCTCCTCCTCCTCCTCTGACCCCAATCTGACTGAAGAGCTCTCCCTATCCCCTGCCTGACCCACTAATCCCCCACCTTATTCGGGCCCCCAGACCCCTCCTGCTGCTCCTCTTCCGAGTTCCAACCTGACCTCTCCTGTTAGTGCCCACACTCGCTCGCAATGCGCTTCCAAAGACAAAACCTCTCTCCTTTGTCCTCTCCGCTGGGTGGCTGGAGCGGAGGGCATTGTCTGAGTGCATGTTCCCTTCTCCCTCTCCGATCCATCAGCCATAGAAAAGCGCCTAGGGTCATTCTCCACCAATCCTACTGCTTACACCAAAGAATTTGGTGTTACCTCACGCAAGCGTACAACCTTAACTGGCATGACACCTACGTAATCCTGTCCTCCACCCTTACTCCAGATGAGTGTGACCACATTGTTAAAGCGGCCTGAACACAGGCTGATCAGGTACATCTCACAAACAAATGCCAGTAGGCGAGGTGGCAGTACCCGAGGCCGACCCTAATTGGGACTATCAAACTGGTCAAGATGGCTGCCGCCGCCAAGACCAAATGCTACAGTGCCTCCTAGCAGGCACGCAAAGCACAGCTTAGAAGGTAGTTAATTATGACAAGTTAAAGGAAATAACTCAGGGTCCTAATGAAAATCCAGCCGCCTTCCTTAACCAATTAACTAATGCTATGATCCTCCATACCCGGCTGGATCCAGCCTCCCTAGCGGGGGCTACAGTCCTAGCCACCCACTTCAGTCAGTGGCGATATATAGAGGAAACTTAAAAAAGCTGAGGAGGGCCCCCAAACTCCCATATGAGACCTGGTAAACCTGGCATTTAAAGTTTTTAATGGCCGACAGGAAAAAGCTGAGGCCACCTGCCAGGCCTGGCTGCAGCAGAAAGCCTCCAAACCCGAGCTCTTGTAGCAGCCCTGAGGTTGGCAGCCCACTGAGCACCCGATGGAGGGGGTCCATTGAAACCCTTCCAAAACTCTTTTAAGTCCCCGCCCGGGCCCTGTTTTAAATGTGGCCAGGATGGACACTGGGCACAGCAGTGCCCCTGTCCTCGTCCTCCTCCCGGACCTTGCCCAAGTTGCAAACAAGATGGACACTGGAAGGTTGACTGCCCGTCCCGGACTACAGGCTCACCCCCTGCACTTCTATGTGAGGGGCAAGCTGGTCCGCAGGAAGCAGTCCCTTTGCTTGAACTTCTCGGCCTTGTGAACGATTGACGGAGCCCAGACTCGAGGACCCCCATCACCCTCGCCAAGCCCAGGGTAATGCTGCAGGTAGAGGGTAAGTCCATTTCCTTCTTAGTGGATACAGAGGCTACCTATTTTGTATTGCCTTCCTACTCAGGACCTAGCATACCTTCCCAGGTTTCAGTCAAGGGAATTAATGGAAAGCCTTCCTGTCCTAACCAAACTCATCCCTTAGCCTGTGTCCTTGAGGGACATATCCCTTCTCCCACACCTTTCTAATCATACCGTCATGCCCAGTCCCCCTTTTAGGACGAGATATTCTCCAAACGGTGGGGGCCACTCTCCAACTCACTGGCCCCCTACACTCAAGCCCATCACCAGCCCACCTCCTCTTGCCACTCTTAACTGACACCACGCCCTGTCTTAACCCTTCACCTGAACCCCTATTCCTCCTGAGGCAGTCAATCCTTTGGTATGGGACACCTCCAAGCCCATAGTGGCCAGACATCACACACCAGTTGATACTTCTAAAAAATCCTACCCACTTTCCCTCACATCCTGTTTCCCATCTCAAAAACCCACTGTCAGGGCCTAAAGCCTATCACTACCCGACTCCTAGCCCAAGGACTCCTTATCCCCACAAGTTCCCCCTGTAATACTCCTATCTTGCCAGTCCAGAAGCCATCTGGCGACTACCGCCTAGTTCAGGACCTATGCCTTATCAACAAGGCAGTGATACCCCTCCACATACACCCTATTATCCAGCATTCCCTCCACTACCTCCCGTTTTACAGTTCTTGACCTCAAGGATGCCTTCTTTACCACTCCCCTACACCATGAGTCTTACTTTCTCTTTGCCTTCACCTGGACGAATCCAGACACCAACCTGTCGCAACAACTCACCTGGACGGTCCTGCCCCAAGGATTCAGAGACAGCCCCCGTATTTTCAGACAAGCCTTAGTAGCTGATCTTAGCTCCTGCCCTCTTCAACCCAGTCTCCTTCAGTATGTGGATGACCTGTTACTTAGTAGCCCCTCCCTCTCCCTGTCTCAGCAACATACCGCCGCTCTCCTTAACTTTCTGGGATCTCAAGGGTACTGGGTATCTCCCTCCAAGGCACACTTATCCGTCACCTCGGTAGTCTACTTAGGCATTCACCTCACCCCTACAACTAAGAGCCTAACAACAAATCGCCAAAAGGCACTCCTTTCGCTACAGCCTCCAGAGACGGCTGACCAAATTCTTTCCTTTTTAGGGTTTGTAGGATTCTTCTGCCACTGGATACCTAATTTTGCCTGCCTAGCTAAACCTCTGTATGCAGCTGCTAAAGACACACCCACGGGACCCCTCTCCCATCCTGGGGTAGTAAAGCAAGCTTTTAAAACCCTACAAACTGCCTTATCCACAGCACCCCCGCTCCAACTGCCAGATCTCAGCCGCCCCTTCCATTTGTTCACTGATGCAAAACAGGGGATTGCGGTTGGGGTCTTAACCCAACCCCTGGGCCCCATGTATAGTCCAGTAGCCTACTTATCAAAACAACTCGACTCCACAGTCAGGGAATGGCAGCCTTGCCTGCAAGCCCTGGGGGTGGCAACAGAACTCACCAAGGAATCCCTAAAACTTACCTTAGGCCAGCCCATCTCAGTGTTTTCTCCCCATCAGCTAACCAACCTTCTCTCACAAATCTCTCGCTCGCCTAGGACCCTCTCACCTACAGGAGTTTCATTTACTCTTTACTGAAAATCCCATGGTCAGCCTTCATCCCACTTCTCCACTCAACCCGGCTACTCTGATTCCCCTTCCATCCCATTCCCCCTCCCCAGCCCATTTCTGTCCTGAACTAATAGAGGCACTTACTAAACCTCGAGAGGGCTTGTATGACCTCCCCCTACCTAAACCAGACCTTACCTTTTATGTAGATGGGAGTTCAACAGTGACAGCCGAGGGGCGGCGAAAAGCAGCCTATGCAGTAGTTATAGATTCAGCCACCCTCGAGGCACGCCGCCTCCCCGATGGAACCACATCGCAAAAGGCAGAGCTCATTGCCTTAACCCAAGCTCTCACATTAGCACAGGGAAAGCGAGCAAATATCTATACGGACTCAAAGTATGCTTTTCTTATTACCCACTGCCACTCTGCCCTCTGGAAAGAGCAGGGATTTCTTACTACGAAAGGGTCCCCCATAATTAATGCTACCCAAATCTCTGATCTCCTGCAGGCCCTATCACTGCCCAAAGAAGTGGCCGCCATCCACTGCCGAGGGCTTCAGGCCCAGCAGGATGCCGTTTCCTGGGGCAATGCAAGGGCAGATGTGGCAGCAAAATCCTCGACCAGTACCAGGCTGGCCCCCACTCTGGTCCTGTTCCTCACCACGGCCATGCTGCCAGTTTACTCGCCATCAGAAAAACAGGCCCTCATATTAAGGGGGGGAATCAAGTCTAATCAGGGCTGGATCTTCTTAAACAACAAAATTGCCCTTCCACGGGAATAAGCCCCTAAAATTATTACTAAAATCCACCAGTCCTTACATATAGAGCCTAAGGCGTTACACTGCTTCGTGCAGCTCCTCTTTTTCTCACCAAGTCTACAACAGACAATTAAGCAGGTACAAAGAGAGAAAAAGACAGAAAGAGAGAGAGAGAAAAAGAGAGAGAGAGAGGGAGGAGCCTAATACCACCTTAACGGGTATCCCGCTGTTCAAGGTGCACTTTCAAAATCTCTATCTCTGCTACAGAACAGCCAAGAGCTCCAGCTGCAACACTACAGTAAAAGTAAAATCCTCCCTTTATGTGCCTCCAGGAGGATACTTTGGTGTAATGGGACACTAACCAAAGTTATTAATGCCTCCTTTCCCTTCCCTTGTGTGCCTGTCACTTTGGTCCCACAGTTAGAGGTATACGGGCAAGCTGAGCTTCTATCCCTCATCATCCTTCCCCCTACTCGCCGAAACAAACAAGCTGTCTTCCTCCCGATAGTAGTCGGCCTCTCCTTAGCATCCTGTCTAGTGGCTGCTGGGATAGGAAGTGGAGCAATGGGCTATAGCGTCACTTCAGCTGCTCAGCTCGAAGACAAGTTCCGTGTAGCCAATGAAGCATCAGCCGCCTCTCTGGCATCCCTCCAACGACAAATCACGTCGCTGGCTCAGGTAACTTTCCAAAACCAACGGGCCCTAGACCTGTTAACGGCGAAAAAAGGAGGTACCTGTTTGTTTCTTCAGGAGCAGTGTTGCTATTACATCAATGAAACGGGTCTAGTGGAAGAGAATGTCAGCACCCTATTGCCTCCAAGAAGACCTCCAAAGAAAATAAAATGCACTGGGCTCTTCTCTTACCTGGTGGCATTCCCCCATGCTCACCTGGCTGGCTCCTATTATCATCCCCATTATCACTGTCTGTCTTTTGCTAATGCTAGCCCCTTTTGTCCTCAGGTTTCTACAAGCTCGTATAAGGGAAATTTCCAGGGTGGCCGTAAACCAGATGCTGCTTCACCCCTATGTCCAACTCCCAACCGAGGCACCAGCCAACTGACCCTTTCCCCTCACTCTGCCCCTATTCAGCAGGAAGTAGCCATAAAGAAGTGGTGTCCTATATCATCAAAAGGGTCGGAATGTAAGGCCAGTTGCCTCGCCGGGAGCTCAGACACACCCACTTCTGCACTCGGCACCTAGCCTGCCTTGGAAAAACCCCTCTGCACTCAGCACTAAGCTCTGTACTCAGCACTAAGCTCTGCACTCGGCACCTGGCCTGCCTTGGAAAACCCCTCTGCAGTCAACACTAAGCTCTGCACTCAGCACCTAGCCCACCATTGGAAAATCCCACCTACCTACCAATAGCAGCCTACCCCGACCACACCCTGTTTCCCCACAACCAATTAACCACCTTCACTCCCTATAAAACCCCATGCCCAGAAGAGTCAGGCGTGACTTCCCTGGCCTCTTTCCCTGGGACCACAGAACCTTGCCCGGGAGCTGAATAAATTGGCATTTAATCTTTTTGTGCTGGCCTCAGTTTCCTCATTTTAAACTCGGCGACAGCCCTTACATCCAGGACTTGAACTCAGATCTGGACCAAGCAAACCTAGTAGACATCTACAGAACTCTCCACCCCAAATCCATAGAATATACATTCTTCTCAGCAACACATCACACCTACTCTAAACTTGTCTACATAATTGGAAGTAAATCACTCCTCAGCAAATGCAAAAGAATGGAAATCATAACAGTCTCTCAGACCACAGTGCAATCAAATTAGAATTCAGGATTAAGAAACTAACTCAGAACTGCACAACTTCATGGAAACTGAACTACTGGCTCTTGAATGTTGACTGGATAAACAATGAAATGAAGGCAGAAATAAAGATGTTCTTTGAAACCAACGAGAACAAAGACACAATGTACTAGAGTCTCTAGGACACATTTAAAGCA
>NW_016107647.1:972602-1024988 GCF_001604975.1 Cebus imitator
AAAAAAAAAAAAAAAGAAATTACTACAAACAACTATGCAGATAAACAGGAAGAAATGGATAAATTCCTGGACACTTGCCTCCTCCCAAGCCTAAACCAGGAAGAAGTCGAAACCCTAAAGAGACCAATAACAAGAGCTGAAGTTGAGGCAGCAATTAATAGCCTACCGACCAAAAAAAGCCCAGGTCCAGATGGGTTGACAGCCGAATTCTACCAGACATACAAAGAGGAGCTGGTATCACTCCTTCTGAAACTATTCCAAACAATCCAAAGAGTACATCCTTCCCAAATCATTTTATGAGACCAACATCAGCCTGATAACAAAACCCGGCAGAGACTCAACAAAAAAAGAAAACTCCAGGCCAATATCCATGATGAACATAGATGCAAAAAGCTTATATCATGATCAAGTGATGCAAGGCTGGTTCAACATATGCAAGTCTATAAACATAATCTACCACATAAACAGAACCAAAGACAAAAACCACGTTTATCTCAATAGATGCAGAGAAGGCCTTCAACAAAATTCAACAGCCCTTTATGCTAAAAACTCTCAATAAATTAGGTATCGATGGAACGTATCTCAAAATAATAAAAGCTATTTAAAACCAACCCACAGCCAATATCATACTGAATGGGCAAAAACTGAAAGCATTCCCTTTGAAATTTGGCACTAGATAAGGATGCCCTCTCTCACCACTCCTATTCAATACAGTATTGGAAGTTCTAGCCAGAGCAATCAGGCAAGAAAAAGAAATAAAGGGTATTCAAATAGGAAAGGAGGAAGTCAAATTGTCTCTATTTGCAGATGACATGATTGTATATTTAGGAGACCCTATCGTCTCAGCCCAAAATCTCTTTAAACTGATAAGCAACTTCAGCAAAGTCTCAGGATACAAAATCAATGTGCAAAAAATCACAAGCATTCCTATACACTGATAATGGACTTAAAGAGAGCCAAATCAAGAACAAACTGCCATTCACAACTACTACAAAGAGAAGAAAATACCTAGGAATACAGCTAACAAAGGATGTAAAGGACCTCTTCAAGGAGAACTACAAACCACTGCTCAAGGAAATAAGAGAGGACACAAACAGATGAAAAAACATTCCATGCTCATGGTTAGGAAGAATCAGTATTGTGAAAATGGCCATACTGCCCAAAGTAATTTATAGATTCAAACTATCCCCGTGAAGCTACCTAAGACCTTCTTCACAGAACTGGAAAAAACCACCTTAAACTTCATATGAAACCAAAAGACAGCCCACATAGCCAAGACAATCCTAAGCAAAAAGAACAAAGCTGGAGTCATCACGCTACCTGACTTCAAACTCTACTACAAGGCTACAGAAATCAAAACAGCAGGGTGCTGGTGCCAAAACAGAGATATAGACCAATGGAACAGAACAGAGACCTCAGAGGCAACGCCACACATCTACAACCATCTGGTTTGACAAACCTGACAAAAGCAATGGGGAAAGGATTCCCTGTTTAACAAATGGTGTTGGGAAAACTGGCTAGCCATGTGCAGAAAGCAGAAACTGGACGCATTCCTGACACCTTATACAAAAATTAACTCCAGATGGATTAAAGACTTAAACATAAGACCTAACACCATAAAAATCCTAGAAGAAAACCTAGGCAAAACCATTCAGGACATAAGCATAGGCAAGGACTTCATGACCAAAACCCCAAAAGCATTGGCAACAAAAGCCAAAATACACAAATGGGATCTAATTAAACTCCTGAGCTTCTGTACAGCAAAGGAAACAATCATTAGAGTGAACTGGCAACCAACAGAATGGGAAAAAATTTTTGCAATCTACCCATCTGACAAAGGGCTAATATCCAGAATCTACAAAGAACAAAACAGATTTACAAGAAAAAACCAAACCCATTCAAAAGTAGGCAAAGGATATGAACAGACACTTTACAAAAGAAGACATATATGAGGCCAAGAAACATATGAAAAAATGCTCATCATCACTGGTCATTAGAGAAATGCAAATTAAAACCACATTGCGATACCATTTCATGCCAGTTAGAATGGCGATCATTAAAAAATCTGGAGACAACAGATGCTGGAGAGGATGTGGGGAAATGGGAACACTTTTACACTGTTGGTGGGAGTGTAAATTAGTTCAACCATTGTGGAAGATAGTGTGGCGATTCCTCAAGGACCTAGAAATAGAAATTCCATTTGACCCAGCAATCCCATCACTGGGTATATATCCAAAGAATTATAAATCGTTTTATTATAAACACACATGCACACGTATGTTCACTGTGGCACTGTTTACAATAGCAAAGACCTGGAACCAACCCAAATGCCCATCGATGATAGAATGAACAAGGAAAATGTGGCACATATACACCATGGGATACTACGCAGCCATAAAAAACGATGAGGTCGTGTCCTTTGCAGAGATATGGATGAATCTGGAAACCATCATTCTCAGCAAACTGACACAAGAACAGAAAATCAAACACCACATGTTCTCACTCATAGGTGGGTGTTGAACAATGGGAACACATGGATGCAGGGAGGGGAGCATCACACACTGGGCTCTGTTGGGGGGGATGAGGGCAGGGACAGTGGTGGGTAGGGAGGTTAGGCTGGGATAACATGGGGAGAAATGCCAGATATAGGTGAGAGGGGGATGGAGGCAGCAAACCACATTGTCATGTATGTACGTATGCAACAATCCTGCGTGTTCTGCATATGTGCCCCAGAAGCTAAAGTGCAATTAAAAAATAAAAAATAAAAAAAATATATATTTATATATGAAATCTAATAGGATTCCACCCAGAATAAGCTGGATGGGAATGACAGTTTAATACACACTATAATTTTAATATTTCCGTAAAACTGATTTAGTATCAAATATGTTTAATTATTTAAAATCTTGTAAAGTTTTTTTATTATAGAACAAACCAAGTTTCTTAGAAGACTGGCCATGTCTAAAAATTTAAAGTAAAATTTTAAAGCATACTCTATTAAACTTATTTTGATCATACTTTTAGCCATATTTGTAGCACTACCTCATCTTTTCACATTTACGGACTAGTGTTGGCACTTTCAGACTATTAGTCTTTGATGTGATGCTAATTTTCACAAGGATATTAAAGTGTTTTTAGCAAAAAAAAAATCACATATATGTGTGTGTGTGTGTGTATGGGTAACCCCTCATATAGGTACTAAGAAAGGAGAGCTAAGCAGAATCCTGGCACAATTAAGACCTGGAGAATATCTCAGTTTACAGTGTTACTACTCAGTTATTTCCTTTATATAATCCTTTATATAATCATATATTAGTTTATAGAATTAGGGCTTGGAGAGTATCTCAGTTTATAGTGTTACTACTCAGTTATTTCCCTTTATACAATCCTCTCTATATAATCACATATTAGTTCATAGAATGAGTGCCTAAAGAATATCTTACCACTCAGTTATTTCCATATATATATATATATATATATATAAGTTTATAATCCGAGGAATGCCTAGAGTAGATACAGTATAGAGCATGAATTGAGGAATAAGCAGCTTATAATTGGAGGAATATCTAGAGCAGACACAGTGCACAGTATGATTTAAGGGAAAAACAGTTACAACAGGACAAGAATCCATGGCCCAGGCAGCAGCATTCCGTATCATAAAGATACCTGTTGTATGGCAGGCTTGGGGCAAGAGCCACTCTCCTGATAAAGGAGTTGTAGGACCTTGCTCCAGTTCTTGTGGAAGGCTGCCCTCAGACCGACAATCGCCCCTTGGTGAGTGTGAACTTTATCAGCTCTTGTTACTGTGCAGCTCGAAAAGCATTCCCCTATAGAACTCATTGGAAACTGCCAGCAGGTGGCATAGACCCTGACAGCTCTGTCACTGCTATGTGACTTAAAGCATCCTCCTATAAATCTTCTTAGTAGCTTGCCCATAGATACAGGTATTGCAACCTGCACCCTCTTCACTGCACACAACCCACCTTCAAGCCTCGGGGACCTAATCGGGGTGGACCCCTTACTGCACATGGCCCTGGCCTCAATGACCTAATGGGCATGAACTCCTTGCTGCACACTGTCCACCTCCCAGCCTAGGTGACCTAATAGGGGTGGATCCCCTGTTTTATTGCTCACGACCCTATCACTGTCCTTAAAGATGACTTCACTCACTGCCCTGCCCCCTAACCTATACACAATAAATACTCACACTTCTGGACATTCGGGGCCTCACCTGACTCTGCTCATAGGTGGTGTGGCCCCTAGAGCCCAGCTGCGTTTTCCTTGTACTCTGTGTCCTCTTTATTTCTCAGATCCTGCACCTCAGCACAGCATAAGGCTCACCCCATGACCCTGTGGGTCATTGGCCCTACATCTATATATACACATATATATATAAATCAGTGCAAATTGACCAGGTGGTTGATTAAAAAGTACAAAAAAAATTATAACCTAGGTCTCCAGGAGTCCTTGTTTCATTATTTCTTACGGGCAGTGAGCTGGAATGAGATAGCTCTTCGCAAAGCACATGGTGCCAGTCTGCATGTCACAGACACAATATAAATCCACACACAGGGTATTTTTGGCATGTCACAAAAGCCTAGATACAGTGTGGTCAAACATGTAGTCTAAGGCCTGGAGCTCACTGGCTGAGTCAGTCTCTGCCTCCTCCTGGGCCCCCAGTTTTTTCATTGGATCAGATGATTTTTAATGTACTTCTGATGTTTTGATTCTAGGAAAATTAATTCTGCCACCTTTTTTCTTGGTACTCTTAGCTATTCCACACACCATCTCAGTTGCAGAGCTGGGTGCTGGAAGGCAGGTAGATGGCATAAACTGGTGGCTTACTTGGTCCACTTAGTAATTTTGCAGTTAAGAGCTTGGAACTTGGGTCCCAGAGTTCTATGTGTTTTATATGATTCTTTGTACAATATATTCATTATAAGGGACTGTAAAGCCAAATGCATCACGGGGGATACCTACAATCCAAGCAGATATACTGTAATTGATGAAAGCAGGTAAGAAAACAACAGGGAAAGGAAAGAATGGTGGGTTCTGGAGGGGGCAGCTCAGTCTAAAGGCAGATACATTTAGTTTTTAATAACACTGTGAGGCAAACAAAACAAGGCCTGATTTGTCCTGCAGGCCTCCGCGGTCTTGATCAGTTAATGAAATGTGCTTAATACGGATCTAAAGATAGGGAAAGTACTAGAATGGTCATGTAAGCCCTGATTAAGCTTGCCCTTGCAGCTGGCTTTCTCAGAATGCTAACACTCTGTATAATGTCTGCATCTCCCACTGCTTCCACTGGGGGCTGGATATGCACCCTTAGCTGTAACCCCTAGGAGCAGTTAGGGCAACAAGTAAAGGGTCCTACAGAAGGAATATACATGTCAGTTAGCATATGAAAAATTCCAATCAGGAGCCCATATTCTAGAGGCAGCTGCTGCAAGCTCTTCCATCACCAATTAGCACTAGAAGGTCAGTTGTCATCATGGGCATTATAAGTGGTTTTTGACTGGTGAACTGTAAAAGACGAGGATTGTTCATGAGCACTGCACACACACATCCACCTCACACAGGCTCAGACCTCACACATGCTGTAGTAAGTATCTAGTGAGTCTAGCAGCCCAAATACTCTGGAACAAAGTCCTGGGCCCAAGCGACCACTGTTATATTCAGCCATTAACCAAGGAGTGTGCAATAGCTCTGACCAGGTTTGTTGAATCCTGCTGCTGGAGAGCTGTGTCAAGTGACCTTTTCATGTAAGGTGCTTGCCAGAGCAGTTAGAGAGCAGGAACTTCACCAGTCTTACAGAACAAGGTACATGACTGTCTGATTGCTAATAAAGTTGGTAGATGTGGCAGAGTTCAGTCTGGCAACTTGTCTGAGCAAGAGCCCTGTCTCCTTAACCTACCTACAACTGCTGGAATCTACTAACACCCTCTCCCAAAACTTACTAGTTGTGCCAGGAAAGTACATCAGAACAAGGCTGGAAAGCACAGCCCCTCAAACCCCTGAGGGAGATAAATTGCTGCCCTCAGAGATGGTCTACGGCTGAGAATAGACACCTGAAAACTCGGCCTTGGCTAGGAAAACATGGGAAAGGAATTAAGAACACTGGGCTTCCCCCCAATGCCCTGATGTGGGTCCCTGGGAGACCTCATGTCACTCACCATGCTCCTCGTATGGATCATTGGGGTCATCAGCCACCAATTCTGCATTGCTTGGAGTTTCATGGTCTTCTTTGGTTACAAATATGATTCGATCCTTCCCTAGTGTTTGGAAAATGGAGGAAGAAATGTTTCATTCAAGAGCAGTGAATCAGCTTTAAACTCAAAGCAGCTGCCACACAAACCAAGTTTGAAGACTGTCCCATATGCCACCCGCATGTGAGGTGACCGTCAAACTGTTCTCAGATGCTGGGGGAGGAAATAAAGGGGATGCATAAGGCGCAGGGCAGGAAAAAAAAGCACTGAAGCAAAAAGAGTGTCCTAGGGATTACCCACAGGGTTCAGAATTCATAAAAAGTCAAAGGATGACTGAGCACATTGGCAAAGCGAGTGTGCAGTGACGTGGGTTCTCAGCCTACAGATCACTGCAGCCCACACAGCTGATGCAGCCACAGGCCCCTGGTTCTGAAAGGCTGAGGACACAGGTGGCCTGAGAGTGCCCACGGCCAGCACCCTCACTAGGCCTCTGGGCTCCTAATTGTGGCCAGAAGAAGGAAGGGTCATGGTGAGGAACACTGAAGCCATTCCATTCCCCACAGTCCGAGAGGCCTGGGGACCATTTCCCAACAAGTATAATAACTGCGGCGGGGAGGTGGGGGGCAGCAGAAAGAACACTTCTTAGATGTTTTTAACTGTGACCATCTGCAGTTTATTATTTTAGGACAAACCCAACAGTGGTTAGGGTCACGACTGCGGTCCTGTGAGGACCAGCATGAGAGAGCCAGTATGCCTAAAGTGCAGAGCACCTTGTTCACAACCGGAGCCCTAGCCCTGGGGCCTGGGTCCCGGAAGGTCTGATGGCTCCAGGAAAACAAACCAGTGAGAGTCAAATGCATTTTATATTAGGAGCTTTTCCTCATGGGAGGCCGAGTGAGCACAGAAAAGCACATCAGTCCTGGCCAAACCAGGGTGGGTGCATTAACTGCCTTACAGTGACCCCCATGAAATATTATCACCCTCAGCCCCCATCGAGTACAGCAGAAAACCAAGGCTGAGTGGCTATGCAAGCAACAAAGCAGCCCCTCACAGCCCTCTCTGCTACATCTTGTAGCTGTCACCGCCACCTCACTTTCCTAAAAGCTTTGGCCATCAGCTAACCACAGTGCAGGTATGCGTCAGATATTCCCATTGTGGGCAAGGAGCACCTTGTCCTCAGTACCCCACACTGCATGGTGGGTCATCAGCTCTGAGTAGTGACTTGCTGGGTGACACAGGACAGGAATCTCTGAAGTCAGCACTGCTGGAGATCCTTTCCACATACCCACACTGCCTCGCACCAACATTTGCACAAGAATAATGGCAGCTAACACTGAACAAAACATCCTCAGTACACACAGGGCCAGGACCCCAAACCCACTGGAGGCTTCTGCTCCCAGAGCTGGTCTCTGCCTTAACACCGTGCATGTTATCTGACAGAAGACTGCTTTTCCCTGTGGCTGGCCTGGGAAAGCTTTTGGACCAGGCAGCCAGGGCTTATTAAAGTACCTCGTAACCTTGGTAATTCTGGCCAGTTTCCAAAATACTCAAAAGAAATCTGTAAAAATGTTGAACACTAAGCAGAATGAGCTGATGCAAATTTCTCAACTCAGCTCTGTTAGTTTTGTTTACCTAGACGGCAGCTCACCGCAGCCCAACGGTGAGGCCGTTACAGGCAGAAAAAGCATCCAGTAAAGTATGGAGGGCCTGCTGGGGTTTGCCATACATACAGAGACCAGGCCTCACCCAAGAAAAGCTGAATCACGCTCTCTGCCACGTCCATATAGCTCACAGGCTTCACAGATAACTGTGATACACAGCCAGGTTAGGAAGCACCAGCCTAGCACAATCCCACTGAGAATTCCAGGTCCCTCTCACAGGGCCAAGTCCTCACATGTGCCTTCCTGGACATTTTCCCTTGGAGCACAGTTCACACTGGATCGAAGGTAGAACTGTAACAGCTGCGTCTTTTACACATTTTTATCCCATGCAATGTGTTTTACATCTGTGAGTTCACTGATGGGTTATTACTTTATCTCTGTTTTATAGAGACCACAGGAGCTGAGAAACAGACCAAAAGGCATGTAGTAAATGAAGGCAGAGCAGGAACAGAAACTCTGGTCTGAAAAATCTGTGTGTTCCTGCAAACTGTCTGTCACATGCTTGTCCTGGTGGGTCTTTGCTTTCCAGAATGTTTAAAAGCAGATTCAAGGACTGATGCAAGGACAAAGCTTACTTACTCCTAACAGACCTAACCGTGAAAGAAAGAACTAACTGGTCAGACTAGTCATAAGATGCCAACTAGTAGGACAATCAGCTAGACTAGTTCTCATGACATTTCTCAGCAATTTCTCCAGAGAAATAAAAATTTAAACTGCTTGTGTTTTTATTTCCAACATAAGCTTTAAAAGCAGTTGAATATGCATGTTCTGAAGGAGGTGGATAACTACCTTTAAACCCTCTGGCTCACAGTGGCTTCGATATCACAGAGAGTCTGAGAAATTGAGTTCAAATCTGAGCTTAAGCACTTCCCACTGTGTAAGCTCAGCTACACTCTGGGCCTCAGAAACCAGTTCTTACCACCGGCTCCACCTACCTACCTCACATGGTTGGGGAGGTGAAACGAGTTTCTGCTGTCAGCTGAAATCCCACTCAAAAGACAGTAACTTTTTAAAGGGTATCAACTGACAAGGATAGCGTGGCCAGTAAAAGAGACAATCACAGGCTCAGAGATGTCAACAATGATTTGGAAATGGGAAGGCTGATGGTCCAGCGCTCTCTGACTTAATCAGTGAAGAAAGCTGAACCCAAAGTGCACAAGGAGGAAGTTACCCAGAAAAAACTTAGTCCCCACACCAGAACCTTGATACGAGTGGGGAACTGGAGGCCCGAGGGGTCAATCTTCGAGCAGGACTTCAGGGTGGGGCTGAGAACAGAACTGACTGAGCAGTATACCAAGACACCTTCCACCCCCAACTGTTTAGTTTTACTCTTGGTAGTGCCATCCCCAACTCGTCTTTCTCCATCGGCAAATTGGAATGGCTCCATATTCAAATACATCCAGAAGGAGCTTCATCCTTCGCCTCTACGACCCCATCTCCCACCATCACTCCCTCCACTCCAGCCACGATGGCCTCTGCTTTTACTTGAACATGCTGAGCACACGCCTACCTCTGGCCTTTGCACGGGGTGTTCTCTCCTCCAGGAGCACTTTCTCTTCCCTCAGGTACCCTCACAGCGATCTCTCCCTGCTTTCACCTCCTGCTCAGATGCCACCATCCCTGACCACTGCCCATCTCCCTTATCCTGCTTTATTTTTATCTAAAGTAATTTTCCTCACCTTACATACTACATATGTTTACCACCTGTCACTGCCACTGGAATGCCAGCTCCTCAGAGGCAGCGATTTTTGTCTATTCTGTTCATTGCAGTACCCCCAGAGCCCAGAATACTGCCAAGGACAGCGTGGGTGTTCAATATTTGTTGAAACAAATGAATGGAGAAACAACTCTGGATTAGGGCATGAAGATCCCAGTGTAAGGATTAAAGAGGAAAGAAATATGAAGGGTGGCTTTACAGTCAACAGGTAATAGGTTTATTTTAAACAAACCTGAGAGGGGCGGCTGGCTGAGTTAGGTCAGAGGCACACTCTCTCACGGACTAAAAGTTTTTTTTTTTTTTTTTTAAGACGAAGTCTTGCCCCGTCGCCAGGCTGGAGTGCAGTCACACAATCTCAGTTCACTACAACCTCCACCTCCTGAGTTCAAGTGATTCTCCTGCCTCAGCCTCCCGAGTAGCTGGGATTACAGGCGACCACCACCACACCCAGGTAATTTTTGTATTTTTAGTAGAGATGGGGTTTCACCATGTTAGCCATAAAGATCTCGATCTCTTGACCTTATGATCCACCCACCTCTACCTCCCAAAGTGCTGGGATTACAGGCGTGAGCCACCCACTGCACCCGGCTGTGACTAAAAGTTTTTAAGAATTCAGGGTAGGAGAGTTTAATCAGTGGCTTAGACTGCTTCTGTGTCTCTTTGTTGTGCTCATCTGGGAGGGAGAGTTGTGTGTCTGTTCCCAGACATCTTTCTGTAGCTGCAGGTGTACTCCCCAGAGTCTGCCTTTAGCTTCCCTGTCTTAGTGCACCTGAAGGGAAAGGAATGTGCTTACTAAGGCCCACTGTTTTACTGGGGCCCATTGTGTGAGCATCGCAGTTACCCAAGAGACTTTCCCCCCACCTCCCTCTGTGCCCAAGCTGTCTTATCTGTGTTTTACTGTCTGCTCTTTCTGGCTGCTTATAGTTAGAAGAGAAGTGATTTCTTTGAAATACATGAGGCTAGAAAGGGAGCTGGAACTTAAAGTGGCAGTGTTTGTCTGAGATGACGGTCCTGCTGCTCTGTCACCCAGGCTCAGCTGAAGTCAGGAAGACAGAATGGTTATCACCATTAAGTGAGTGAGACCAAACAATTCCTTGGATGAGTAGTTTGATTTTCCCCATGAAAGGGAAGGATCTTTACATGCCAGAATCTCTCAGCGCATCCTCCCCAGAAGGAATGCCTCTGTGTCCTGCAGAGGAAGCAGGTTCTTGTCTCCCATGGATGCTCACTCCCCAGGGTCACGTTTGAGAATGGCAGCCTGCACTACGAACTTAGCTTCTCTCCTTTTGGCTGATTCAATGCACCTGCAATACAATTCCAATTACTACTTTTTGAAGCTCAACCCAAGAAAGAGATCTAAAGCCAGAGGCAGTGGTGCCTGTGGTGTATTTTGAGTGAGGTAAGGGGTTTCTAAGAGTTTGATAAATCTGACTGCTAAAGACTTTCACGTTTAGAATCTAACCTCTTTGAAAGATACAACTCCCCTGTATTTAGGAGGATCAAGTACAGGAATTGTGTCTGTGAAGAATACACAAATAGCTTTCAGACAGTGTAAGAAGAATGCAAGTGTTAGAAGTTTAGCTCAACAAATCTTCCTTAGCTCCAGCTCTGTGCTGCCACCTAGTGGTCACAGCTGAATACGACACAGGCATCCAGTGGAGAAGCTGGAAGGGGAGGGATCCTACCTTTGTCCCTAACAAAGAGCTTCAGGGAGAGGAGAGGAATAGACATTCCAGAAGGAACCACTCTGGGCAAAGCCTGGAGGGCAAAAGGAGGGTTTTAAGAAGTAGTATGCAGTATTGGAAAAGGTTTTCTTAAGAAAGTGACATTTAAAAGGATCTCTGAAGCTTCAGGAAGGCTGGGCTTTCCTTTCACATCACTTATGACAGCGTAATTATGCATTTGTCTGGTGGTGTTTTAATGGTAATCTCTTCCACCATGCCAGGAAGGCAGAGAATGTGTCACCTTGCTCACTACTGTATGCCCAATGGCTGGCACATCACATGTGCTCTATAAATGTTGACTAAACAGGAGTGGGCAGGCTCGGCATTAGAAAGAGGAAACTAAGAAAGAAACACTATGGTGCTGACATGGAGAAGTGTGGGTAACCCAAGGCCAGGGAGCAAGGCTGAGAGCTCCTTGAATGCCAAACCGAGGAGTTGAACCTGAAGGCTGGGTGGCAGGTGGACCCCTGAAATAAACTTGCGCAGGCAAGTGATTCACTCAGAACAGAGGGAAGGTATACGCACGATTCAATAAAGATTTGGGCACCCATTGTACACCAGGCCCTGTGCTAGATGCTAGGGATTCCACAGCCCATCTGATGCTCTGAGCTTAGTGGGAGAAGACAGGCAGGAAATAAGATGGCAAAAAATAAAAAAGCTGATTTCAGAGAGTTCAGGATGTGGAAGACACAAAGGGTCAGGAGGTGATGTTGGAGCTAAATTTTAAAGGGTGAGGAGTCAGCCATGGAAGAGCTGGAGCCAGGATATACCAAGCCAAGGGAATAGCCAAGAGGCCAGAGGCTGAGCAGTGAAATAGGAAGAGACCAGGCTGGAAAGGCAGACAGGGCCAGATCACATAAGCTCTGATATGGTAAGGAGTTTGGGATCATTTTCCTAAATCCTATGGGAAGCATAAAGGATCAGTGGGCAAAAAACAAAAAAAAAGGGACTTCTTAGGAGGGCAGTGGTATGGATAAGATAAATACTAAGGAAGGCCTGTAAGTGAGTGCTTTCAATTCTCATTACTCTCCAAACTAACAGAGACCTTTGAACCAGGAAAAGATAAGGCTCCATGTTTTGGAGGCAGATGGACCTAGCCTTTCCTTCTCGGAGAAAACTGCTTCCTGTAAATCCTCAAAGAAAAGAAGAGGCTTGTTTATCAGCACAGCCTCATTATATCCAAAGGCTCAAAAGTTATTTGCTAAATGAAGTAAATTAGAGACTCAGGGACTGGAAATTAAAAACAAGACAAGAGTGGTGAGAGCAGAGGACTTTTGCTTATGGCACACATTCAGTAGTAATATGGTGAAATACAATAGTACTCATTAAAGAGTGAGTCTTATGGCTTTATGACCCCAAGGAGGAGAGGTTCTAGATGCAGATGGGAAGAGGCTCAGCATTTTAGGCTGAGCTATTCTCCTAACTGGATGCTTAACTACAGGTAGGCCACCTCCTTTTCTGGGCTTCCAATTGCTTGAATTAACTGAGGGAGCTGGAGCATTCACCAAGGAATTTCTGGGTGACTTCTAACTCTCTCTGTAGCTTTATAACCATCCACCACCCCTTCCATGGTGCGAGAAGGTGCTTCATGAATATCTGCTGTATGAATGAAACCCAATATCTCATTTTACAGCACTGGAAACCAGGGCCTGGAGGGGTTAGGTGGGAGCTCAGGGCCAAGGAGCCAGTTAGTGGCAGCGTGTGGGGAAGCCCTCCGACCTACAGCTTGGTTACTTCAGAGCCCTTGGGTAGAGTAACATCAAGGAAGCAGTAGGTGGTCGGAGACCAACTTTGGAGTGGGAGTAGGCAGGGTACTCCTTGCAATCCACTGGGCACTAGATTGGATAAGGCTTGTCTGGGGTCAGAATGCCCAGGCTCAAATGTGATAACCTGCTTTTTGTCAGCTAAAACAGACTCTCTCAGATTGAGAGCTATTCAGGCTTCATGTTAGCTTCTTGAGCTGGACAGACTCCATCTTAGCTTCTTCATTTTAGTTATTTTCCCACCATTAATTATGTAACTGTAGTAGGTACCTGCGGCAGGCTGACACTGGGCACCTCCAGGAATGAATTTGTTGATAAGAGGCCGAGTTAAGTGGTACCAGCAGAGCCTGGGAATGCAGGTGCTGTCAAGTGCCCAGAACCCCCATTATCCATAAGTTGTATATCTTTTATGACAGCTTTACCCCTTGCACCTGGCACTGTTTTATTTCTCACGTACTAGTTTATCTTTTAACTTTTTCCTTAATCTGCTTCTGTGAAAAAGTTGCTTTCTGCTAGTTTCCCCCCTCCCTTTTCAAACTAGGGTATAAAAAACCCCTTAACTCTTTCTTCAGGGAGAGAATTTTGGGCGTCAGCCACCTCTTTGTTGCCGGCGAAAATAAAGGACTCACAATTCAAACTCAGAGTGTGACGCATACCGTGACTCGCTCGGATATAACACAAACCCCAGCTCCACGATTTGCTGGCTGAGTGGCTTTAGCCAAGTCTCCTGTGTCTAACTTTACTCTTCGGTAAAATGTGACCAGTACCAGAGCCGGACTTACAAAGGTCGCAGCGAGATCAATGAGAGAAGCCACGTAAGGTTCCTTGAACAGTGCCTGACAGGCAGCAAGGGGCTCAAAAACATTCCCGTTAGTGGAACTCTAGCACCCCAGCACAGTACACGCTACCCGGAGTGGCCTTTTCCTGACGCGCCTTTTAAAGGCTAGAGCAAAATGGAAACACGTGGGGTACGGCAGGAGCGGTGGTAATAATTAACAACCATCAATTCCCAGTTACGAGCCACACGCAACGTGCTCCGCACTTCCCGTGCCTCCTCACGGCCTAGTTTACGACTTTCCACGTACAGGCCCCTCCAAGGTCCGGGTTCGGGCTTCACTGTGACCTTGGACCAGCCCCGTTAGCCCCAGAGCCTCGGTATTCTCATCTGCAAAACTGAAGTGGCGACCCCCTGGCCGGCCAGCCCTAGATGGTCACAGGGTGGCCACCTGGGCCGCGCCTCAAGGTGGCCCGCGCCCGCGGTGTGGTCGCGAGGCGCCAGGGCCTGCGTGTCTGCCGCAGGCCCTCGCAGGCCCGTATCCATCGCAGCCCGCCCTCCCTACCTTCCTGCCGGCAGTAGGACATGGCTGCAGCCCAGCTTTGAGACCTTGCAGAAGCGGCGGCTGCGGCTACAGTTTCACGCCGTGACCTCCCTCTCCTCAGGCAGGGCGGGCGCCTACGAAGACCGAGCGGACCCGCCCCCTCCAGGCCTGCCCGCCGCGCGCCTGCCTCGGCAGCCTCTCAATCCCGGCCCGGCCCACCTCAGCGGGAAAATACATTACCCAGAAGGCTGCGCGCCCTTCCGCAGCTCTCCAGGCAGTAGAAACTACATTTCCCAGAAAGCTTTGCAGTGCGCAGGCGCATGAATGAGGTACTGCAACGCCCCGACCCTAAACTACAATTTCCAGGAGGCGTCGCCGAGCGCATGCGCAGAAACGTTGGGCACGCAGGGCGGTGACTGTGGTCAGTACCGCCTGTTCCTGGAGTCTACGCGGATTTTCGAAGCTGGATCTGGCAAGAGGCCGCTGGACTCCACGCTCCGATCGTCAGCCCACTTCCTAGCTGAAGAGCGCGAGGCGGCGGCAGGGAGTCGGGTCCCACCATGGCCGCGAATGTGAGTGTCTCCTGGCCAGCCAGGCCACACCCAGGCTTCCCCGTAGCCCTGGGGCTCTTCGCCGGGAGCGCCTGGGTCCATTTCGCCGTCTGGAGCTCCTCCGCGCAGCCGGGCCCCCATTGCCCTCTGCGCGCTTTGTCCGTGCCTTCGGCAGCTCATCCCTTTCTGTTATCTCTCGGCCCGTCCAGCCTTCTTTTGTCTCGGTTCCTTGGCCCAGCTCGTCCTTAGCTTTCATGCGAAGGTGGACTCGGAGGTGTGGCTCCCGCACTGCGATCTGCTTGTGCGCCTCTCCGCGGCCTTTCCTTGCATTCCCAGTTCCTTCCTGGACCTTGGCGGTCTGAAACTTGCGCATTATCAGAGCTGGATCGGACCTCAGAGAGGGGGCCAGTCCCTTGGGAGGGAGGAAGGCGATCCAGCCCAGGTGGAGCTGTCCAGCAATGGACAGACAGGGCTCTCCAGGAGGGCAGAGAGCTCCCCGCCCTCGGGAGGTGTGTAAACCGAGGCTGTGGTGCTGCAAAAAGCTTAGGCTGGGCTGGGAGCGAAGGAGTTAGGGGAAGAGGGAGCATTTCTCTACTGTGGGGCCCCTCCTCTTCCTAGCAAGGATTTGGTTGGAGAAAGCCTGGCTGAGGGCTGTTCCTTCAAGGCCTCTTCTCCCTGCAACCAGCCTTTCTCGGGAAACTATTTAAGCCCAACATTCATTCAACAGACCAAGCAACGCCGCCTACCAGGGCGCTGGGTGTGGTAGAAGCTGGTGACTCACCTCTCCCCTCCTCTGTGAAAGTGCTTCTAGGGCCAGCTTAGGAGCCCTGCCAGCCCCAAACACACCCTCCCTCCTGCTTTGGTAGAATGCCTTAGCAGCTCTCCCCTTGCCTGTCACACCCTGTTTCCAGGCACCGCTTCTGTCCCCAAGCGTCCTCTCTGCCTCTCACACCCCTTGAGAGCCCAGGGTGTGCATCACCCACAGCCCTAGCACACTGTGCCTCAGGTTACTATCATCCACACTCCCAGGACACTTTGGGCCTTCAGGAGCGTTAGAAGCCTTGAATGTTGTACCTAGAAAGGTGCTCAGAGGAGAACACTCAGAGGTGTTCCGAGAGACTCAGGGTCCGTCCACCAGGCTAGAGGGCAGTCAGGAGACCAGCCTGTCTGCAGTATGTGGATTCTTTGCTCCCATCACCACCACCACCGTATTTTACAGATGTGGAACTTCCCCAGCAGGCTAAGGCACCTGCCCAAGCTCTTGTGGCCAGCTTGGCCTGCTGTGACACAGGAACATGCTGAAAAGGTCAGACTTGGAGTTAGGGAGACCTGGGGCAAATCCAGATTCTTCCACCCAGTAGCTGTGTGGTCTTCATCTCTCCAGGTTTATGTAGCCTTATGGATCAGTTACCGTGACATTTAAGGGAGACTGCTTAGCACAGTGCCTGGGGTGTGGTAGGTACTTAATACTTGAAAACAAGCCTGTCCTCACAGAGTGGCAAAGATGGTCCCAATGGATAGAGACCACCTTGGGTACATTGAGACCTGACCCCTCACCAAGGAACATGCTTGCATTTGGGTATCCTCTGCTACCAAGCCTTTGTTAATTCTTCCAGTAGCTGGGTACACATTTACAACAGCCACTAGGCTGGGTGAGGAAGGAGGATCTGAAGATATTGGTGGGGGGGGGAGCAGGGAGACTACAGAATTCTCAATCAGTATAGCAGCAACAGTACCTGTGGTGAAGGTACGGTTCCCCTCTCCACTTTATAAGTGAGTAAACAGAATCAGAGAGGTAGAGCAATTTACCCAGCCTTACACAGCAAGTGATTGGTGAACCTGGGCATCAAACCCAGTTCTGTCCATTTCCAGGGCCTATGTGTTAGCCTCTGTTCCCACCACTCATTGCTCATTTCTTCTGAGTTCTGAGTGCTGGGACTGGGAGGGGATGTGTCACTGGGAATGTCTCTGTGTGTGTGTGTATCAATATGATGTGTATGTAAATGTAACATATAAGTATATATAAATATGTGTGTATATATAGATCCTTTATGATCTTCCATGTTTACTGAGAATTTTGGTTCAGAACATGGGCTGCGTATGTCATGTCACGGCCTACCTCACCCCTCCTCTAGCCTCATGGGCACCGTCCTGTACCAATCTTCCTTCCCTACAAGATCATCTTTGAGTCCCTTATCTTGATGTGGGCTGAGGGGCGGCCCAAGAGGAAGCCACGCCTCCTTTTCCTGTGGCTGCCTGCAGCTGGCTAGCAACATTCAGCTCACTTTGTACCCCAAGAGATGGGGAGCACAGACTGGAATGAGTAATGGGAGAGCAGCCTCCAGTCTGCCTGGATTTGAAACCTAACTCTTCCTCTTAGAAGCTGTGTGATCTGGGAAGATGACTTAAACCCTCAGCCTGATTTTCTTATCAGTGAAATGGGGTTGTTATGGCATCTACGTCTTTGGGCTTGCGGTGGGCTGGCCTGTGATAGACTGGTGTGTTTGCCATTGTCACCATTATGATGGTCACCTGCCTGCCTGTGGTGATTCACTCCCCTAATGTTCCCAAATGGCATGTGAAGTCAAGACAACTTCTGGATTCATGGACATCTAGTCACTGGAGGGCTTGGCTGGTGGTATTCAGAGACAGTTAGAATGCAACATCAGCTTTGTCCAAACAGAGACTGTGACTCAAATCACTCCTCTGGTACCCAGTGCCAGGATGGGGCCTGTCTGAGCTGGTCCCCACTTTACATCTTTGTGACTTGTGCCAGCCTAGTGTCAGTTGTAGGGAAATCTGTTAACGTTCCCACTAGCTAACACATGTATAGTGCTTTCCATGCCTAGGCCCTGAGCCACCCAATAACTATGTTCTTTGGTTCTCATCACAACCCTATGCACCGAGGAAATGGAAGCCACAAAGGGGTGAAATTGCTTGCCCAAGACCCTATAGTTGGTATGTGGCAGAGCCTGGACTCAAACCCAGACCTTCTGGCTCCAGAATCCTGCCCTAGGTGATGACACTTTTGATCAGCAGTGGATACACCCCAAATCATGTCTCTGTTATTGGCCAGAGAAAGCCTGATCCACTCACCCCTGAGCTTGAGGCCCGCTGTCAACCTGTGCAGAAATGCCAGGCTCCCCATTTCTTTCCCCATCCCTCCCACAACCCAGGTAAAGCAGATAGGCAGCTGCTCCCCCCAGAACCACTTCATAGTTCCTCATCACTGCTGACACCGTTCTCCTCTTTAGGGATGTACTTCCCCTAGAGTCTGCCTCTAAGATGCCACTCAAATGCCCCGTCCTCCAGGGAGCCCGTCTTGATACCCCAGCTGGAAGGGGTCACTCCTTGAGCACCAGGTCCACCCCTCTCACCAGACACTCTGCATGACCTCCTAGTATTGTTTATGGTTGTGACCTTACTGCCCTAAGACTGTCTGCTTCTTTTCTGACCCCACTAGCGCTAGCACTGCCTTTAGAAAGCTCAGCCACTGCTTGCTGAATTTCATTAAAAATACGTCTCTAATAACCTCTTTGTAAAATAGCTTGGCAGTTTCTTAAAAAGTTAAACATACATATTCTCTGTGAACTAGCAGTTCCACTCCTAGGTATATATGTACGGGAAATGAAAGCACAGGTCCACACAAAGGTTCATATATGAATGTTCACAGCAGCATTATTCATAATAGCCAAAACCTGGAAGCTGCCAAGATACCTATCCCCCGATGAATGATTCAGCACATTGTGGCATAGTCATAAGTGGAATACTACTAAGCCATGAAAAGGAGCAAAATCCTGATAAACACCACAACATGAATAAATTGCAAAAACAGTGCTCTGAGTCCAAGAAGCTGGGCAGAAAGGAGTTTGTGCCCTGATTCCATTTTTCTCAAGTTCTAGAAGAAACAAAACTAATCTACAGTGGGAAACATTCAAATTTTAAATTCTTCCCCTCCCAACCAGTTACCACCTCTGGTTGGTGGAGAGGGGGAGAAGTGGCAGGAAAGGGGCACAAATAAACTTTCTGGGGTGATGGAAATGTTTTGCACCTTGCTTTAGATGTTGGTCAGATGGAATAGACGTTTGTAGAAACCCACCAAAGTGTACATTGAATATCTGTGTTTTTTTTACCAATTACAGTTAAAACTGAAAAAAAAAAAAAAACCTGAGTATAAATAAATAGCGAATTTCATTTGTTTTTAAAAAAACTAATTTCATTCTGTGCATGTTACTTTTTCTCCAGTATTCCAGTACAAGTACCCGGAGAGAACATGTCAAAGTTACAGCCGGCACCCAGCCAGGCTTCCTGGAACGGCTGAGCGAGACCTCGGGTGGGATGTTCGTGGGGCTCATGACCTTCCTGCTCTCCTTCTACCTAATTTTCACCAATGAGGTTAGCACCTCCCTCAGGCACAGTTGGATCCAAGTGTTCATGCTGGGTCACCAGGAAATCTCCATTTCTTCATCTCTTGCCTGTTTTTCTCTATTGTGGTGTTTTTCTTGGGCAGGTACTTCCTCTGTGATGGCAAATATGGCCCGAGAAACTGGCTTACATCCAACCACTTAGCCCAGGGAAGAAAGAAACCTTTCTTTTTTTCCTTCCTTTATTCTTTTCTTTTTTCCCTCCCTCCCTTCTTTTCTTTCTTTTCTCTTTCTTTCTTCCTCCCTTCCTCCCTCCCTCTCTCCCTTTCTTTCTTTTTCTCTCAAAAATAAGACCTCATGATACAATAGTATATTTCTAAATCATTTTTGCAACAGTTACAGGGCCTCAGTGTCCTGGCTGGGCTCTCAGTCCTCTGAACCAATCTCCCTGTGGAGATGGCTGGGGATGACTCATATGTTCTGCTTGGCAAGGCCTGGGTCACATGATTTGAACAGGGGTTCAGATAGACCTGGGTAAACCACATGGGCTGAGAGTAGGGGAGGAGAGCCAAGCGTGTTGGCTCAGGCCTATAACCCCAGGACTTTGGGAGGCCAAGGAGGGTGGATTGCTTGAGGCTAGAAGTTTGAAAGCAGCCTGGGCAACATAGCAAGACTCTTCTCTACAAAAAAATTTAAAAATAAAATTTAAAAAAGCCAGATAAAAATGGGGAGAAAGGTACAGGGCAGGCAGAAACATCAGCTGTTCCCACCATTGAGGTGGTACTAAGATCGGCGGGGGCTGGTGGGAACCAGTGGGGGAGTATGAAGAAGTCTGCCTGGGAAAGCAGGAATCTGGGTTCTAGTCCACTCTCCACTTGCTAGACCTCAGTTTTCCAGCTGTACAGTGGGGAGATGGGTCTTAGTGCTCCCCGAGTCCCCATCCTACCCTGATACTTTGCAACAAGCACAGTCAGGCTGAGCCACCCGAGTTGTTGGAACCCCCACTCCCTTTGCTCCCAGGGCCGCGCATTGAAGACGGCAACCTCGCTGGCCGAGGGGCTCTCACTTGTGGTGTCCCCTGACAGCATCCACACTGTGGCTCCGGAGAATGAAGGCAGGCTGGTGCACATCATCGGTGCCCTGCGGACATCCAAGGTAGGCTTGGCAGGGATGCTGACCCGCCAGTGGCTCGGGGCTCGTCCTGGGTATTGTCTGGCTGAGGATTTAAAAACATGGGCCTTGGAGATGGTCACACATGGGTGTGATTCCCGCCTCCACCACTCAGCATCTATGTGGACCCGTCAATCCTGAGTCTCAGTGTCTCTATGTATAAAATGGGAACGGTAATGATAACAAGCTTGTGGCCAGCCTTGGGGATTTGGTAAGATTAGGTAACTAACGTCTTGGTACAGTGGCTGGCACTCAGGGAGGTGCTCTCATGATTGTGATGACCATGTATGTCCATTGCAAGGTCACAAAACTATCTTGGGCACCCGTGCTTTCCTGTTATTTGAATACCCAGTATGCTGTTGGCACCATACCATTGGACCGTGCAGCCTAGGTCCATGCTGAAGAACTTGGGACAGGGAGCATCCTTGATCCTCCCCTGTGAAGCAGCATAGGCCTCTTCACCCTCATCCCCCTTCTCTAGTTCTTCTACTTCCAGTCCAGTTTCCCCTGAGCCAGGCTTTCTGGGCTGACATGAATCTTATCCGTTATTTTTTTGGTTTGATTCTGTGTGAAGCTTTTGTCTGATCCAAACTATGGGGTCCATCTTCCGGCTGTGAAACTGCGGAGGCACGTGGAGATGTACCAGTGGGTAGAAACTGAGGAATCCAGGTGAGGTGCCAGGGGGTGGAAACTGTTGGGGTAAAGGAGGAGTAAGGGGTAGGTGTCAGGATAAAGTGCAGATGACTTTCATTGTGATGCCTTCGAAATTCAAGTATAACGTCTTCCTATCAGAAAAGTGTGAAATTACCCTAAAATGAATGGCCAGTGATGTGGAAGTGGCAAAAATCCAGTGAAGAGTGGATCCATGAGGAAAGGGAGATTGAGTGGCTCCCTCATACTGCAAGTTCCAGGGATGCACAACTTGAAACATAACTTTTCGCAGGCCTCAAACACTGTCATCAGGATCAGTGTGCCACCCCCAGACCCCACTGCATCGCTCTGTGTTCAGCCTTCCCATCAGCTGTGTTGGTCCCATCTTCTTGCCACTTACAGCGTATCAGTTCTGACAGGAGTCCCGGGGCAGGCTCTTACTGACCAGGGCCAGGGTCACCTGGAGCTGAGGGTGGGTTCAGCCCCACCTGAATCACATGGACTGTGACCGATGGGTGGGGAGTTGGTGGGAGGAGCAGGAGAAAAGCAGCTTCAGGAGCAACCCCCACCACAGGGCTGTCCTGGAGCAGAGGGTGCAGCCAGATCTCTGAGCCCAGAGGACAGGGCTGGGCTCCTTGGTGTAAGGCCAGTGGGGGCCAACTTCAGCTCAGGATGGGAGAGCGCTTTCCTCCAGGCAGGGCCTTCAAGGGTGGGAGCTGGCTGTCTGCCAGAAGTGAGTGCCCTGTCTTGGGGCTGGTGTAGAGAAGGCATCTGCCCCAGCTGGGGAGTCTGACCTGGTAGCCCTGAGATTGCTTCCGGCTGGAGATGCTTAGAGGTTAGACTGCCCGGGGCGATGGGGCTAACCCCTGTGGCTGCCTTGCTTTCCCTGCAGGGAGTACACCGAGGACGGGCAGGTGAAGAAGGAGACGAGGTATTCCTACAGTGAGTGCTGGGCCCCTTACGTGGTCTCTGCCTCTAGTCGGGGCTCACAGCAGTGGCTGGACAGCAGGGCTGTGGGTGGGGCCATGGGAAGGATGCACCAGGTGGCAGGATCCCTGGGTGCCAGCCTTCAGAGCCCTGCTCTCCCACCCATCCAGTGAGGCTCTCTGACCCACCCCTTTGGCTCTGAGATGGGAGGAGCTGGGCTGGTGGGTCTCAGCCACATGCCACTCTTACCCAGGCTCTGAGTTGATTCCTCTCCCTGAGCAGACACCGAATGGAGGTCAGAAATCGTCAACAGCAAAAACTTCGACCGAGAGATTGGCCACAAAAACCCCAGGTGAGAACCAGGCCCCAGGCCTGAGTGCAGCCTCGTTTACACTGGCAAGTCTTCAAACTCAGTTTCTTCATCTGAGTAACAGGATTGAGTTAATCCTGCCTCATGGGTTGAAAATGTGGGATGTGGTTTTGAGACCAAGCCCTGTGCTGGGCACCAGGAATAGAGATCTGTCTCCCCTGACCCCAGGCGGGCTCCCCGCAAACAAGTCACAAACGTAAGGCCTGTACCAAGCGTCTAAGGGGATTTGCATGCATGGGGCCAGGGAAGATTTTATTAACTGTTTGCCATGGGTGGGAGGACAATGAGGACAGGCTTTCCAGAGGCAGTGGCATTTGTTCAGGGCTTCCCAGGATTTCAGTGGAGGGAGCATAGTGGTGGTGAGGTGGGCATAACACTTGGGTGTGGCTGGAGGGTAGGCTTGTGCAGCAGTGGTCTGAGCTGTGCCAGTATGATGGTCAGGGGCTGGAATGCTCTGTGGCCTGGGAGGGGCTAGTGAGGGATGTGAAGTCCACGCAAGATCCATCTGACAGTGGTGGGCGGGGCAGGACAGGCTGGCAAGGGTCTAGGCAAGAGGGTAGGAAGCTCCAGTGAACAGGAGACAGAGTCAGGGTGCTCAGCCCAGGAAGGGGCACAGGACCCCTGTGGTGGGCAAGTCAAGATACCTGCTGTGCCTGGCCTAGTCTGGACTTGCAGGAACCTTCTGGTGGGGACCCTGCCCAGCATAAACAACCTAAAGGGACCCAGGCAGCTCCCACACTAGTGTCCATCACTGACGGCTCCCTCTCTCCCACAGTGCCATGGCGGTGGAGTCATTCACGGCAACAGCCCCCTTTGTCCAAATTGGCAGGTTTTTCCTCTCGTCAGGTAAGTCTCAGGCCTCTCCGGAGCAGCTCATGCCAGACGCACAAGGCCCCTCCCAGGGCCGGAGCCCCCAGTACTCAGCCTTCAGATGGCTAAAGGCACAGGATCAGCCTGCACCTTTGCAGCACGATGCTTTGGGCTGGGGGCCAGGGGAAGGTGAATCTCCAGGAAGCAAGGGCTAACTAGAAATCCCCACCCCACTCCATCCCACCAGGTTCCTCTGAAACCTTAGTTCCAGAGAATGACTGAGGCATGCATCCTCACCCAGCTGCCTGCTGGTGTCTGTGCTGAGTAGACTGCTGAGACAGTCCTGCCTCAAGCAGCCTCCAGCTAGTCGTAGACATGGGGCGGTTCAGTGCTGTCAGCCTAGGGCTCTCCCTCTAAGACCTACCTGTGCCAGGAAGGCACTGGCTCATCATAGCCACCCCCCATTGATTCCAAAAAGAAGTTTGCAAGGGATAAGGTGGCACCAGTAACCCTGGCGTTCTGTTCCTGGGCCTGACCCATGAAGGTGGGAGAACACACCAAAGGCCCTGATAGCCCTGGGGAGGCTGGATGATCCTGGGCCTGGCCTGGCTGCCTTCTGTCTGCTCTGTTGCTGGATGATGCCTGCTGTGCCAGCTGGGCCTACTGCCAAGTAGCTCTCAGCCCAGGAGGCGAGTCAGGCTTGGATGTGGCTGGTCATAACCCTGATGGAAGGGAAAAGGGCTAAGGCCACTCCCAGCACTGAGGTCACTCTGACTTGGTGCGGAGGGTACAGGGAAAGCTTCCTGGAGGAGATGGTCTAACCCAGGGGAAGCCATGGACAACAGAGTCAGAAAGAAGCACCACAGGCTGGAGCGCCATGTGTGCAGGCTCCAAGAACACGGTGGAAGAGGGTCGGGCCGGGGGCTTTGCAGATTGAGGTTTTCACCTGGTCCACTAGGTTTCTAACCATTCTGCTCCCCTCAGGCCTCATCGACAAAGTCGACAACTTCAAGCCCCTGAGCCTGTCCAAGCTGGAGGACCCTCATGTGGACATCCTTCGCCGCGGGGACTTTTTCTACCACAGCGAAAACCCCAAGTACCCGGAGGTGCGCGGAGAGACTTGGGCTTTCCAGATAGAAGGGTCAGGGCCCTACAATCAGGTTCCTGCAGCAGGCGGATTCAGCTCAGTTGCATCCACAGCTGCACTTGGCCAAGTGCAGTTGGAGTGAGAGAGGCCGTCTGGGTGACAGCACAGCCTGGGGACAGATGTGGAGGTGGAGAAGCCTGAGGGGTATGGCTGAGGCATCCTAGACCTGGTCCCAGGCCAGCAACTCCCTGCTTCACTCTCCTCACTTCTCTTCTGCCCCAGGTTGGAGACTTGCGCGTCTCCTTTTCCTATGCTGGATTGAGCGGCGATGACCCTGACCTGGGCCCGGCTCACATGGTAACCTGGCTTCCCAGGGGCAGACCCTAAATCAGGGCCTCACGACTTCCCTCGGCACAGACACCTTGGTCAATGTCAGGAGCACTTGGACCCTCTTTTCCCTGAGGAAAGGGACACGCTCACATGCACTGTCAGGCGGGCACACTGCTGAGCAGTTTCAGAGCTCCATGTCCCCACGACTGTCCATGGACCCCACACTAAGAAGGGCAGCTCAAGAGGGGTCTCGTAGTTGTGGCTTATGACTGGTGTTCCAGTCATACGCAGATCCTCTCCTCTACCCCATTTTGATCTCTCAATAATTGGTTTTGCATTCCTGGCCTATGTGCAGTCCCGCCCCAGCCCCTGCTCTGCCCTGCCCAAGGTACTGCCTGGAGCTTTGAATGGAGCAGCTCATCCAGAACTGCAGGGGCTGATGCACCCCAGGTGGACGAATAGAGAGAGAATCCCCAGGGTCTCTGCACTCACTTCCCCGGCTGGCACCCAGTCCCAGGAGGGTGGCTGTGACTCTCGTGGGAGCATCTCCCTCTGGTCACCCCTCAGCTCTAATGCTAACTCCTCTGACCAGGTCACCGTGATTGCTCGGCAGCGGGGTGACCAACTAGTCCCATACTCCACCAAGTCTGGGGATACTTTACTGCTCCTGCACCACGGGGACTTCTCAGCAGAGGTGAGTGCTATGCCCCACCTGTATGGTGGGGGAATAAGCGGGTTCTTCCTTCCAGTGATTATTTAATAGGATCCCACTACCAGGTGTCATAGTGAGGCAAGGAGGAGAAATAGCGGAATGTTGAGTATCCCTCATCAAAGTACTTGACCAGGAGTGTTTCAGATTCCAGATTTTTTTGGATTTGCAGATATCTGTATATACATAATGAGATCTCTTGGGGATGGGAACCAAGTTTCAACACAAAATCTACTTATGTTTCATGTATACTTTGTACACATTACCTGAAGATGATTTTTACAGTGCAACCCCTCATATGTGGTCAGGTGTGGGATTTCACTTGTGGCATCATGTTGGCACTCAAAAGTTTTGGATTTTGAAGCATTTCAGCATTTGGGTTTTGGGATTGGGGAGGCTATTTGTCATGAACCCTCAGTGTGCAGGACTGTGCTAGGCACTAAACTCACTCTGCCTCACAGACTGTCCAGTAGAGGAGTGAGAGTGACAGAAGCTCGTAAGTACTGATGCATTGTGCCTAGTGTTGGGAAGAGGAGAACAGGTGCTCTGAGACTAGTGGACATCAGAATAGGATATCCATTTCTACAGTGGTCAAGCAGGGCCTCTGACAAGTGAATTTTGCTGACGAGCAGGGGTCAACCCTGGAAGAATCAGGCATCAGTATTTCTGGCAAGAACAGCCCAGTCTGGGCATGAAAAGGTTCACCTTGTCAGGGGCACCTGGAGTGCTATAGCCACAGCCCAGAGCAGGGAGTGGGAGTGGGTGAGGGGCTACACCAAGGTCTGTGTCCTTCCAGAACATCAGGAGGGCAGGGAAGGGTTTTGGGCCTCAGCTACCTGGGCATCCCTCTCCCATCGTAAATAGGGAGGGCTATGCCTCCGCCACGTCCCAAGGAGAAGGGGTGCCTAGACGTGCTGATTAGTTCAGTTCTGTGCCTTAAAAGTTAGCTTGTCTTCTCTAGGCAGGCATTCCCTCTCTGTAGCAGAAAAACTGCGTGTTTAGTTTTTCTGTTGTTGATGAACATGGGTGTCCCTGGTGTGGCACTCTATACCTGCCTTAACTGGGACTGCTGGAGTTTTCATCCAGAAAGGCCAGAAAGGGGCAAGGCAGCAGGCAGGCGTCAGGGGCTAGCTGTGACCTTTTGTTCCTATTATTAGACCCTCAGCAGCAATCTGTCCCATTAGTCTCCAGCCCATGGTGGTGACTGGGCCTCACCCACTCCCGGTACCTGGCCAGGGCTAGGGTGTGGTCAGTTACCAACCCCGGGGTGTGGCTGCCACCTCCTAGCCTAAAAGGCCATGAGTCACCCTTCTACCAGCAGCTGAGGGTTCCCAGCAGGTTTCTAAAATTAGGAGGCCTAGTCCAGACCTTGCTGTCTCTCCCAGGGATGAGGCCCCGCTCGAAGAACTGCCCCTGCAGAGAGGAGTGGATGGGGCCCATGGCTTAGGTAATGCCCCAGAAAGGGAAGGCTCTGCAGTGCAGATGGGCAGGCAGCCTCCTCACCACCCTAGGCCTCCTGCTGTTTAGCAGCCCCAAAGCCCTGCCTTCCCCCAGCCAAGCCCCCACCCCCACACAAGGTCTCGGGTCTCTGCCAAGTGGAAGAAAAGGCCCAGAGCCAGGCAGGCAGCCCAGGGCAAAAGTCAGGATGCCCCAATTCCAGTCCCACAGGCAGGAAAGTGCAGCCGGCCCCAGTGCTGCCTCCCACCTGCTGCAGCACCTTGAGCTGATGCTGATCTCTCAGCCTGTTTCCTCATTCATGAAGAGGAAAATGTTTTAAGTACTATTAGTAGTCTCATCATCCCTAACTGGTTTGGTTGTTGAGGATTATTCATTCATTCAGCCATTTTCATTAAGCATCAAGTGCTTCACAGACATGCCCCCTGCTCTTGGAAATGTAGCGTTTAGTTAACTGCTTGAGGTGAGACCCTGGGCACATGACATATCCTCTCAGAGCCTCAGTTTCCTCATCTGTAAAATGGAGGTAAGTATTCCTACCTCACTGAGTGATTCTGAGGATTAAATAATATTCGTAAAACACTTAGGAGAGTATCAGATAAATGGTGAGTGTCGGTGTGACCTGTTTTTATTGTTATGGACTCTAAGAGAGGGCCCAATTCAGATCAGGGGGTCAGGGAAAGCCCTCTGAAGAAATGGCGTTGAAGCCAAGCTGGAAGAGTGTGCAGGAAGCCGGCCAGGCATGACTGTGGGCAGTTGCTGTATGTAGGCAGAGCAAACCCACATGCAGACACCCAAAGGCGAAGGACACTCGACCTGGGTTGGGGACGGCAGCCAGCGGGGTCAGGGTACCCACGGCAGGGTTAGTGGTGGCAGGGCTCTGGCAGGTGGCTGCGTGGAGAACACAGAGTGGGTGTTGGAAGCAGGACCAGTGAGGCTCCTGTGGGCGGACAGTGGCAGGAGACTCGGGAATATGCAGCCTGGACTGGATGGGAGTGGTGGGGGAGGAGTGGGCCACGTCTTTCCCCCAGATGTGAGTGGGTGGGTGTGCCATGTGCTGAGATAGAGAAGGCACCAGTGTCAGTGCTGGACAGGCCGAGACATCAAGTGGAAATGTCGAGGAGGTAGTGGGAGCTGCAGGGCTGTGAGGGCCCAGAAGGCCAGAGCTGCATAGGGTCATGGCACATGGGGGCCAAGCAGGCAGATGGGATGTCTGGGGAAAAAGTATGGACTGAAGCAGCTAAAGAACTGCAGCATTTAGGTTGGGTGTGGTGGCTCACACCTGTAATCCCAGCACTTACAGAGACTGAGGTGGGTGGATCACCTGAGGTTGGGAGTTTGAGACCAGCTTGATCAATATGGAGAAGCTCTATCTCTACTAAAAAAACTAAAAAAGGTAAAATTAGCTGGGCATGGTGGCGCATGCCTTGTGATCCCAGCTACTCGGGAGGCTGAGTCAGAATTGCTTGAACCCAGGAAACAGAGGTTGCGATGAGCAGAGATTGCGCCATTGCACTCCAGGCTGGGCAACAAGAGCAAAATTCCATCTCAAAAATAAAAAAAAGAATTGCAGCATCTAACGGACAGGAAGAGGGGCATGGACAGTGATGGACCCTGAGAAGGAGGGTGCGGTGTCCCCAAGCTATGTGGAAAGGGTCTGAGGTTAAACACAGACACAGAGCAGAGCACGTCGCCCAGCAGGCATGCTTAAACCTGCTCAGGGGTGGTGGGGAGGGTCCCGTTCATTCCAGGTGAGACTGGACTGAGGGCTCCAGGCATTGGCGGGCTCTGAGCTGAGGTGGGCCTGTACCTTCCACAGAGATCTCATGCCTTGCCCTATGCTCTGCCAGCTGGGCAGAAGGACTTAGCCCTGTAGGAGGCTTGCCCCACCTCCCTCTGGCCTGTTCAGAAATGGTCAACAGCTCCCAAGTTGCCACAGCCCCCTCAGCACCTGCCCTGCTGACTGGGTAGGCTGCTGCCCCTCGGTGTCCTGACCTATCCCCACCTTGTCCAACAGGAGGTATTTCATAGAGAACTAAAGAGCAACTCCATGAAGACCTGGGGCCTGCGGGCGGCCGGCTGGATGGCCATGTTCATGGGCCTCAACCTCATGACACGGATCCTCTACACCCTGGGTAAATGTCGGGTGGGTCACTGCCCTCCCTCTTGCAGTCTCCTCTGCCTGTTGCATCATCTCAGCCCTTCCAGCCTGATGGGATGGCCCCTGGGCAGAGACCAGGCAGTTGGCCCATCTTTGTGTCCCTGCTCCATAGCCTTGGGATGAGGGAGCAGAAGAAGGCAAGTATGAGGCCAGGAGCTGCCAGGGGCAAGGCTGGGTGGGGCCGACTCTGGGGCACTGGTCTCGCTCCATTGCCTGAAGGTCTATCCATCCACTGGCTTGCTCATTTGCTCATCATTCCTTTGCTCCACAATTGAATATCACATTGGACCCAGTCAGACCTGCTTGAAATCTGTCACATCCAAGTTCTGGATGCTTGGCTATTCCCTTCCCACCTCAGTTTCAGCCCCCTCACCCCTCAAATGCACTTTTATGAAATGTTTGGCAAATAGGAAACATCCAAAACTATCATGTTTCCTTCCTTACTCCAAAACCTGGGCTAGATTTGGGCAGCCAGCAAGTCTGGAGGATGAAGGAGAGTTCTGGGCCATTCTTCCAGCCTGAGGTTGGTGCCAGCAAGCCCAGTAGGAGCCCCATGGCCTAGCATGGTTGGGGATCTGAGTGCCCAGCGTGGCTGAGTATGTTCTGGGCACGAGAGGATGGGGTCCTGCAGAGAACTCTCCATCCAAGCCTTTCCCTGGAGTGTGTCTCTTCTAGTCACATGACTGGGTCCAGCCCTCTCTGGGTGCCAACAGAAACCTCTCCCCCACTCAGCAGGCACAAGTTGGAAAAGGTCTGGCTGCACATCTTGGGCTGTCAGAGCTTGGGGGGACCACCTCCTTTGTTTACAGTTGGGAAAACAGGGCTGGGAAGGAAAGGACTCTCCCTGAGGCTTTCTTTGGAAAGCCAAATTGTGCTCAGAAAGACCAGTGACATGGTGGGCATATTAGGGAGAGAGCAGCATTTAAATGGAATCCTCCATCTTACCTTTATGACCTTGGGCAGACCAGTTCCTTTCTGGAGCCTCGGTTTCCATGTGTCTGTCTCAGAGGGCCCTTCTTTGGATTGACGTCTGTGATCCCAATTCACCCTACGTCTGGAGTGCTCCAGACTCAGACAGACTCAGAGTGTGGAGGGACCTGCAGGGCGGGTAGGGTGAGTTGGGAGTGCAGCAGGGAAGCACACACTCCCCTATACGTTTGATAAATACTGACTGCCATGTGTAAGACTCCATAGCAACAGAGACAGGCTTAGAGCAACAGCTCAGAGCCCAGGCTCTGGGCCTAGACGGTTCTGAGTTCAAATCCTGGTTCTGGCACTTCTTACTTGGTGGTGAGTTTCTTAACTCTCTGAGCCTCAGTGACCGTATAGGTAAAATGAAGTTAAGAAGAATACCTACCGTACGGGGTGGGCATGAGCACTTCATGAGATAACACATAGGCAACGCTCAGAAACATGAACTTTGCTGATTATAAGGGCTGAGTAGCAGTGCCGTATGGGAACAGACCAGGATGAGGCCAAATGGTGGCTTGCAGGGTGTGTTGCAGGTATGGTGGGGCACCAGGGCTTGCTCTGCAAACCCAGTGATTCCAGACCACTGGTGGCCTCCTGGGAACTGAGCGAAGATTCCCTGAGTGGACATCAGCTATGGAACGCCAACCTGGAGAGGTCACACAAGGCAATAGGGTAATTCCTCATGAATTTAGCTGGAACCTCGGCTTTATCCTATTGAACCAATAGTTTGTCAGATTCTTGAGGAGAGGCCAATGCTTAGGCTAATTTATTTCCTAGAGTACCTCCTGGTTCAGTGCTGGGCACATAAATAATCGGTAACATCTTGCTGCATGAACGAACAAACACCTCTAGGAATGGCTGAGAGTTCCAAACAGGCACCCACAGGAGGCTCCACCCACAGCCTCTTGTGTGAGTGTGCAGGACCCAGGGTATTTCCAGCATTACAGGCAAATGTCTTTATACTGGCCTCTGACTACTATCCACATATAGTATTAAAGTTTTCAAAGCACTGCCATGTCCTCTCCCCTGGAGCGGGGTAGAGTGGGTGGCTCAGTGTGTCCAGCCATGCAGCTCATAGCACAGGCTCCCATGCTCCCTTAGCTCTCAGAACAAGGCTCTTGGCCTTCTGCTACACTGACTCTCTCCCTGCCTCACACACGAAGCAACAGAGGCCCATCTTACCTAGGGACAGGAGCGATCTGCTGATCTGGTGAGATGTAGAACGGGTTACACCTCATTGCCTTTCTCCTTTCCACAGTGGACTGGTTTCCTGTCTTCCGAGACCTGGTCAACATTGGCCTGAAAGCCTTTGCCTTCTGCATGGCCACCTCACTGACCCTGCTGACCGTGGCGGCTGGCTGGCTCTTCTACCGGCCCCTGTGGGCACTCCTCATTGCCAGCCTGGCCCTGGTGCCCATCATTGTTGCTCGGACACGAGTGCCGGCCAAAAAGCTGGAGTGAAAAGACCCTGGCACCCACTTGACACCTGTGTGAGCCCTAGGATCCAGGTCTCCCTCACCCCTGACCCAGCTCCATGCCAGAGCAGAAGCTTGGAGCGGTTTTGGACTCTCTAACCCCTCTCCTCTTCAGGGGCCAGACTTGACAGCACGTGCAGCGGGTTGGTCTTCCCCACGCCTCTTCTTGCCAGTAAGCAGCTTTGGTGATCAGCAGCAGCTTGTAAATGGCAACCTGATGGCTTCTCCTGCTGTTTCCTTCCTCTCTCTCAGACTGAGTGGGTACGGCTGGCCACCCAGCCCATCGGCAGCTGACGATGCAGAAGCTCCACAGAGGCCTGCTGATAAAGGGCTCACCCTTGCTGTATGCTGCTTCTCATCACTGCACACAGTGCCAGGCTTTGCCACTACCACCAAGCACATCTGTGGTCCTGAGGGGTGACCATTCGTCATTACTGCTGAGTCCTGGGTCACCAGCAGACACACTGCACATGGACCTCACAAAGCAGGCACACCCAAAACCTAGTCTGTGGCCAGAACCTGATTTGGTACTTAAACACTGAAGGTGTTCCGAGGAGAAAAGCTGGACATGTTGGGCTTTACATGTACCTTATGGTTCGGTAGAATCTGTACTGTGTGGGATCTCTGAAGGCCCTACTTAAGTTTTTCTTCATTATTTTGCTGGTTCCTGTGTACTTTCCTACCGAAAGAGGGAGTTCTCTGAAATAAGATTAAAAAAAAAAAAAAAAAAACACCCACACCTGAATGATTAGTATTTCAGACTGTTACAGGAAACACCTTTTAGTCTGTCAATTGAATTCAGAGCACTGAAAGGTGTTAAATTGGGGTGTGTGGTTTGACTGATAAAAAGTTACCTCTGTCAGTATTTTGTGTCACTGAGAAGCTTTACAAGGGATACTTTTGAAATAAGTATTAGCAAAAGGATTGTTTTCCCTCTGGGAAGAGAAGGTGGAGAAAGCACTTGCTTTCATCCTCTGGCATCGGAAACTCCCCTGTGCACTTCAAGATGATTTAAAAGATTAAAGAAAAGATTAAAAGAAAATGTTGGAAGCTTTATACTAAATGGGCTCCTTCCTAGCCCAGTCAACCACAATAAAGAACTGGGGCCTGAGGCTTGCTGTAGAATGCCCACACCTGCCTGATTTCACCGGGAGTGCTTTTGACGCGGGCACCTGGGCCTCCTATCTCTGCTTCCGAGTGGTTCTTTCACAGGTTGTGTCCATAGCTTTAGTCATCCTAAATAAAATCCACCCACACCTAAGGCACAGAATTTGTTTCCCAACTACTCTCACACATTTTTAAAGTATGTTGTAACCAGGATGTTATCTTAAATGATTCTTTGTATACCTTCTCTCATATTCAGAAACTTTTGCACCTGCTGGGAGTAATTGCTTTAGCAACTAAGTATTTGGTAGATGAATAAGGAAGGGGTCAGAACTTCTGAATCTAGAGTTCTGTAATCATCTCTCTTGGCCTGGGATGCCTGTACTATAAATGAGTTTCTTTACATGAAAAACACAGCCAGCCCAAAATGACTTATCTGGGTTTCGGATTGAATAGTATTCACTAACTGCTTATAACATGAGCAATTTCATCAAATCTCCAAACTCTTAAAGGATGTTTCTGGAAAACACGCAGTATAACTAGACGATGGCTAAATGCAAAATCCTTGGGATTTGGTTTTTTTCTAATAAGGATTTTAAATTACTGCCAACTTCAAAAGTGTTCTTAAAGAGAAAAATAATGTTAAGAAAAATGTAAAAGCTTTGAAAACCAAATTTGTATTATCTTTATATTTTTGATGAAAAAATTTGAAATAAATTTCTAAATATCTTCTGGTATGGGACCTTGACATCCTGTTTTATTTTTTTGGCATTCTTTCTGAAATTCCTGTAAATAATTCAGCCATAGGATTTATTGAGAACTGAATTTTGTGGAACTTTGTTCTGAGCATTCAGTGGTTAAAATAGGGTTTTTTTTCTTTTTTTTTTTTAAAGGGCAACTCAGTATCCCTAGCACTCAGGCCTTCCATACAGAAGCCCACTTTGTTTTGGCTTGATTTAAAGTGAATGACTCAGGCTTCATGCATCTTCAGAATGTGTCAGAAGAGGTGGAAGGGGCAACAGTGTGCTGCACAGCCAAAGGCATCCTGAGTTGGCACGCAGACCTGAGTTCTGAGCCAACGGTTGCTACAAACTGGCTGTGATGCTGGGCAAATCAAAGATCTGAGTCTGTTCCCTCACTGGTACAATAGGAACAGCACTTGTCCACCTCACAAGGTTGTTGTGAGGGCCAAATGAGATAAAGCCCATAGAATGCCTGACTTGTGGCATTAATTTTTCATTCATTTACTTTCTGTGCTGAAGCAATGGCTGCTAACTACCCGCTCTGATGCTAGCAGTTTTGAGTGCTTTATTTTTTACAAGTAGGTGAGTGATAACTTTCTCAAAACTCTTCTGTTTCTCAGAACCTACTGTTTCTTTTCAATAATGCCTCCTAGCAGCTGACATATGCCTGAAGAAGTTATTTCTGCAGAGATATGGCAATGCCATCGTCTCAAAACCCCAGAAAGACAAGCATGGTGGTGCATGCCGATGGTCCCAGCTACTCAGGAGGCTGAGGTGAGAGGATTTATTGCTTGAGGCCCAGAGGTGGAGGCTGCAGTAAGCCGAGATCATGCCACTGCACTACAACCTGGGCAGCTGAGTAAAACCTTGTCTCAAAAAATTAAAAAAAAAAATAGAAAACAAGTTACCTCTAGGAGGTAAGGAGGCTCAAGCTCCAGTGAGGAAGTGAGAGACCAGTTTCCATAGCAACCCCGGTCTGTTTCTTAACAAGAGGATCCAGCCAGCCTCTTGCCACATATGAGTCATAACCCGAGTGTTTTGTTTGTTTCCCTTGGATAAAACTGACTCATTTTTAATGGCTCCTCTCAAAGATTAAGTAATATCTCTAAACACAGAAAAATTCCATGTGTAATGAGTTCCCAGCCTACATGAAAACAAAATAGATTCTTTTATGCTGTCTCAACATACAAACAAACTGCTCTGTCACCTGGATGTTCTTCCTGATGTAAATCTGAAAGAAGCTGGGCACAGGCGGTGGTGTGTGGGTGCCTGCAGTCCTGAGGAGCTGGGACTGTTTCCCGAACAATGCCTTTCCACTGCACACGGCGGCTGTGAGGGCAACTGAGGTAAAGCCCTCAGTAGGACCACTCATGCCCAGGAGTCCAGCCTGGGCAACACAGTAAGACGCCATCTTTTAAAAGAAAATCTGAAAGCAAATATAGAGCCAAGTCTTTAGATAAATGCTTTATTTTTTTCTCAAAGTGTTATAAAAGTTATTTCTCCTGAGTATCTATAGTACAGAGAGCTTTATACATTTATCTAGTAATGAACAGAATCTAGTTTAACACTGATCTATGTTACTAATATTTCCTTAATTTTCAATTGGTGTTTTTCCTTTCCTTTCCCGATTTTAGTTTTTTTTTAGGCTTCTGCCACCACAAAATGTTACTTGGAAAACTAGATCCCAGCAATTCCATAATCTGAGATGACCCGTACTTCTCCTCTGCTCTCCCCGCTACTGCAAAGAGGCAGCAAGGGCAGCTTTAGTAAGCCTGACTCAGGGGAAGGTAAGAGGCCTGCAGAGAAAGGGTCCTCTGTCTGCAAATGAGGCAAGTGAACTTGTCAGACAGATGAAGACTAACCAGGAGAAAGAATCAGCACATTCATGGATGCACCACCATTCAGAAATCTCTCAGTGGCTTCCCTACAAAACCTGATGTTTCCAAGGAGAAGAACAAGTCTAGGAGGCAGAAGGGTGTCTCCCGGCAAAGTGTTCTGTAGCTCAAAGAGTGAGTGGACTTTGGTAGCAAAAAGCTTTGAAGGCTTCAGCCTGGGTGAATCTGACAAGGGCTGGGGCCAGGCTGGACCTGTAGCGCCTCCTCAGCTTGGCCTCCTCTCCCTTGGCCCCGCCTCAGTGCATGCTGCCTCAGTTTCCCGTCTTAGCAGAGATGCCCCCATTACCAGGGTCTGGGCATGCCCAGGGCAAATGTGGGGCCAGTAGCGGGGCAGCAACTAGTAGTGGATGCCCCTGTAGGGGGTGCTCAGCTCACAGCTTCTCAAATGGGAACAGGTGGGAAGCTGCTGCCTTCCTTTCCCTTTTGGTCTTCTTGGGCCCACCCTTCAGCTTCTGCTTTTCTTCATCTTCTCGGTTTTGAGGCCAGGAAGCAGCCAATATCCTGGCTGCTTCTACTTGAGAGCTGGTACCCTCCTCTTCATCAGAAGAGAGTCCACCTCCTGCATCTGAATGGGAAGCTGCTGCCTCACTCTAGACAGGGGGCAGTGGTGGAAGGACACAGGCCAGGGTCAGTAATCAGACATCAGGAAGCCCCGTGAAGAGGCAGCCTGCCCTAAGCTGTGTGACTCTGGGAGGATGAGGAGGGAAGAGAGCCCAGACCCTTCTTACTGAGGCTTCCTCAGCCTGGGGTGAATCCAGGCAGACACCTGAGTACCTGCTATGAGCTGAGTGCTAGGGAACACAAGGATGGCCGGCAGGAAGTTGCCCTCAAGGAGCATACCGCTGAATCTGGGGATGCCTGTGATCCGTGCCTTGCATTTGCTACCTCATTTCTGGACAAAAGTACATGATGACTTGAATAGGCCAGATGCACAGTTCAGCCCTCAGAGCCCTAAGATCTGAGGTGACATTCCCTGCCAGCTGGGATGACTGGGGGGGGTTTGGATAGAGTGGGCGGCAAGGAGCTGGTCAGAACATAAAGCCAGATGCAGGGCTTTTTCTCCACCAAAGGGATTGGAATGAGGAACGTGATGAAAAAATGTTTAAAGGCAAACAGGCAGCACAGAGGGTTGGACAGAGGGAACCAAACATGCCAGTGCAGTTTCTGCTGTGTCTGACAACGCTGACTGCACCACTAACTTCGTCTAGGCTCCGTCTGCCCCAGGGAGGGGCCCCCTTGAAGGCTGCATGTCAAATTCACACCTGCGTCCAAGCCTGGCCTGGCACATGGCAGGTGCTGAGAGAGGTACTGAGCAGGCCACTGCAGGCCTGTAGGATGGTCACAGGCACCGGGAATACTGGGAGGCAGAAGGGTACACCAAACACAGGACGCTTGGCCCTCTCTATGTGTTTAGTGTCAAATCAGACCCATGTGGACGGTAGATATGGGGACACTGGGGCAGGGCTTGGGGCACGGTGAGCCAGCTGAGACCTCACTCCAGGGACACCTCTCCCAAAAAGGTAAAAACATGGGGCCTTAGAGACAAAGGACTGAGGCTTCCTAACACAAAGCTATCCCTGACTTGGTGTTGGGGAAGAATCTGGGCCAGGGCTTTCTGAGCTGTACATACAGGAAACTGACCCTGGGCTTGTCTTCTCTGCAAAGAACCCGCACTGACCTTGGGCCCATAGCGACGCTTCAGCCTCTCCCTGATGAGAAGACCTTTGGTCAGCAGTTTCCAGTTCCCTAGAGCCCGTTTCTCCCTTTTCTGCAGGCAAAAATGAAGTAGGAGAAAAGTGTTAAGCACCGACATTTTCAGGAAAAATAGTAAGATGGAAACTGGAACATAAAGACAGATATATACATGATTTTAAGTGAAGATATAGCCTCTCCTTCATACGAAGTCTCACTTCCAAAAAAAACTGATTGGATTTACAAAGTGATATACTATACTTGAAAGCCACAAGAATAGAGGCCTTTTTAATCATTACTGTCTCCGAAATCTTTAGCGGGTGAGGTCTGCCAGAACCTGGACACAGGCGGTTCAACATAGCGGCAGGTGTGGGCAGCAGCGGCAGCAGACCCCAGAGCCCGGACCTGGGCCCCTGAGGGACAGCGACAGTGACTCTGCGGGGTAGGCAGGAGCCTGCTGTATCCAGGGCTTGTTCCCTCGGGTGCCTGCCATGTCAGAGAGGGTTGGGAAGAGCCTGGGAACACGTGGACACGACCTGGGGAGGAAAGAGGCCACCTGCGGAGTGCTGCTTCCCACTTCTGCTGTTCCTCAGTCCTGCCTACGGACTCACCTCCTTCTCCTTCTTTTCAATGATCGCCTGTTCATTTTCCCAGGCGGTCAGGAGCACGTCTTTGAATTCCTCGCAGACGATGTATCCGTCAGTCCTGTGGGGATATGGTGCAATGTCAACCCTCCAGCCAGCGGCCTGCTCTGCCCCTCCTCCCAGTTTGCAGAAGACAGTGGGCTGCATCTGAGCACCAGAGGTCCTGAAGGATGTCCTGGGTCAGCCAGTGTCCCATACCCCCCATGCAGAAGGCAAACCTGTGGAAACTGGCACTGCCTCTTCCTCCCCAGATCCTGCCTAAAAAAGCTGGGGTGAAAGCCCTTGTCCAGCCTCGCCACCACAGAGTAGAGCTCACACTAACCAGGCAGCTGCCCAGAAAGGATGATGACTGTTTTTTGCTCACTAGCCTGTGAGCCCCTGAACCTGGCAAGAATATTTTAATCCAGCATTAGAATGCCAGTTTCATTGGCTCTATTGCCTCTGGAGGGAAGCCGGAATTGGTAAAGCAATGACTTTGGAAATCCAGTGTAACATCCTGAAAATCAGAGCCACCAGGCCTCAACTCCCAGCAGCCCCATGCCAGTTTTCCATTCCCAACTCCAGGGCCAGCCCTCCCTGTCCCTCTGTTTAGCCTCCACCAAAGGCCCCTCACGCACACAGGATGGGAGTAGCCGCCATGGAAATCAAAGCCAGTGATGGCCTGGACACAGTCGATGTCCAGCTTGCGGGCCACGCGGTGTAGATTAGGCAGGTTCAGCTGGACACAGCCAACAGGCATCATGCTGGGCAGGAAGAGGTACACATTCCCAAACTCGTTCCGGGGCACCTGTGGCGGGTGAGCATGTCAGGATGTGGCCAGCAAGGGAACAAAGCGGCCTGGTCCTGATCCCTTCTGATGATGCCCTCACCTTCCCATCCACGGCCACGGGGGGCTGATACTCCTCTGTCTGCCAGTAGCCAAACAGGCCCAGATCATTTTCATCCCGCAGCTGGGGCTCAGCAAGTCGGGCTTTCCGGGCACGGTTGGAATAGCCTTTCACCATCTGCACCATAGGACACAGCCACAGTTTACAACAAAGGCATCCAGTTCTTCAGCACTGGGCCAGGCACCATGCTCAGTGCTGCATGCCTCGTACCCGGTGTACCCCTCATAACACGCCTAGGTTGCTTTTTCTCCCCTTTTCTTATATAAGCACTAGCTATGGTGCATTCTCTGTCCAAGGCACTATTCTCAGTGCCCTCCCTCTGCCTTTTTATTTTTTTTTTGAGACAAAGTCTCACTCTGTTGCCCAGGCTGGAGTGCACTGGTGTGATCTCGGCTCACTGCAATCTCCACCTCCCGGGTTCAAGCAATTCTCATGCCTGTTTTCCAAGTACCTGGGACTATAGGTACCTGCCACCATGCCCGGCTAATTTTTAAATTTTGGATAGAGACAGGGTTTCACCCTGTTGGCCAGGCTGGTCTCAAACTCCTGAGCTCAAATGATCCACCTGCCTTGGCAGGTACAGAAAGCCAAATACACACAGGATTAGAGAGACTTGGGAACAAAATGGATTTAAAATATCTCATTAACACTAAAATATTTCCTACTGCTGAAATAATACTTTAGATATATTTGGATGTATTTAAATCTTAAAATTCCATCTGTTTTTGTTTTTTAATTTACTACTAAAAAATTTAAATGTGTGGCTCACATTACATTTCGACTGCATAGGGCTGTGCTGGTTCTTTGACAGCAGCAGAAAGACAAGTGAGCCAGGGCAGAGAAAATCCTCAGCAGCCCTGCAGGCCTGGCCAGGGAGCATCACACACTCCAGCTTACTGCTGGCAGGGACTGCGACCAGCAACTGCAGCCCTTCCCACTAAGCAGGGGCCCCTCCACTCCCCAACCAGAGTCTTGCAACCCCCCAAGGACTCCTGGGATCTGATGAGAAATAAATGGTCTCTGTGATCACCCACTGTACTCTGCTGGTCGTACTGAGCTGTGTGTCCTGTGAATAGTCTCTGTGGGACCTTGATCAGTTCATGTTCCTTAAGAGCAACTGACCTAATAGTGCCACAGCACAGTGTGAAAGAAGCGCTGGCTTTAAGGCAGGGCCTGGGATTCTCAACTGGGCTCTGCTCTGCCATTTTACTGTGTGGACTTGGACAAGTCACTTGTCCTGAGCTCCAGATGCCCATTTCTCATCTGTAAAATGGGCATCATAATGCCAATTCCTATGGCTTTTGAGAGGCAACAGAGATCACACACATGCAAAATGCTTGGTGAACTGAAAAACAGAAAGGCAATTTGACTGGAGAACATGCTGCTATAAAGCAGGGCTCTGACCTCCCAGAACCACCCAGTAACTCAGTTCTAACCTGTACAGCCTTTGAACTCACAATAGGAGTCTGAGGCCTACTTTTTGGCCTAGATTTCCTTTGTGTTTTGGCAGGTCCATTTCTTACAAATGGCTTATTAATAAGACAATTTAAACACTTGTCTCCTCGAATCCTGCTCAAGCCGGGAAAGTGAGACATTTCTGATCCGGATCCTGGGCAGGATCCTCATCACCATTCCTCTGACCCCGACTCTCCCACTCAGCTACAGTCCTGCATCCCCACTCTCCACAGGGACCCTCAGCTCCAGTTACCTTGTAGGGTACTTCTCCAAGCCTCACCACTCTTGCTTTCTTCAGCCACGTGTCCCTGGAGTGTAGAGTGTGCACACAATCCCTATAGAACCAACACGGAAAGACAAAGGCAAACTCAGTCCATAGCCCCACCACGGGAATGCAGACAGTGGAGAGCACGGCCCTGCAGGCTCCCTCCTCAGGCTCTGCCACCCTGGAGCAAGCCAGGCTCCTAGGGGACCCAGAGGAGCTGTGCTAGGCAAACAGCCTTGAATGTGGACTGCCTGTCTTTTGGGGAACGTGTCCACTTACAAATTCTAATCTGCATGGAGTTACTCTGTAGCCTTCGTGCCTTGCCTCCACCACTCCTCCCCTTCGTAGGTTTTCCTCTCCTCTGCTGTCCAGAGCCTGGTGAGAGCTCCCTCTGCAGCCTATCAGGATAGGGTAAAGACTGCTGTGTGCTGGGCAGTTACATTTACTCTGCTGTTAACACCATGCAGGGGAGGGAAGTGTCTAGAGGAGGGGGCAGTGAACCCAAAGGAAGGCTGTGTAGAAACCAACTATAATAAGCTACTAAGCTATCACACAATCAAGAAACACGCACATGGAACAGTCAAATGATTCCTGGCGGGCAAAGATCCTCAGGCTTCACTTTTCCTCCAGAGCTAAGAGCGCACCAAAGCCATGCAAGTCTACCTTCCAATGAGGCTCAACCCTTCCCTTGTCAAGCCACCTGTAATAAGGCACACCCATCTCGTTAGTTTGCACCCCTTCACTCTGTCCAGAAAGAGCAGCTCCAGTGAGCAAGGGCACCCCATTTCTTCCTAGTGCAAGGTTCAGGCCCTTACCCATAGGGCAGCCTGAGGCTGAATTTCAGCACAGCACAATGGATAGAGGTTGAATCTTGCCTGTGCGACTTCCTGGCTGGGAAATGTGGGCAAGTCACTTTATCTTCCTGAGTTTCAGTATAGACGGTCCCCAACACCAACGATTTGATTCAAGATTTTTCAGCTTTCTGATGCTGCAAAAGCAGTGTGCACTCCGACAAACTATACTTCAAGTACCCATACAACCATTCTCTTTTTCATTTTCAGTACAGTATTCAATAAATTACATGAGATACTGAAGACTTCATTATAGGCTTTGTGTTAGACGACTGTGCCCAACTGTAGGCTAATGTGTTCTCAGCACATTTAAGGGAGGCTCAGCTAAGCTATGACGCATGCTTCATACAACATAAGTGAACCTTGAGGACTTTATGCTAAGTGAAATAAGCCAGTCACAAAATGACCATAAATACCATATGATTCCACCTACAGCAGGTCCAATTAGGTTCGGCAGGTTAGGTATATTAAATGCATTCTCAACTTAGGATATTTTCAGCTTCCGATGGGTTTATGGGGCTCCAACCTCATTCTAAGTCAAGGAGCATCTGTGTCCTCACCTATCAACTAGGGACAATGAACTCTGTCTTTCCTACTGCACACGGTTGCTAGGAGGACCAGATGTTTCCTGAGTGCCAGAGCAGCACGTCTGCCGGCAGCATCAACCTGTCAGAGTGTGAAAGCTCCACTCTTGCTCCCACTGGCGAGGGAACATCTTTGCCCAGAGGAGTGATTATGTCATGGTCTTGGTCTTCAGACAGGAGCGGGTAGAAAAGGTGTCTAGGGTTTGACAGGTAGGCAGTATCTGAACATCTTCCTAAGGAAAACAGCAGGGAAATGGACATAGTTCTCTCAGCATAAATATGAACTTCTAACCACTTCATACCCGTTACAATGGCTACTACCAAAACACAGAAAGTAGCAAGTGTCAGTGAGGGTGTGGGGAAAGTGGAGACCTTGTGGACTGTTGGTGAAAATGTAAAATGGTGTAGCTGCTGTGGAAATGGTAAGATGGTTCCTAAAACAAATTATGGGAATTACCATCTGGCCTAGTAATTTTACTGGGTACATGCAAAAANAAAAAAAAAAAAAAAAAAAAAAAAAAAAAAAAAAAAAAAAAAAACCCACACACAATTGAAAGCAGAATCTTGAAGAGTTATCTGCACACCCATGTTCACAGCAGCACAATTCACAATAGCCAAAAGGTGGAGACAAGCCAAGTGCCCATCGATAGATGAAGGCATAAGCAAAATATGGTATGCCCGCACAGTGGAATATTAGCCTAAAAGGAAGGAAATTCTGACCCATGCTACATATAATATGGATGAACCCTGAGGACATTACGCTAAGTGAAATAAGCCAGTCACAATATGACTATAAATACTATGATTCCACCTACATGGGTCCCTATAGTAGGCACACTCAGAGATAGAAAGGAGAATGGTAGGTACAGGGCTGGGGAAGGGAAATGGGGAGTTTTTGATAGGGATGGAGTTTCAGTTCGGGAAGAGAAAAAGAAATCTGGAGATGGATGGTGGTGATGGTTGGATGACAGTGTGAATGTGCTTAATGCTATAGGGCATACACTTAAAGAATAGTATAAAATGTTAAGACAACTTCAAAAAAAATGGTTAAGATGGTAAATTTTATGTAATATATATTTTACCACGATAAAAAATAAATCAATAAACATGCACCTCTAATGCTTCCTTCTATCACTGACATGGTGCCTCTGGAAGACACCAGCATGCTCTTTCCAAAAGGCTTTCTTTCTCCCAACTACCATACATACCCACAAGAGGACGCCTGTATCAGGGCAGCCCAGGCCCCCTGCTGCCTTTGACTGCTGGGTGCTAACAACCCACAACAGTAAAACCCTGTCCCTGCCCAGGGCATCATGCCCCCTGACATCAAACAGAAAGCTCCAAGACAGGGCAAAACCCTGAACAGAGGGTATGTCTCCCATGGGGGGCTGACAAACAGGAAGTCATTCCCAGAGAGAGGACTCAAATCATCCACTCTCATGTGGGTTTCCCTTATGTTTCCTTTTTCTCTTTCTTTTCTGTACCTTCCTGTTTTCTCATTTATTAAGAACATCTCCTATTTCTTGGTCTTATACATCCCATGTCTTTTAAAATTGTTTCTTTTATTTGCTTTTTATTTCTATTTCTCAAAATTCCTGTTTCTATTTTTTTCTTACCTCAAAATTGTATTAACATTTTTCACTTTTAATTATATATATTTTTATTTTTTACTCTTATTCCACTTTTTTTCTTTTTTAGCTATTTCTTTTTACTGTGGTATAAAATACAGTAACATAAAATACACCATTTTAACCATTTTTAAGCGTGCAGTTCAGTGGTATTAGGTCCATTTACAATGTTGTCCCACCACTATCACCAACCATTTCCAGAACTTTTTCATCCCAAACAGGGCTCTGTACCCACAAAAAATCCACTCACTTTTAACTTTCATAATCAAATCCTTTATTCCTTCCTTTTGTATGCTTTTGACTTTTATTTGTGGGATATGTTTTTTATTGCCCTATTTTGAATTTTGTTTTTCTACTTTGTATTTTCTTTCCCTTACAACTGTTTTTCCCCTGCCATTCTTTTAATCCCTAGTTTAATTTTCAAATTTTCATCTCTCCTACTCACCACACACACACAGCACACACACACTGGCTCATCCTGAAAACACTGTCCAGTCACATGAGCTCCCATGAGCACCCTTGCCCAGGAAGAAGGCTGCTAATCCCACACCATCAGGAAGCCCGAGGCCAACCAGGCCGCCTCACGCACCTGGAGTAGACTGCTTCTCCACGACAATACCCAAGGATGGCAGCTGTCTCAGGATAGATAGCCTCATATTTCAGGAGATGCCGCTTCAGGGCATACAGCGGGTGGTTCTTATATAAGCCAATGGCAGTGGGCAAAGGCTGGTCCATGTGTTTTGCCTGAAACTGCAAAAGCCAGACAGACAATATTGAGCATGTTATTTAGAAGAGGAAATCAAGTTTGAGGGAGATGATCCTTAGACTAACTTGTTCGGACAACAGACGGTGGAGCCGAGGTTTCATGAACACTAATGATTCTGTAACATCGCATCTATAGCTCCGGCCATTAAGTTGGTTATAGATCAAAAGCTATACAAGAATTAAATAAATCTGTGGCTTGTGGAAACTTGAAAAAGTTGTCTAACCTATTTGAATGCTTAGATGCCTTACCCAGCCCTAGCAGATCAGTGCCTGCTCTGTTAAAGGTCTGCAAGGAAGAAAAACACAGTGCTCTTCAGTAAGAAGGTCTTATCTCAAAGGGACAATCCTCTTCCAGAGCGCAAGCTTACCTGCCTGCTCTCACAGGAAATTGAGAGGAGCGGTTCTCACTCCGCAAATTTTTTCTTGGTCCACTCTGACAGTGTTCTCTCTGCCCTACTCTAAGACTGCTGATTTCTCAGTAGGCAGTTCCACTGCTCTAAGTCACCCTGTTCGCCATGCTTGCCCTTGGCATCTCTTCAAAAACCCCAACCGACTAGTAAGGACTGGCAATGTGGAGTTGCTGAGTGTAGGAAAGGACGCTGCACATTCAGCTTCCATTGAGCTTTAGGTAGGTTAGTTGCAACACCATCTGCCTAATTCCCACTTAACCCCTCATTACTAAGTAAACTGGAAAGCTCCTGGAGCAAGCTCTCAATATGGGATGCATTGCACTCCTATAGGAAATGATGAATACATCTGCACTTTACCTATCCTGAGTGACTGGAAATAACCCTGCAACAAATCTGGACATGTTCCTGTGTAGAAGGCAAGCTCCACCCAACACCATCATAACTGTAGAGACAGGCGGCTCAGGCCCTCTTCCTGGTGTCAGTGCTGGTTCTAAGACTGAGTAACATAGCTGTGTTATGTTCTAGAAGTCTTTGCCTCCCAGTCTGCCTTCTCAACAGACTGAAGATATTGTCTCATCCTAAGATCTCTCTTTCCCAGGGTTCTACATATAAGGGATGTTTGCACATGCATCTCTATATGCACGCATGATGGGGAAGCGGGGGAGAATATATCCATGCATTATTCCTTCTTTCACTCAGTCTGAGTTATATTGCTTGCATAAATTATTTTAAAGCTCTAAATGTATAACCGGGCAACAACTAAAAGTATACAGGCTCCAAAGCCACACAGACCTGGGCACAAACACCAAGGTAGTTCATCTCTCAACTCCACAACCTTTTACATTAAAATCAAGGCAACAACTTCTCCAGCTTTATCGTGCTGTCACAATTAAATGAGACAACACACTAAAAATACTCAACATAGTTCTGAGCATATATAAAGTGCTCAAAAACGGGAATAATTTCAATAACCTGACTTGGTCTTAAGGCCCCTATCAGCCAAGGCCTTACCTCCATGTCTTCTTTCTTCTCCCTGTCCAAAAATGGGCTCTGGTATGGTCTCAAGGTCTCAGCCCACCACTCAGCATCAACCCGGCACTTGCGGGTCACTGTCATCCAGGCTGGGTCATACCTCTGTGTGACATCTCGGACCCAGCCGTCACTGTCAATGCCCACCACATAGGTCATGGGCTTGGTGGCATACCTGTAACAGGTCAGAGGCTGGCCCACCACGCCGTGCACACAGTCCACACATATCCACTTTTCCTCCTGCTCACAGAACACCTCTAGCCACTGGTCTACACCAGGTAGGCTCCTTTTTTCTACCTTCTCACCATTGCTAGACATTTTGCCTCTTTTACTACTTGAAGAACTTGAGGATGCCGCTGGCAAGCTTAGGTCCTTATGATGGTTCCCACGTTGGGTCTTGGAGGCACTCTTGGACCCAGTCTTTGTTCTCTGAGGAGCGGGGACCTTCCTCTGCTTTGGAGGCCCAGGCTCGGAATCCTCATTAGAGGGATCAGAGGCTTCTCCACTGGAGAGCTCAAAATCAGAGCCACTGCCAGCCTCATCACTCCCACTCTCCTCTTTGTAAGACACCCTAGAGGCCACCCGCCGCTCCCGGCCATGTGGACGTCGCTGGGTTGCTTTCTCCTGCTTGTCTCCCAGGCCCTCGTCTTCCTCGCTGGAGGAGAGCTTGCTCTGTTTCTTTCTGTCTGCCTTGTTCTTCCCTTTGGCACTTGGCTTGCAGGTGCCCTTAGCAAAGGTTTCCTCTTGTTTGGTTCCTTTGCTGGTCTTTGGCTTGGTGTGGCTCTCTAGAACTTGGCTGGAAGATTCCGAAGAGCCTCCAGGATCCGCCGTCAATCTTTTCTTGGAAGGTTTCTTTCCCTTAAAGAAAGTAAGAAATTTTGCTTTTTTTCTCGCTCTCTTTTCTAACGATACAAAAGAAATCATATAGTCTCATAGGGTTAAGTTGCTAGCTAGAGAACCAATACATCAAGATGTCGCCAGCTCAGACAGTGATCAACTGGCTATCCTTCAGGGTTGCATGCATATACGGGCTAAAATCTGTAGCATCTTAGATAAGGGCATGGTATAATTCTTTTCACCCTAACTGTAAAGAGAAAAGAACACAGATTTGGAAACAGCCAAACCTGAGTTTGAATTGTAGTTCTAGCTCTTGCTGGTTATGTAAATTAGGTAAATTACCTAACCTCCAAGTTTCAACTTCCTCAGTAGTATTACTACTCACCTTGCACATATGCATTTTGCAAACAAATACTTATGGACTTAATATAGCTGTAGTTTTAAGAATACAGATGTTATGAAAATCAGCTTCTAGACCATCAGGCCTCAGACAATGCCAATATCCCAATGAGTACAGCATGCAGCTTCTCAAAGCTAACCCAGAACACCTCAAAACTCACAGTGCTTCGCTTATCAGCACTCCACAGTGTGAGTGAGGACAGGCACCGTTCCACCCAATTTACACAAAAGACACAAAAGCAGCAGTGGGCCGAGACCTCTCACAGGCCACTCCGCACACATGAAGCTATGATGCTCAGGTTACTAAATACCCGCTCACGTGCCCAAGTCTTCCCTAACACAGGGTGTATGTGCAAAGCTCAAAAGAATGCACACTCCATGAATACCAGCTCTTAAACAGAATAATGATCAGTTTTTTTAAGTGTGATAATTTCTCCTGTCAACTGCCCCTCTTCTCTAGCAGCCCTGAGCACCTCACCTTTGCTGCTGCTGACTTCAGAGGAATTGGCTGTAGAGACAATACCAGCCGGGTCAGGAGCTGCAGAGCCCGGAGAATCAGTAAGAATATCTATGACGAAAAGGAAGAACATAGTTATCCTGAGAAAGTAACTGAAGATGTAATGAGTTCAATATTGTTTGCTATGGTGCTTATTCAAGACAGGGAAAAGCTGGAAACAGCCAGGCTGTCTAACAGTAGACGACAAAAACTCCCAACACGGTTAACGATGACCCACAGGTTTATCTCCATAGACGAACAGGAACATGATCATCATATATTAAAGGAAAAAAGAAGTTTTCCTTTAAAAAGTATGATGTGATTACATTTTTATAAGAAAAAATAGGTAAGTAGCAATTTAGACATACACATATATTTGAAAAAGGATCCATATACTGGGTTATGGGTGTTAACAGGATTGTTTTCTCTGCTTACCTATCTTCTGATAGTTCTGTAATGATATGTGTTGCGTTTGCGACTAAAATAATAAAATGCAATACCACTTTGGGAAGAAAAAGTAGAAAATATCATTATCACCAGATCACCTACGTCTGTTCCCTGTTTTCCATTTTTCCCCAAATTGAATCTTTAACTGAGGCTGCAGCTCTGAATGCTGTTAACCTGGAAGTCTGGGAGCCCCTTGGGGGACTTGACCTCCAACAGCAACAGTGATAATGTACTTGGGCAAGGTCTTCCCACACGGATCTCCAGGTCCTAGTGTCTCTCTTCAATTACTGTCACAGCCTTGGGAGAAAGTCAGGTGTGGGGAGCCATGTTAAGGTGGGATGAATGATTGCTTTTGTTTTGTTTCTTTTCTTTCTTTTGTTTTTTAAAAACAGAATCTTGCCCTGTCGCCCAAGCTGGAGTGCAATGGCGTGATCTTGGATCACTGCAACCTCCACCTCCTGGGTCCAAGCGATTCTCCTGCCTCAGCCTCCTAAGTAGTTGGGACTACAGGCACACGCCAACACGCCCAGCTAATTTTTTGTAACTTTAGTAGAGACGGGGTTTCACCATGCTGGCCAGAACTCGTGACCTCATGATCCACCCGCCTCAGCCTCCCAAAGTGCTGGGATTACAGGTGTGAGCCACCACACCCAGCCACTTTTGCCTTGTTTCTTCTGCGGCCAGAAATTTCCAAAGTGTCAAGGTCATGAAAGACAGGGAATGACCAAAACACTGTCACACACTGGAGGAGACTAAGGAGACATGATGACTAAATGCAAACCAGTATCATGGAATAGAGAAAGGGTATCAGTGGGGAAACTTGGAAAATCCAAATCATGTCTGTAGCTTAGCTGACAGCATTGTACCGGCATTCATTTCTCAGTTTCTTATTGTACAGCATGGCACAGAATCACAGGTCTAGAAGTCTGGATAACTAAGTGTTTACCACTAGCTGAGTAACTTCCCTAAATCTGGATTCCTGCATCTAGAATAATCCCTGCCTCACCTTCCTCACAGGATTCTAAAGAGGATAAGATAATGTAGGGAAGACAACTCTGGAAATAGTCTAGTGCTACCCAAGCATACACAGTCACCACCTTTAACAAGACATCTATCAATGTACATTAATGAGGAAAAAAATCAGGTTACAGAATTGTAAGAGCCCTACTAATTAGATAATGTAGAGAAAATGGACAAAACTCCAGAAAGACACACATGACCAAACCTGACTAAAGAAGAAATGGAAAATCTGAACAGATCTGTAACAACAGACGGATTCAGAAATCAAAAACCTCCGAACAAAGAAATGTCTAGGACCAGATGACCTCACTGGTGAAGTCTAGCAAACAGTTCAAGGGAAATTTACCCCAATCTTTCTCAAACTCTTCCAAACATTAGAATAGGAAACATTTTTTCACTCGTTCTATGAGGCAAGCATTACCCTGACACCAAGGCCAGATAAAGATATCACAAGAAAATAAACCAATTTATGAATACAGATGCAAAAATCCTCAATAAAATACTAACATACAAATTGAACAACATATTAAAAGGGTTATACAACATTGACCAAGTGGGACTTATCCTACGAATGCAAGGGTGGTTCAACATAAGAAAATCAATCAATTAAATACACTTCAATAGAATGAAGGAAAGAAAATCCAGAGGATCATTTCAATTGACACAGAAAAACACATCTGAGACAACCCAACAGGCTTTCATGATAAAAAATACATTCAGAACACTAAGAATAGAAGGAAACTCAGTCAACATGATGAAGAGCATTTATGAAAACCCAGAGCTAGTGTGATACATAATGGTGAAAGATTAAAAGCTTTCCCCACTAATTATCAGGAAGAAAACAAGGATGCCTGCTGTCACCACCATTATTCAGTATTGTACTTGAAGTCCTAGCCAGAGCAATTAGGCAAGAAAAAGACACAACAGGCATGCAAACTGAACAGGAAGAAGTAAAATGATCTACTCAGAGATGGCATCATCGTATACATAGAAAATTTCAGAGAATGCACAAGAAAGCTAGTAGAGCTAATAATTCAGCAAAGCTACAGGGTACAAGAGCAACACAAAAAAATCAGTTATGTTTCTATACATTTGCAATGAACAATCTAAAAGAGACATTCAGAAAACAATGCTATTTCCAATAACATCAAGAAGAATAAAGTACCTAGGAAAAAATTTAACCAATGTGAAAGATGTGTACACTGAAAACTACAAAATATACCTGAAAGAAATTAAAGACAAAAATAAAAGGAGAGGCATCCATGCTTATGGACTGGACAAGCTAATAGTATCCAGATGGCAATGCTACCCAAATTAATCTACAGACTCAGGGCAGTCCTAACAAAATTCCAACACTTTTTTCACAGAAATGGAAAAACAGATCATCAAATTCATATGGAATTCCAAGACGCCCTAGATAGCCAAGCATACTGTAAATCAACAAAGTGACACTGAGGCTTCCTGATTTCAAAACTTACTACAAAGCTATAGAAATCAAAACAGCATGACTATAACAAAACACCAGAAACTAACCAAGTGTTGGCAAAGATTTGGAATCCTTGTTCATTGTTGGTGGGAATGTAAAATGGTAGAGTAACTATATGTGGGTTACCCCCAATCTAGGCACCGAGGAAGGACAGCTAAGCAGATCCCCGGCACAATTAGGGCCTGAAGAATATCTTAGTTTATAGTGTTACTACTCAGTTATTTCCTTTACATAATCCTTTATATATAAACATGTATTAGTTTATAGTCAGAACAATTAGTGCCTGAAGAATATTTTACTACTCAGTTATTTCCACATATATAATTATATCTTAGTTCACAGTCAGAGGAATGCCTAGAGCAGACATGGTACAGAGCATGAATTAAGGAATAAGCAGCTATAGATACAAAATCTTATCTTGCTTATAGTCAGAGGAATGTCTACAGCAGACTTGGTGCAGATCATGATTTAAGGGAAAAACAGCTATACCAGGACAAGAATTTGCGTTCCAGGCGGCAGTGTTCAGTATCATAAAGACACCCGCTGTATGGCAGGCTTGGAGCAAGAGTCACTCCTCCAGAAAAGGAGGTATAGTATCTTGCATCCAGTTCTTGTGGAAAGCTGGCCTCAGGTGGGCAAGCCCACGAGCGTCCGAAGGCTTAAAGCCCCTCTGGTACAATCGCGCGTTGGTGGCTTGTATAACCTGTCAAATCTCTAGCTACTGTGCTGACTCAAAGTGTCCTCCTATAGAAATCATTGGGGCCGGGCGCGGTGGCTTACGCCTGTAATCCCAGTACTTTGGGAGGCCGAGGCGGGTGGATCATGAGGTCAAGAGATCGAGACCATCCTGGTCAACATGGTGAAACCCCATCTCTACTAAAAATACAAAAAATCAGCTGGGCATGGTGGCACATGCCTGTAATCCCAGCTACTCAGGAGGCTGAGGCAGGAGAATTGCCTGAACCCAGGAGGCGGAGATTGCACCGAGCCGAGATTGCGCCATTGCACTCCAGCCTGGGTAACAAGAGTGAAACTCCGTCTCAAAAAAAAAAAAAAAAAAAAAGAAATCATTGGAAGCTGCCAGCAGGTGGCGGTAAAACCTGTCAGCTCCGTCACTGCTGTACGACTCAAAGCATCCTCCTATAGAAATCATTGGAAGCTGCCAGCAGGTGGCGGTAAAACCTGTCAGCTCCGTCACTGCTGTACTGACTCAAAGCATCCTCGTACAGAAATTCTTAGAAGTTGCCTGCCTCTAGGTAAGAAATGTTGCACACTGTAACCTCTTCACTGTGCACAGCCCACCTCCTTGCCTCAGTAACATAATGGGCATGGACCCCTTGCTGCACATGGCCCATGTCCTTGCCTCGGTGACCTAATGGGGGTAGACTCTTTGCTTATCGCACACATGATTCTCTTGACCCTATCACTGTTCTTAAGATGACCTCACTCACTACATTGCCCCCTAACTTATACCCAATAAATACAGATGCTCCTGGATGTTCGGGGCCTTGCCTGTCTCCGCTTGCAAGTGGCGTGGCCCCCCGAGCCCAGCTATGTTTTTTGGTACTTCTGTGTCTTTTCTCTTTATTTCTCAGATCCTGCACCTCAGCCCAGCAACAGGGGACACCCCACAGCCCTGTAAGGCTTGACCCTACACTGTAGAAAAGAGTTTGGTGGTTCCTTAAAAAATTAAACATATAATATATTACATGACCTAACAATTTCAATCCTAGGTATATACCCAAAAGAACTGAAAACAGGGTATGTAAATAAATATATATACATATATTAACAACACTCTTAACAGCCACAAGATGGAAACTAATATCCACCAATAGATAAACGCATAGAGAAAATCTATATACATGTAATGGAATATTATTCAGCCATAAATAATGAAATACTGATACATGGCTAAAATGCAGATGAATCTTGAAAACATTACGCTAAGCAAAACACAGCAAAGGCCACAAAGGGAGGGACGATCCAAGATGGCCGTTTAGGAACAGCTCAGGATTGCAGCTCCCAGTGAAAGCGCAGAGGGTGAGTGGACGCCGCGTTTTTATTGCCCACAGACTAGGAAATTCCCGGGTGGAGGAGTTCCACGGTTGCCAGTGCGGCTGTTTCGGCCAGCGCGGCTGTGCCGGCCGGCGCAGCTGCTTTGCCCCACGCGGCTGCTTTGTCGGCGCCCTGGAGCCGCGGTTCTCCATACAAAATACACCGGTCCGGGTGCCCTTTTGGCTGGCGATTGGAGCCACGGGAAGTCGCCCATTCGCCGGTTCAAAAAGGGGACTAAGCAGAGAACCAGGACAGTAGATTCCAGGGCA
>NW_016107647.1:1030383-1042395 GCF_001604975.1 Cebus imitator
TACACACTGGGGTCAGTTGGGGGGAAATAGGGGAGGGACAGTGGGGGGTGGGAAGCTGGGGAGAGAGAGCAAGGGGAGAAATGCCAGATGTAGGTGATGGGGAGAAAGGCAGCAAATCACACTGCCACGTGTGTTCCTATGCAACAATTTTGCATGTTCTTCACATGTACCCCAAAACCTAAAATGCAATAAAATAAAATGGGAAAAAAATAAAATAAAATAAAAAAAAAGAAAAGGCCACAAAGTGTATGATTTCTTTTATACTAAATATCCTGAATAGGTGAATGCACAGACACATAAGGCAGATTGGTGATTGCCATGAGCAGGGATGGGGAGTAACAATGGGGTGATTAATGGATACATATAGCGTTTCCCTTGGGAGAGACAAAAATGTTTTGGAAATAGAGGTGGTAGTTGCACAACACTATAAATGTACTAACTGGTCACTGAATTTTACCGCCTCTTAAAAAGTTGTATGACGCCATCTTTCTTAAAAAAAAAAAAAAAAAAAAAAAACCCAAATACATATGTACACAAATACACAGGAACAAAGTCTGGGAGGACAATACTAAAATATTAATAAGTTACCAGCCTGGCCAACAGGGTAAAACCCCATCTCTACTAAAAATACAAAAATCAGCCGGGCGTGGTGGGGCATGCCTGTAATTCCAGCTACTTGGGAGGCAGAGGCAGAACAATCACTCGAACCCGGGATGCAGAGGTTGCAGTGAGCAGAGGTTGCACCACTAAATTCCAGGCTAGGCGGGAGAGAGAAACTGACTAAAAAAAAAATTAATTATTTTCCCTGGGCAGCAACATTATAACATAATTATCAGCCTTGCCAAATATCTTACACTTTTTAAAGCCAACATGGAAGAAGAGAACTAAAGATGTCAACCATTTGGCCTCTACAGGTATGAAAAATCTGGTCTTTTTCTTCCAAAAGAGAATCTGGGATTCCCAGACAGAACTGTATGGATTAACAGGAATCTTCTAGGGATAAAGCCACATTTCCACATCTGTTTTTGTCTTATTCAGACAGAGCCTTACCTACAGATACCTGTAGGCATTTGATAAAGCCTGCCTATTCCTGGAGCACTTTGCTGTGGGTAACCCCTCATATAGGCACCGATAAATGAGAGCTACGCAGAACCCTGGCACAGTTAGGGCTTGAGGAATATCTCACTTTATAGTGTTACACTCAGCTATTTCCTGTTATATAATCCTTTACAAATCATATATTAGTTTATAGAAATAGGGCTTGAAGGTTCCCTTTATATAATCCTCTATTTATAATCATTAATAGTTGATAGTATGAATGCCTAAAGAATATTTACCTACATATATACCTATAATTATATCTAGTTTATAATCAGAGGAATGCCTAGAGTAGACACAGTACAGAGCATGAATTAAGGGATAAGCAGCTTATAATCAGTGGAATGTCTAGAGCAGACACAGTGCAGAGCATGATTTAAGGAAAAAACAGTTATACCAGGACAAGAATCCATGGCCCAGGCGGCAGCGTTCAATATCGTAAAGATACCCGCTGTATGGCAGGCTTGGGGCGAGAGCCACTCCTCCTGATAAAGGAGTTGTAGGACCTTGCTCCAGTTCTTGTGGAAGGCTGCCCTCAGAACGGCAATCCACCTTGGTGACTGTGAACTTTACCAACTCTTGCTACTGCGCTGCTTGAAAAGCATCTTCCCATAGAATCCATTGGAAGCTGCCAGAAGGTGGCAGTAACCTTGACAGCTCTGTCACTGCTATGTGACTTAAAGCATCCTCCTATAAATCTTCTTAGAAGTAGTTTTCCCATAGATAGAAGTATCGCACACTGCACCCTCTTCACTGCGCACAGCCCACCTTCAAGCCTCGGTGACCTAATGGGGGTGGATCCCTTACTACACAGGGCCCTTGCCTTCGTGGGAATGGGCCCCCTGCTGTGCACTGTCCACCTCCCGGCCTAGGTGACCTAATGGGGGTGGACCCTATGTTTTATTGCTCACGACCCTATCACTATCCTTAAAGATGATTTCACTCACTGCCCTGCCCCCTAACCTATACACAATAAATACTCACGCTTCTGGACATTCGGGGCCTCGCCTGACTGCGCTCATAGGTGGTGTGGCATCTCGAGCCCAGCTGCGTTTTCTTTGTACTTCTGTGTCCTATCTCTTTATTTCTCGGATCCTGCGCCTCAGCATAGCATAAGGCTCACCCCACGACTCTGTGGGGCACTCAGCCTTACATCTGGCTCCCAGTGTGCCCTATACTTTGCCACCATGATTCCTTTTCATGTACAGAACCCTCCCCACTGCATAGCTGCCTGCCAGTGTCATCACCCAAATGTAAGGCACAAAAACACATTCTCAAGGACTTTGGCATCCAATTTGAAAAAAAATTTTTTCTTAGGACTTTTGAAGACAAGATTGGAATAATGAATGGAAATATTTCTAGTACATATGACCAAAAATTATGGGCTTCTTTGTAGTCCAGTACTCTAGGTGATAGGAAGGAAAGAATGTAGACCTTCCACTCAGACTTCGATCCCCATCTCGATTCTCAGGCTCACTATGAAAAAGACCTTAGGGGCATCCCGTAGCTATTCTGAGCTTCAGCAGCTATCAAGGTCATTACAAGGACTGAATAAGGTATTGTCGGTAACACACCTGGAATGGCATCTGGCACATGCCTGCCATCATCATTAGTTAACAGTACTGATAAAAAACAGTGCTCCAAGAGGAATCACTTACATGGACCAATTCCTCATCATCTCGAGCAGAGTAAATAGCAAATCTCCTTTCCAATGTAGCCTGCAGGTTATCTTGCTCACTGGCTGAAAGATCTGCATTAACTGTAAATGTTCCAATGAACCTGGAGAGAAAGCAGGCATTCCTTGTGTCAGAGGTCAGGGCAAAGGGGAATTTTTATTCTTTTACAGCCAAGAAAATCAAAAGAGGGAGTGAATCATGAGACCCACCTGCCTCTGTCCTACTTTCTCCAGCCTGTCTGGCTAACTCCTATCATCACTGCGGACCCAGCTCAGACTTTACCTCCTTGGGGAGCCTTCCAGATCTCCCAGCTGAGAAAAGCGCCACTGCTCTGTGAGCCTGCAATCCCCAGAACGCTCCTTCCAGGGCACTCCTCATGTCACCCTGTAATTACCTGGTATATGTTTGTCTCCTCACCAGTCTAGGAGCTCTACCAGGACAGGATCATGCCTAACATTTCTCTATCTTCAATGCCGTGCCCACCACCTGATACACAGTTATCACCTCAAGTTTGTGGAAGTGACCTGAACCCAGCCTCTGAGAGAAACACAAATCCCACACTCGCCAGCTCTGCAGGACAGGCAGAGGACCTTACCACTTCACCAGGTTTGAGAGGTAGTAGGTGTCCACATCTCGAGGCGGCACTCTGGTAAAGCGGGATGGGACGACGGAGAGGCCAATAGCATGCAGATCTGGCTGGCTGCAGATGTTATTTCGATAGAAGCCATTTGCTAGCAGGCAGAGAAGGTGAACCTGTGAAGAGGAAAGGAGGAAGGGGCAGCATGGAAGGCCAGAGACCAGGAGAATTTTTGCCGCCAAAGTCGACATCTTGTGGGCAAGAAATATGTGCTGCCATTTCTAAGTATAAGAAAGTGAAAATACTAGTATTGGCCACTTCCCAAGCCTGTCTTTCACCCTCTCTTCTTCTCCACGTATACTCACTCCTTCAAAGGAATCATCAAAACTCAACGTTTCAAAATACAAACTGCTTTGTTTTCCAAGAGGTCTTGTCTTTTAGAGATACATACTGAAAGATTTCTGGATGAAATGCTGCCATGTCTGGGGTTTGCTCACCACAATCAGAAGGCAAGGCAAGTAGGGTGGAGCTGGGAGACTGCTGGGAGCCTGTGGAAGCTGGCGGCAGGATACTGCTCACTGGGCTCACTGGGCTGCTCTCACCATCTCTCTGTGTGTTTGAGCCCAACCTTCTCTGTCACAGGCTCCACATCTCCGCCCCTCCTCTGATCCCAAACTCCATGCTTCATCCACCTACTGAAATGATTATGTGACCTCTTACCCTCCTTCCACATGCAGCTTTGCATGATTTTCCCTTCAATATTGGCTTCCTCCTCCCCCAGTGACAGTCTCCCTATTTTCATCAATAGTGCTGCCTCTCTCCCCTCACTGGGCTTCAAACCTGGGAGTCATCTTCCCTTTCTTTCATCTCCAGCACTCACCAAGAGGTAAAAGGCACACAGCTATCCCATTTCGTGCTCTAGGCCTGAGGGGAGTGGGGGGCAGCCCCTCTCTAACCTCATTACCATCCTTGTACCTCTAGATTTCTGCAGCAGCTGCACACAAAGCATCACCCCCATCCCATTACTAATCCTCTCTGGCAGCCCACTATCCATCAGAGGGAAATCTAATCCCCCAACACCTATACACTCCACACACACGCAGGTAAGCTGGGTGTCTCGCCGTCCCTCACAACTTCACTAGTCTTCAACTCCTTCTTCTCGACTCTGCTGTAATCCTTTCTCCTATATAAATCCTCCCCTAGCTCCACAGAGCCATACTGATCTCTCTCACTGTTCCAGGCATAGTCTTGAGTTTCTCTGTTTGGAAGTCCTTTTTCCATCTAGAGATCATACTCCTTAACTGCAGGAAGTAAGCTTTAACCAAGTCTCTATCCCCACCATGCCAAGCACCTTGCTAGGTGTGTACAGGTGTTCAATAACTATCAGCTAAAGTCAAAAGCCAGTGCCTGCAGCTGGGATTAGAACTAATGATATTAAATGGTTGAAAGGAGAGATGGAAGGCAAGTGCCTGTTATTTACCATCTGCTGCATGCCAGGCATTATGCCGCAAGTTACCTTACCTATAATACACACCCACCCTCCGAGGCAGACACTATTACTACCCCCACTTCCCAGGTGAGGACACAAAGCCTCAGAGAGAGTAAGAAACTTGCCAAGGCCACAGCAAAGCCAGAAATAAAGCCTCAGTGAACACAAGCTTTTTCTACCCATGAGAAACACTGTCCCTCCCCACCACGCGTAGCCCTTACCTTATGTGTGTCCTCATGGACCTCTTTATTGAAACGTTTCATCGCCCTCCGAAGATATGTCTCAAACTCCATTTTTATCTTTTCGCTGCAACACATAGTGAAACATCTGGGAATGAAGTGGGGAATTGAAACCAGATCCCATTCCCCCAGGCAATTCCTTCTCCTCAGATGACAGTGAATCACTCACTGTTTCCCGACACAAGGCTGTGTTACTCAAGTCCATCTGCAAGCCAGCTATTTCCTGCAGGGTCTTCTGCTCCCTGTCACCCGCAAACCTTAGCCTGGGACATTCTGTACCCAGGTGACCCTCCTCTCAACCAGCAGCAGATCACACCTCACCCACATGCCTCAAAGCTCACTTCTTCAAGAATTCTCTGGCTGTCCAACTCTTCCAACTACTGACTCCCTCCTTAGCAACCATTACCTTTATTAAGGTTAAATTAACACACAGTCATTTACGTGACACTGTTCTAGTGTAAAACCTCTTTCAGTCTGTATCGCATGATTCTTTAAGACAACTTGACACTTCTTGAATGATTTATATTATCTCCTTCTTCTGTGCCTCATAATGTGCTCATCACAAAGTGGAATTCATTAACCCATTAACTACCAGGCATTGTGCTCCATATTCTCAAGCCATCAGAAGCTGCAGAGGTACTCGGGATGCTGGGAAGGATAGGGGCTCCCTACCATGGCGGGCATTGCCTCCAGTCCTGCAGCATGGCATGGTAGGGAAAGCGTGAATGCCAAGTCAATGAGAAGGATTAGATCTCAGCTCTTCCATTACCGGCTGAGTGACTCCTGAAACATTACTCTATGTGTCTAAGCCTCTGGCCCCTCATTCATAACGCTGTTCTAAGGATTAGATAAGATAATGAATGACCTGCTCAATCCTTGGCACAAAGGAGTTTCCCCTCCTCATCCCCTGCCCAGCCAAGACATGAAAGTGTCTCATTATCTAACGATAAATCAGGTTCCTGACCCAAGGTTCTCCACCACCTTGATAGTCAGTCCTGGTCCCCTACAAGTTTCTCAAAAGTCCTCCTAAGCAGCAGCTGTTGCCCACTACATGTGACAGGAGCCAAGAAGCAAGGACCTAAGCTTACCTTCTTTCTCTTGTCTTCGCCTGCTCTGGGGTTTCAATCTCTATCTCCACTGGCTTCACAGGCAGAAGAGATGGAGAGAAGGCTGTGCTTTCTTTTCCGTCACCTAGCACAGGCTCACTAAGTTCTATGAACAAGCATTTTAAAAAATCGGTAATAGTAATAACAACAATAATAGCTACTGTACTGAAAAAAATCAAGGTTCTGCTAGGAAAGAGGAAGTGAGGCATGGATGTGAGAGAGACAGCCCACAGAGACCCCTAGGCATGCCCTATTCTGAGTCCTCCCATGTGCCAGGCACTGTGCTGAGTGTTGTATATTCATGTGTCTCATTTAACCCACACAACCCAGGCAGTCTTTAGGTGAGGCCCTAAAGCACACAGATACTGGGTTGAATCAGACACAGACCCCTCTATCAAAAAGCTGACACTCATGCATGTATGTATATACTTAAAACTCTTTAAAAAAAAAAAAAAAAAAAAAACGAGAATCATCTCTTTTTCTCTGTATTACTACAGTAACACTTAGCACAATTTGCTTTGCATAGTGTCATGACTTAGGTGTTCGTCTTTCATTCTCAATCATAAACTTGCAAGTGACAAGAAGTATATCTTTTTCATCTCTTCACCTCCTACATTGCTTGTATACAGTAGCTGAAAAGGACTGAGCTTGCTGAACTAGATCTAACTGAAAACTTCATTAGTGAAAGTTTCTTAAAACAGGCTCTGGGCCTAGAAGCCATGACACCTCACTGGTAAAGAACACATCTAATGCCAGATCTTGGTCTCTATATACAAATCCCTATTAAAATAAACCACAGCTTCTTGGAGGAAAAAAAGGCTGGTTAGTCTAGAGCCAAGAAAAATGTAACCTGAACAAAAATGTTCTCAAAGACTAATGAGGCCATGTCAAAAGGACATGGTAGTATAGCTAGCATAAAGGTAGCATGACTAGTAGAGGAACAACCTGACATTAGAGGTGACTTAATCAATGTGACATGAGGTTTAAAGCATCACCTATGAAGGAGTCTTGCCAAAAAAAAAAGGTTAAACAAAACTAAATCATGCCTTTGGACTTGGTTTACAAGAAATACAGAGGATACTGAGACAATTTTAACAACATCATGAGATGTGTGACTGCTTATCAGACAAAACCAGAACATGAGACACTCTGCAAAACAGAAAGACTAGGACCCTTCGAAAAAGGCAGTGCTATGAAAAGCAAAACAAGGTGGTCGGTGGGAGCTACTGCTCTACGTGAAGAGACAAAAGAGACATAACCACCAAATACAAGGCTTGGTTGGATCTTGGTGTGGCAAAAGAAACAGTTATAAAGAATGTTTTTATAACAATTGGGGATTGTTTTTCATTTTCTTAGGTGTGATGAGGTCATTCTGTCATGCAAGAGGATGTCTAATTATTAGGAAATGCATGCTGAAGTATTCAGCAGTGGAATATCAGGATATCTACAACTTATTTTCAAATGGTTCCACAATGAATATTTATAGAGAGAAACATACATTCAATGTGACAAAATGTTAATGTACCTAGGTGAAGAGTACATATATTACATTTTTTCACTTGTTTGATAAACTTGAACATTTCAAGATAAAAAGGTGAGGAAAAGACAGGACAGACAGAAGGCATCAGGAGTGATAACATTAGCTGGTATTTACTGTGAGTGTATGATACGACAGGCCCATTACATTCGCAAACATTCTTTTCCCCACAACAATCCTACAGACTATACTGTGAATGGCTAACATTCAACATTCAGTGTTTACAGAATGTTACCAATGAGAAAACTCAGTTTAGAGAGGTGAAGTTACTTGCTCAGATTAAATGACTCACTCACACTGCTACCTAAGGGGCAAAGTTGAGTGCTGAATCCAGGTCTAACTACTTTCAAAGCCTGTGCTCCTTTTCTTAAATAGTGCTGCCTCTCTATTTATACCTACTGCATTGACAGTCACCAGAGGAAGAGCCTTCTTTGATAACTTGGTCATGAGTTTTTCCACATATCAAATCAAGTCCCTAGTCCAACCTCATCTGTGGTCTAGGTTGCTCAAAAGACAACAGGATTATAATTAGTGATTTGACTCCAACCAGAATCAAACAAACAACAACAACAAAACAGAACCAAACAGTTCTGAAAACAAAGAAAGATGTTTTACCTTCCACCTCTTCCCAGTCATCTTCACTTTCTTCCTCTTCTTCGTTGCTGTCTTCATTCACGGTAGCCCCTCTCTTCAGATGGTGTGCCTTTTTGAGGTCACTTGGAAAGTCCCTGTGTAAAGACCACAGGAAGGAAGATGAAGAAGGTTCAGACATCCTAGTGTTCCATTCAAGCTAAATGGAATTTTTTAAAGTCCTCCTATTTATTGAAAATCTGTTGCAATTATTTAAAAATGATTAGTAAGCTCTGAGCATCACTTTCTCCAATAACTTGTGTCTCAAAATCTCATCAAGATGTGCTCTGATCAACTGTCTAATCAATACCAGATGTGCTATCAAAAAACCCTACAATTGAGATCTGTGTGAAAGAAAACAGCTATGCCTAGACATAACAAGGAAAAGCTGGAAGACCCAAAATAATAGCATGAGTTCCAGAACTGTGATATCTGTGTGATACATGTGCAGTTGGAGGCTAGAAAGAAGAGAATAAAATTTACATTTCCTTATCAACTACTATAAGCCAACTCAGATATCCTTTCCATCTTTAAGAAATATAATGTAAGGAGACTGAAGTTTGTAGCAGGGATGTGACTACATATAGGTAAGTCATAAATAACAAGAGACACAGACAGCAAGCTAGCTAAGTAGATAACAACATAGATAAGTAGCTGCTAAACAATGGCTCAAGACTAAGTACTTGCTAACATGTAATATACTTCTGCAAATTAATATACAAAATGTGTCCAGAGTATCCAGTTACTTTTAACTTGTGTAAACTTTGGCATTTGGTACCAAGTGAGAATATTATCTAGGATTTTGGCATAATAAAATAATCATCAATCTTGAGATATAATAACACACTCTTTTTTAGGGTATGACTTTCTCTCAACACCACAGTAATAAAAATTTCCCTTAGAATGAACATAGCAGAAATGACCACAGTCAACACTCAGGGGAGAGGGAAAGGGAGACCCAGAACTTTCCTTGACAGTATTGTGGCCTATCTCTGTGTATATGTCTCTGGAGATAGAATTCAAGTAGTGAGGGGAGGCAACTGGAAAGCAGTAAGCACAGAGGCATTCTTCAGAAAGGTCTAGGGAAGGCCAGGTACAGTGGCTCATGCCTGTAATCTCAGCACTTCAGGAGGCTGAAATGGGTAGATCGCCCGAGGTCAGGAGTTTGACACCAACGTGGTGGAACTCTATCTCTACTAAAAATATAAAAATTAGCCAGCATGGTGTCGGGTGCCTGTAGTCCCACCTACTCAGGAGACTGAGGCAGGAGAATCATTTGAACCTGGGAGAGGCGGAGGTTGCAGTTAACCAAGACTGCGTCACTACACTTCAGCCTGGGTGACAGAGTGAGACTGTCTCAAAAAAGAAAAGAAATGTCTAAGGAAAAGGAGAAGTGATGAACCATGTGGAAAATCAGCATGCTGTCCCCTGTCCCCTCCTGTGCCCTCTACTGGACTACTCTCCCGTGCCCGGACTACAGACTGCTGGAAAAGCCGATACTAAGAAGATAACAACATAGGTAAACAGCTGGCTAAACAGTGAGTGAGGATTTGTTTACGAAGCAAAGGAACAACTACTCCTCTGTTCTTCCTCTTCTCCCCACCCCTCAACTTTCTTAGGAGGCAGATAATCAAGTGTTCCCTGGGCTCATATTCATTGCTCACAATGTATTAATATAAATGTTCATTCATTGCAAAAATATTTGTTCAGTTTCTGTCAAATAAAAGGCCCTGTAATCAATGCTACAGGGCCTTTTGAACCCCACATGGTTCCAGCCCTCTGAGAGGTGACAGGGCAGTAAGCCTGGGTATGTGGTATAACAATAACTGGCAGACATATTACACTCCCCAGAAGTGCCACAGGACATCAGAGGAGAGAAGAGGGAAGAATCAATGAAGCCTCTAGGGTAGGTGGTTTTGGATCTGCATCTTCAAGATGGAAGCCAGCAAGTACTCCAGGTAGAGGGAATACCATGAGCACAATGCAGGTGTAGAAAGTACGAGAATGTGTTCAGTGAATGACGAGAAGCCCAGGTGGGCTAGAGAAGTGTGTGCTTGAGGACAGCTGCATGAGATAAAGCTGGAATGGCAGGTGAATATTTCATATATATCTAATATTTTTGTGTAGTAGAAAGAGTACTGGACCAGGAGTCGGAAGACCTGGGTTCTCCTGCTTTTGCCACTGTCTGGCTGTGGAAGCATGAATAAATCACTTCTGCAGGCATCACTGTTCTTATCTGAAAAGTTTCCAGCTCTTACTGGTCTGAGTTGTACCTAAAAGAGTTTAAAGATCCAATCTTCCATGTACCCCAGTGACAAGTAAGAATAGAGGTTTTCATTATTCACAACTGTCTGATGGGAACAATCAGGACCCAAGACAAAGCTTTGTAGGCATCTCACCTAACGTCATCCCCATCGCTGAGGGCTTCATCCTTTATAACCTTGAGGTTTTCAGATTTAACAGTCACCTTGGCCACTTTCTTTTTTGCTGGACCATCTGCTGAACCCCCAGGATCACTGCAGCCTCTCTTCCTCTTTCCCTGTGAAACTTTGGAGAGAAGGCTCTTCTTTGGGGGTTTCTCATCTTCAAAGGCATCTAGTTGATCAAACAGAACAAGAAGTGAGGGGTGGAAGGAAAGGTGGAGGCAGTGCAGCTTATGGGCAGCAGCATGAAAAGGCTCTATGACCTGTTTCCAAACCCCATCTCCATCACCTGTTTGCGATCCCGTCTGGTCAGCAACTAGCTCTCTGCTTCTTCCCACCTGCGGCTAGTCTATGCTCCTTTATTAGCACTTTACTTCTCCTACAACTACAGAAAACACCATAGGACTCAAATCAAACCTAACTTCCAGATCTGAAATGTCGGCTAACTCCAGCCAGGAAAATACAAAGTCCATTCCTTAGCATCCTATTTATTTATTATCTGCCAAAACTAATTATTTGTCTTAGGGATAATGTACTCCTCTTAAGCAAAATGTTAAGTTCATAAACATGTCCAAGTTTCACCACAACACCATTACTGTTAATCACATCTCTGCCATCCTTCAAACTGCTCAAAACATACTGCTCTGAAACCTTTCCAATCCAACCCAAATGGCACTCATATACCAACCACCTCAGCAAAGTTACAGTTGGAAAAAGACAGCGATAATTCAAAAGTATTTTCTTAAAATAATTTTTTGTTAAAAGGAAATTAAAAATGTGTAAGTTGCTGGTTTTAGTCAAATTGAGTATCTAAAACTATAGTTTGTTTACATATAAGTATATCAATACATTAGTTTTAATATGTTGCAATATGGCAGGGAAGGATAGTTTTCTATTTTGTAAATATATTCACACAAATTATCTTGAATCTGAAATAAATCTTTTGTCTTTGTATGACTCTGCTTCAATTAATTTTACAAAACAAAAATACCTTTTATTGAGGTTCCAAAAGGGACTGCAGTAACCTAAAATATCAAATTATTTAATAATACAGTCTTTTCATTGTTTGTCTTGCTAACTCTCTGGAAAGGTATTTATATTCCACAAGAATATACTTTTGCAAGAGGGAAAAAAAAAAGACTCCCTTCTGATCTAAATGAAACCATGATTAAATGTTAATAAAGTTCGTTATCATAGGAGCATTTGTTTTAATGCTAAATCAATGATTCCATTGTTT
>NW_016107647.1:1042612-1113537 GCF_001604975.1 Cebus imitator
GACGGGGTTTCACCATGTTGACCAGGATGGTCTCGATCTCTTGACCTCGTGATCCACCCGCCTCGGCCTCCCAAAGTGCTGGGATTACAGGCTTGAGCCACTGCGCCCGGCCAACATTCCCATTTTTAAACATGTTAATGTAAACCAAAAAATAAGGAAAAATTTTGGAGTACAAAATATTTCAAAATTACTTTTTTCAAATCTGAGCACAGACTGCCTATTCCAAGGCCAGAGGCTGCAAAAAGCTTAAGATTTGACAGAAAATCAAGATTTCTGGATCTTACAATGGTCTTTAGCCCTCTAATATTAGGCAAAGATGCTAAATACTTCAATTTCTACTAATCTAAAAAAAAAATGCAGGTAGGAGGATACTTCATAGGCATCACCAAACTCTTCTGGGTGGTTAAAAGGCACAGGTTTTATTTCTGTGTTTGAAGAGAAAGGTAGATAAGTTAAAAGGGAAAGGGTGAAAAAGCAAACAAAAAACTCTGAATCAAAAGGATGTTCATAGTATTCAAAAGCATCTAGCAATAATCTCAATGTCCAACCATGAGATAATTGTTAAGTAACTTATGGCAGAGCCACACGACAAAATATAATTAAGTCATCCTTTAAGATAAAGGAAAATGATGTATGATCTCATGTTAATCATGCAAAGCTGATTTTACAATATGCTTTCTGCCATGTAAAAAACATAGACTAGAAGGAAATAGACCATTATTTAATGGTGGCTATTTCTGGATGGCAGAAATATGGGTGACTTTCTATTCTCTGCTATTTTTTAGTCCCTAAGCATCTAGAGACTCTTTTCTAGGACTCTCCAAAATCTTGAGTTATCTAATATGCCTCACCAGTCTCCGTGAGCTCAGTGTTCTCAGTAGGGCAGGAATTACCACTGTGGTCTGCTTGCACATCTACTGGGACTTAATAAGAACACCTGAGTAAACCTTCCAGCGGCAACTCGTAGCTCTCAGAATAAAATTCCAGCTCCTTAGCTTGGTATCCAAGCTCAGGCCTTTGCCCACCTCTCCTACCCAACCCCTCACTCACTATGTCCAGCCAACTGGCCAAGTTCATTCCCTCCTAAGAGTCTAAACACACTGTCCTCTCTGCCCAGAACTCTCCCCCATCACTTCCTATGAATGACTCAAAATTACACTCAGTAATTGCCTCAAAATGCCACCTCCTTACAGAGGCCTTTCCTGACACTGATTCCCATTTAGCTGCCTCTTTCCCAGCCCCATATGAGTTTGAGAGTTTTTCTTTCCATCTATAGATGCATTTTCTGCTATGTACCCAAATAAGTTTTATCACAGCAGCCTTAGCACAGGGTGATAGCTCTTATCATCATATGAATCTATTTTTTTAACTTATTATCTGCTTTACCTACCCCTCTCCACAGGTTATAACCATGAGAGCAGGTGACTCACCTGTCTGGTTCACTACTAACCTAGTACCTGGAACAGTGCGTGAAAATAGTAGGCACTCAGTAAACAGCTGTTAAAGTAATTAATGGTTATCACTGAAGGCATTAACACAAAGAAGAAATGTAAAGAAACCAAAGGTGCTTTAGTAGCACAAAGGAAGCCTGTTTCATGTGGAAGCCTGTTTTCTTTTTTCCTATTTGTCAAAAGCAGCCAAGTATCATCTTCATTTGCATGCACAGGGGTGCTTTTAAAGCCTACAGTGTTAGAAACTATACTGATAGTCACCAAATTAGTGTCACCTGCAGCCCAAACCACACTTGCTAAGTCTATGCTTCCCCACCGAACCACAGCAAAGGTTTTAACTGCAGATCCCGGAAGTTGCCTTGGGAACTGACTGCTAGCTCCTCTGGCTAGCAGAGTAAGCTTGGGTGCACCCTTACTTCTGTATAAGCTGAGTGGCACGAGTTAGCCCAACTAATTATCTAATATGGGATAGCATATACAGCTCTTGGCTTTATATGCTATCTCACTGAAAACTCACAACCACCATGCAAAGCAGTTATTACATTTCACAGAGGAAGTTCAGAAGGACTAAAATATTTACCCAAAATAATTCACCCAAGTGCATATAACTAAGTATTGAAGCTCTACCAAGCTGGAACCCAGGTGAAGTGTTGAGCTGGGAAGAATGCAGGTAGCATTTCCATCAGATTAAAACCATTAATTTTTAATTGCCCTATATCCAAAATACATTCTGACTAGAATACCAACTCCTTTTTGTGACCCCTTGCTAAAATAGCAACCATCCCTTAAATCACAGATCAAACAACTTCAGGGAGCGTTCCCTAGTCACTGCAGTCAAACTTTGATTATTCCTTTGGAAGCTACAAAGCCTTGTATCTTCTTCCACAATATTCAGCACAATCTGTCTTGAATATTTTACATACAAATGTCATGTCAACACTACTCTATGATCCTCCAAGATATGTTTATCTCCTATATCACCTCATTCATGTACATAGTACTCAAGATGTTATTTTAATGAATAAAATGGAACTAATATTACATATGAGGTAAATCACCTCCTAAGTTTAGGAATTATTACCATTTGACTATTTCCCAATGGACAATGAACTTATAATTGGTATAGAAACACAGAATCTAGTGTTATAGGAGCCTTTGCTGGTTACCTAGTCTAATCTTCTACCCAGTTATTTCAGGAGACCCAGAAATTCCTTCAACAGCATGCAATCTGCAATTATTTAAAATACTTATTGGCTGGGCACAGTGGCTCATGCCTGTAATCCCAGCATTTTGGGAGGCCGAGGCAGATGGACCACCTGAGGTCAGGAGTTCGAGACCATCCTGGCCAACATGGGGAAACCCCATCTCTGCTAAAATAGAAAAATTAGCTGGTCATGGTGACAGCTACTCAGGAGGCTGAGGCAGGAGAATCACTTGAACCTGAGAGGCAGACATCACCCCGTTGCACTCCAGCATGAGCAACACAGTGAGAATCCATCTCAAAAAAAATAAAAAATATTTACTTAGCCCTACCAATCCACGGGACCCGCATCCACAGATTCAACCAACCAAAGGTGAATATATTTCAGAGGGAAAAAATAAAAAATAATACAGATTTTAAAAATACAGCATGACAACTATTTCCATAGCGTTTATATTGTATTAGGTATTATAAGTAATCTCGAGATGATTTAAGGTATATCGGAGGACGCGCTTAGGTTACATGCAAACACTAGGCCATTTCATATAAGGCACTTGAACATCAGGGGTTTTAGTATCCATGGGATCCTAGAACTAATCTCCCAAGATTACTAAAGGGTGGCTGTATATGCTGTAACGGGAGTGGGAGAAGGATAAGACAGGATACAGTAAAAAATAAGACATGCTTTCATGAAGCCTAAATACTAGATAGGCAAGCAACAAGGAAGCAAATAAATTAAGCTCATTACAGATTGTGAAAGAGGCTGGGAGGGCAGTAATTGGAGTCCTATGATAGACAGTATCTGGGAAGGACCACCTTAGGATGCTCAAGGAGTGTCTGACATGAGATTTGAAGAAATATAAGAAATTAGCCCTGACAAAAGCTATGGTTGGGGGAGGGGTCACTCCAGGCAGAAGGAACATCAAATGAAAAGACTCAAGGAGTAACTTGGCATATTTGAGGAAGAGAAAGGCGGCCAATACGGAGGGCATCTGGCAAGGTAACAAGTGGTAGGAGAAACAGGAGAGGTAGCAAGAGCCAAAACATGTAGCATCTTGTAGGCCAGGTTAAGCCAACTGGATTTTAAGCTAAAAGCAACGGGAAGCCAAGGAAAGTTTAAAGTAGGAACATGGCATGATTTAAAAAAAAAATTATTTGGGTTGCTGGATGGAGAACTCGGATGCCAGTAAAGAGGAAACTGCAGTCACTCAACTGAAAGGTGATGGTGGCTTGGACAGGGGCCATGGAAATGAAGTGGACAAAGTTGAGATATAGTCTGAGGCTGAACTGACTGGACTTGCTGATGGACTAATGTGTGCACATAAGAAAAAGGTGGGCTTTGCTTTCTAACAAGCATTGAGACTGGAAAAACGGAGGAAAGGATAGATTTAAAGGGGGAAACCAAGAGCTCTGCTTTGCCCGTGACAACGTAAGAAGCCTATCCGATATCCACGTGGGGAAGTCAGGTGGGATCCCACTGTGGAATTCCGGGTGAGACTCAGCTGTAGTGACCATTCGGGAGTCACCACACTACATCACTCTACGTCCTGGTTCGTCCGTCTGTCTTCCTGGGACCGAATTAACTGCTTTCTTCACGTTCAGCCCTGAGCAGCTGCGACGTATCCTCTGGGCAACCGGGAGCGGAAAGACGCTACGCAGGAACTTGGGTCGGGTGAGGCTCCCGGGGAATCGCTCTGCGTGCAGAGGACAAAGGCATAGGGACAGCGCGGAGGGCCGGCCGCGGCCTGCCGAGCTGCCCCCGCGGCCGCCGTCACGTCCCCGCGGCGCGAAACACGCGCAGCAACCTGCATCCTGTCTCCACGTCTGGCCTCCCACCCCAGCCTCCCGGCCTTCTCCGCCCTGCCGCGGCGTCTCCCGCTAAGCCCGCTGGGTCTGGCTCTCACCCTCCTCCTCCTCCTCACGCCGACACTTCCTCTTGCCCTTGGACTTCTGGCTGCGCGGTTGGCGTCCCCGCGGCTTCCCGCCGGCCGCGCGCTTCCGAGCCATGTCGCTCTTCGGGGCAAAATCCACTTCGCGAGTGACGCACCTCGCCCCCGTGCGCCAGAGCGTGGGCTCCGCCCCCAGGCGGGTGCGTCTAACCCTGCCCCTTAGTTGGAGGCCTAGTCACGCCCCCGAAGGAAGCTCCGCCGACACCCGTGGCCACTAAAAACCACGGGAAGCAGGAAGGAGAAAAACAGATTTCTCTCTACTTCCGGTGTATTATAGCCTCCTGTTTCCGGAGATCGGCGTTGCTCTTGTGTTATCGCGAGAAGCGGGAAAGGGCGCAGGGTTTGAAACATGGCGGACGACGTAGACCAGGTGAGTGTACTTTAAGGGGGTCGCTCCGAGCAGCTTTGCGTACTAGGGCTGGTTTTTCCAGACTTAGGAAAAATGGCCGGTCGTGTCTACTCTTTCCAGGTGACCATGGTCTAATCCGCCCCGTCCTTTCCGTAACCGCCCCCAGCTCCGAATTTTGCTGCAGGCCCTGAGATCTTTTCTGGCTAGAAGCCCACCTGTCTACTATTCATCACACTCTTCAGTTCATTTTTTTAAATATGTAAATTATTATCCCTGCCTGCCTCACGGAGCTGTTAGGATTCCAATAGAAAGCCTGATAATAAAGTTAGAAGTTCTTATCATTACTGAGCGCAACCATTATTTATTCATTTAGCAGATTCAGTGAACCTCAGCTTTGTATGGTTGGACACTGTTCTAAGGGCCAGGGACACTGACATCGACATATAAGTGATCCCTGCCATTACTTGGAGCTTATATTCGTGAGGAGAACAAATAAAAGTAAATATAAATATGTAGGAGACTTATAGGAACTGTGATGTAATGTGAAGGAAACAAGGAACTAGTATGCAGAATAACAGGTGGCCCTAGAAGCTTTTTCACCTGGTCTTTCTCTTCCTCAAATATCTTTGGAGATCAAGCCACAAATTCTTAAGCTCTGTACTGAAATCTCACCTCCTCAGAGAGGACTTCTCCTGCGCCAGTAGCACACGCTTTACTCTGCTTACCCTGCTTCATTTTTCTTCATAGCGCATTATTATTTCATATTAAATGTATGCATCTGTGTTTAATGTATAGCCCTCCCCACTAGAATTTAAGTGCCATAAGAGCAGGGTTTTTGTTTTGTTCTTTCTTCTGTCCTTAAGGTTTAGAACAGTGCTGGAAACACTCAACAAATACTTACTTGATGAGGCCTCTTTGAAAAGGCAATATTTAAAGCTACAGTGGGCATCGTAGACAGAGGCTTAGGTAGCAGTAGGGCTCTGTCATATGCATATTTTTACAGTATTTAATTATTTATTTGTATGCCTCTCCACATTACAATGAGCTCCTTGAGAGTGGGGATTGTGACTTCTATATCATTGTAATCTAACAGTTGGTTATCTGATCCTTTAACAAACACCTGTTGAACTAGGGAAGTAGGGATTTTTTTTTTTTCTCTCGTCTGACCTTTTGAAGCTTTAGAGCCTGATACATTCAGTCACCTTCCTCCACTGGCCTCATGTACTTAATGAAGAAGCTCTCCTTGAATAGTCTTTCTAGCTCTTAATGGCTGCAACCACCCGATCCCAAGTCATCCTAACCGGACCTCTAAAACCAACGTTTCCAGCAGTTCTTTAATAATACTAATAGGAACCATTTCTTTTCTTTTTTTTTTTTTGGACAGAATCTCACTCTGTCACCCAGGCTGGAGTGCAGTGGCACGATCGATCTCAGCTCACTGCAACTTCCACCTCCTGGGTTCAAGCGATTCTCCTGTCTCAGCCTCCCGAGTAGCTGGGAGTACAGGCGCGTGCCACCATGCCTGGCTAATTTTTCTGTTTTTAGTAGAGATGGGATTTCGCCATGTCAACTCCTTACCTCAGGTGATCCGCCTGTCTCAGCCTCCCAAAGTGCTGGGATTCAGGCGTGAGCCACCATGCCCAGCCAGTAGGAACCGTTTATTAATATTTTCTGTTTACCTGGCACTGCTGTAAATGCATTAACTACTTTAATCCTCTCAAGAACCCAGAAGGAAGGTTGTGGCTTCCTCAATTGCAAATGAAGAATCAGAATTACGGATGGCATGATTTTTCATCTCAGTTCATTAGAGGCAGGTCACAACCAGGAGTTGAACCCAGACTGCCTGATTCCAAAACCAGTGCTTGCTTTTTTTTTTTTTCAAGACAGTCTCACTCTGTTGCCAAAGCTGGAGTGCAGTGGCACGATCTTGGCTCACTGCAACCTCTGCCTTCTAGGCTCAAGCGATCCTCCCACCTCAGCCTCGGAGTAGCTGGGACTACAGGCACGTGCCACTGTGCTCGGCTAAGCCAGTGCTTTCAACCAGTGTTTTATACTGCCTACTAAATATATTCATCTTACTGGCCAGTTGGCAGCCTAAACTCAACCTGTGCTAAATTCATAATCTTCCTGTAAACCTACACCTCTACTTAGCATTCTGACTAGTGTATGGTAGACATTGAGTGTTTTTCCAGCGATTACATAATATTTGAGATAAAGCTAAAGTCCCTGAGAGCCTATACCCTGAAATTGGGTCAGGCAGTTTGATTTTGAGGGAACAAAGTATAGTCATGATTATTTTGCTGTGTAACTCCTTTTTGTATAGGTGTGTTTTAACCCACATTTATGTAGCACATATTATGTGAAAGGCACTGTTCTAAGCCGTCATAGATATCACTTAAACCTCACAACAACAGTATTAGGTAGACACTGTTATCTCCATTTCGTAGCCTAAGAGACTGAAGCAGAGAAAGGTTAAATAACTTGCCCATGGTCACACAGCTTAATGGTGATTTAAGCAGGTTTCTATCTCTACTACTATATTACTAAACTTGTTTCTTTTATCAGCAACAAACTACCAACACTGTAGAGGAGCCCCTGGATCTTATCAGGCTCAGCCTAGATGAGCGAATTTATGTGAAAATGAGAAATGACCGAGAGCTTCGAGGCAGATTACACGTAAGTAAATTTATCAAGTTACCTTGAAATCAGATTCCTTCCTACCCCCACTCCCTTGAAATGTAAAACCTGTGCAGAGTGAAAGAGTATTTTGAAGGAAGAGAGGGAAGTAGAAAGTCACCCATATTTCTATAAGCCAAATAAAGCTGCATGTACTCACTTTTTTAACATTTTTTATTTTAATAGAAATATGTTTATTATAGAACATTTTTATTCCCTTCATTTTTCCCTTTTGTTTATTTGTAAATAACATTTGTCCTTTATTCTTAAATGTTTTTTAAATTTCTGACATGTACACAAATAGGTGTATTATTATGAAAAGTTAAATGTATATATGACCCAAGAATATATAGAATAAAAAGTGAAATCCCATTTCCCCTATTGGTAAACATTATTAGAAATTGGAGTATCTTGGCTGGGTGCAGTGGCTCATGTGTTTAATCTCAGCACTTTGGAAGGCTGGAGCAGGAGGATCACTTGAGGATGCCAGGAGTTCAAGACCAGCCTGGGCAATACAGAGAAACCCTGTCTCTACAAAAAATAAAATTTAAAAAATTGGTTATCTTTTCTGTATGTTTATACGTATATACTCATATATGTACATATGCACATTCCTGCAGTATATATAATCCACCTCTACAAAACATGGATCTTGCTATACATGTTTTTCAGCACCTTTTTTTTTTCCACTTAATCTTTCTTGGAAATTATTGACCATGAGTGCAAATAATTCTCCTTTATTCTTTTTAATGACTACCTAGGATTTTGTACATGATAGTGATAGATTTTTTTCGTTTCTTGCTACAAATACTTACATAAATACTGCAGTAAGCATTTTCTTAAACATATTTCTTTGTGCGTATCTGCAAAATATCTGTAGAATTGGTCCCTTGAAGTGGTCTCATTTATTCATAGAGTACCCTGAAGGTTTTGCCTCTCTTTGATGACTTGTTGCTTTCCTAAGTATGTTGTTTTTAGTGCTGCCACTCTACCCTAAAGTGATTAAAAATAGCTAACATTTATTGAGCATTAATTATAGACCAGTTACTATGTTTTGTGTATGATATCTCATTTAATCTTTATAGCAACTCTGTGATGATAGATACTAATTATTTCTGCTTTGCAGTATAGGAAGCTCAGGCTCAGAAAGGTACAGTCACTTGCCAGTAAAGGGAGAGCCAGAATTTGAATCTATATAGTCTGACGGAGCCCCACTCTTAAGTACTGTGGTTCCACCTTCCACAAAACCTAAAGATAAAGAACCTGTAGGCTTGGAAAGGAAATAGGTACCTAGGGAGACAATAGTCTTAATCTGCAGCTGGCCTTACGGGAAGGGAGACTCCAGGAAAGGAATAGTGGTAACTTCGGGAATATAATTGGAATTCAGCTTAATTACTTAAGTCTGTGGCTCTTGGAGTCTTCTTCAGTTCCCTGTGTAAACTTGATGGTCTCTATCCTAAATGGCCCCTACTTTCTGTTTGTTTTGTGCCCCTCAGTTATACCTTTTTGCTCTTGTTAGTGTGGCCTACCTAGCAATAACCCCACATGGCTGACAAGTGACTTTTATTTTGATGTGAGCAGGTGAACCATGTAACCCTTGAGTTCTGAACAAGGTCCCAGAAAGTTAAATGAATGAACCTTGCAGCTGGGATTGAATATCTTAGCTGCAACATTTATTGATTGAGCCCACAGGTGCTAAACACATTTAAGTTCTAGATAGATTAGAAATGGGCAGGGTGTTGCTCTACTTATTTTCTCTCTGCAACATGTAGTCTGCCATGTGCCTTTAGAAGACTGCGATACCATCATCTTAGCAGTAAACAAAGGATTTTATTTTCTTTACTGTATTTTTCTTGTCACATTGCTATAGGTGGAATTGAAGGATGCCTACTGATAAATGATGAAGATGAATCTGCTGTTTTTCATAATTAAGTATTATAAATGATGTGACTGCCTTAGAATAACAAGTGGGGTGGAGACTTTAAAAATAATGTCAAGTGACTTTGAGTACTTTTATATTTACATATAAGCAGTTTTATATTTTGATCAGGTCAATTAAATAATCATTGGAAATGACTTGTGAAGAAACAGTATATTAGTACAGTAGGATTACTTTTTGTTTGGATATAAAAGTTTGTGATACAAGTATCACATGCCTTAGTTGTAATTGATCCATTTTTATGTTGTTAAGCCTTGGTCATTTTGTAATTTGAATATTAAATTTCTTGGTTGTTTACCCTCCCAATTTAGGCTTACGATCAACATTTAAATATGATCTTAGGAGATGTAGAAGAAACTGTGACTACTATAGAAATTGATGAAGAAACATATGAAGAGATATATAAAGTAAGTCTTGCAGTTCTATTCATTGCTTTACAAATATCAATTGTTCTCTATTGGACAGTTTAACCCATATTTATGGGAAGCCTGTCATGTTTTGACACCTACTTATGGACTCAGTAGAGCATAGCAATTGTAAGCAAGTGTTCTGGGGTCTAATTGACCTGGTTGCCAGTACTGGCTTGACCACTTCCTACTTGGTCTACCTTGGGCAAGGGAATTAACTTAGCAGACTTCTCATTGGTAAGCAGGAATACTACTGCTTACCTCATAGGGTTCCCAGATTCAGTGAAATACAACAATGCAAGGTAACTATGTATAGTAGTGTATAACAGTAATAGTAGACAGTATTAGAAACTGAACATTTTAAAAAATATTTATTCATTAAAAAAACCTGGCCAGGCATGGTGGCTCACACCTGTAATCCCAGCACTTTGGGAGGCTGAGGCGGGTGGATCACCTGAGGTCAGGAGTTAGAGACCAGCCTGACTAACATGGTGAAGCCCCATCTCTACTAAAAATACAAAGCATTAGCCAGGCATGGTGGCATATGCCTGTAATTCCAGCTACTTGGAAGGCTGAGGCAGGAGAATTTCTTGAGCCCAGGAGGTGGAGGCTGCAGGGAGCTGAGATTGCGCCATTGCACTCCAGCCTGGTCAACAACAGTGAAACTCCGTCTCAAAAAAAAAAAAAGTGGCTCAAACCTGTAATCCCAGCGCTTTGGGAGGCCAAAGAGGGTGGATCACCTGAAGTCAGGAGTTCGAGACAGGCCTGGCCAACATGGCGAAACCCTCTCTCTACTAAAAATATGAAAAATTAGCCAGTAGTGGCAGCAGGCACCTCTAATCCCAGCTATTCGGGAGGCTGAGGCAGAAGAATCACTTGAACCCAGGAGGCAGAGGTTGTGAGCCAAGATGTACTACTGCACTCCAGCCTGGGGGACAGAGTGAGACTCCATCTCAAAAAAAACAAAACACCTATCACATGTTGCCGTAACATTTTTATGAACAATAACTATTTTCTACAACAAAATGTTTAATGAGGAATGTCTTTGTTTTACATTTTTGCAAATCTCTTTAACGCCCAGCTTAATTGATGACAGCTAGAAGATTCTTATAATTTTTTTCTGCATTAAATCTATCATGCGATGTTGTTGTAATTGAAGCAAATCTGACCACACAGATAGGTAGTTGGAAAGGAAGGAGTATGTTTTGTGGATGCTCCACCTTTGACACTATACCCAAACTCAACCAGTGGTAGTTGGTCAAAGGTTATTTGCAGGCTGGAATCTGAAACGATAACAGTAAACTTTTCATACTCTTGTTAGGTGAAAAGTCGTTGATCTGCCTTGTACTTCACATGGGTCTTTCAGTCATGCATGATTTGGTTACATCAGGTACTGGTTCTTTAGAAAATAGTAGTTCACTGAGCTATGCAGATTCATTTTATTGTTCAGTGTTTAAAAAAAATCATATTTATTAGTATCACCAATGATCTCATTAGAAAGGTCTTCTTTCTTTCTCTTTCTTTCTTTCCTTTTCTTTCTTGTTTTTAACAAAGTCTCACTGCGTCACCCAGGCTGGAGTGCAATGGCTATCTCAGCTCAACTGACACCTCTGCCTCCCAAGTTCAAGCAGTTCTCTTACCTCAGCCCCCTGAGTAGCTAGGATGTGCCACCATGCCCAGCCAATTTTTGTGTTTTTAGTAGAGACAGGGTTTTTCCATGTTGGTCAGGCTGGTCTCAAAGTCCTGTCCTCCCAAAGTGCTGGGATTACAGGTGGGATTACAGGAAGCCAGTTTGTGACCCTGCTAGGGCATGGTGGTTAAAATGTGGGCTCAGTATAAGACTACGTGGATTCAAATCTCGACTCCCTTGCTTACCACCTTTTTAATTGGGCCAGATCACCTAACCTGCCTGTGGATATGTTTCCTTGTCTGTAAAATGGGAATAATAATAGGAGCCCCTTCCTACAACTGTGGAGGATGCATTGAGGGCTGCATGAAAGCCTCCAGATTAGTGACAGGCACATAGTGACTTAAACTGGAGCCTTCTTTGGATTTTGTAGTTCTGCTTTACCCTGGCAATCCTCCTCTCTCTGACCACACCTGACTCCTGTGCTAGTGTTCTTTATCCTTCTAGATGTAAACATTTAGCATTTTTTTTCTTTTTCTACATTTTTATTTATGTATTATTTTTGCTGGCTTGTTTCTCCAAGAAAGAATAACATTTTTTAAAAATCTACATTTTTTTTCCCTTCAGGAATATCATTTAGTAACTATTATTTGGTGATGGTTATTGTTTTCTTAACATGGACACAATCATAAGTACCAATTCTAAGATGCACTTTTCCTTAAATTTTAGCATGTCAGAAATCTGATTGCATCTTATTGGTGATGTGATTAAAAAAAGAATTGTGTCATGGTTTAATTGGCAAAAATTTTCCTTTTCAGCTCAACTAAGCTTACATGTGATATCTTAAATGTGATAAAATGTGGAATATCCAGCTTTACTATTGTGCTTTATTCATCTAACATTATTAACATAAGAATTTTATAATGGAAGTAGACTCTGTTGTAAACATTTTAATGCTCTTGTCTTGAGTTCTGCTTGTGACAAAAATGACTCAACAGTGGTGCCTATTCTTACAGAGAAGGGAACACTGCCACTCACTGCATGTTTGCAGTGAGCTAACAGCAGGGTCCACCTCTGTCATCCGTAGTAGTCTGTTCCAAGTGTGATTCCTCCTGAATCTGTTTGAAAGTGTTGTATGCCTATGCACATGTGCATTTCTCTGGGTGAAGTGTCTATAAGAGAGTCTCAGTAGTCACTGACCTCCATAAAGATTAATTGCTGTCTTGAAAGACTGCGGGGACTGGTTAGCTCCTGAACGCTGTGTGCTACATGCATGTGGCCTCTCTTGCGCTTAGAGTTGCAGCTGCAGAACATTAAGCAAAGTCAGTTTAGGTAGTGAATTGTTTTTCACATTGCCATGATGTATTGGGTAAAACATTTAAAATCGAATCTTTGGATGCCTGAGAATACTTCAGTGCATAAATGTGTCTTAACTATAGACACAGAAAGGAAAGACAGTCATATTATGGAGAGTGCCTGCATCTGGTTCAGTGCCATTAAGAACAACTAATTCACTCTCCTGTGCACTCCTATTACTCCTCTTCAAGATGGGAAACCAGATTTAGTGGTTTCTTACCTTGGCCCATTTTACATTTTCCTCTCTCTCCTCTATTGAAATAACTAATGAGCATCATCATTACCAAAACAGTATGGGGGACCCATAAACCATAGGGTTGTTGGGGTTTTTTTTCCCCCCTGTAACTTATATAATTGACTTCTGAATAATGAATTTGACTGCTGACTTATTAATGGGAAAATGGAAAGCAGTCAGTCTTACTCTTCTGGTTCTTGGTCCTCCATAATTAGAGGTCCTCCATAATTGGAATAATTACATTTTATAGATTGTGAACAGTCTGTGTTACTTGGCCCAGCCTACTTGTTCAGCTGTCCATCATGTGTGCTACCTTCCTTCACCAAACACCTTGTAGTCTGGCTTACCAGTTTCTCTTGGGGATGTTGTACCCTTTTGTAACTGAGCCCTCTGCTCCCTCTGCTTGCCCGAAGGCCTCCTACAGCATTAGATGGCTCTTCTAGACCTTTCTGTAGATTAGCACTGTAATAGTAGAACTGTCTGCAGTAGTGAAAATTTCTATCTGTGCTGTCATTACAGGAGCTAGGAGCCACATGTGACTATTTAGCACTTGAAATGGGTGCTGGTGTGACTAAGGAACTGAACATTTAATTTTATTTCATTTTAATTCAATGAGCCACCTGTGGCTAGTGACACTCATGTTAGAGGAGCTCTAGACCTGCTGCTTCATACGAACTAACTCTTTATGGTCCATACTGAGACCATATGGTCTGTGTCACCATATAGTACTTAACACATATTTCTTTTTTTTTTTTTTTTTTTACTCATTTTAAATTGCTTCCATTTTAATTTAACTTTTTGGATAGATGCTAGACTCACACAGTCTTAAAATCACAGAATGCAGAAAGGAACACAGTGTAGTAAAACGTCTTCCACCCCAGCCTCTGCTCATCATCTTTACACCCCACCCCCAGACATAAGCACTGTTACTGGCTTCTTGAGAATCTTCCCATGTCTTTATGCATATGCTAATGACTGTTAATCTCTCTTCGCCTATTTTTTATCTTTTTTTTTTTTTTTGGAGACGGAGTTTCGCTCTTGTTACCCAGGCTGGAGTGCAATGGCGCGATCTCGGCTCACCGCAACCTCCGCCTCCTGGGTTCAAGCAATTCTCCTGCCTCAGCCTCCTGAGTAGCTGGGATTACAGGCACACGCCACCATGCCCAGCTAATTTTTTTGTAGTTTTAGTAGAGACGGGGTTTTACCATGTTGACCAGGATGGTCTCGATCTCTTGACCTCGTGATCCACCCGCCTCGGCCTCCCAAAGTGCTGGGATTACAAGCGTGAGCCACCGCGCCCGGCCTCTATTTTTTATCTTAATGCTCTTTCCCTTACATACGTAGCTTCCTTGTGCTTTCATTTTTAGCTTTATGGTACTTCATTGTATAGATGTACCATAATTTAACTATTTTCCTATTGATGGACAGATAGCCATTTCTAATATTTTGCTAATAAAAACTATTCTGCTGTAAATAATTTTATCTTTTTCTTATGTGGAAGTATACCTGCAGAATAAATTCATACTTCCTCTCTTTCATTTCTGGAATGGGGATTCTAGGAGGACAGTCCGTGTTTTATTCATCCCTTTGTGTCTAACGCCTATTGTAGTACCTGACACATAATGGGCACTCTAGGTGTTTATATGAGTGGACTTCAGATTTCACTGCAGGTTGACTCAGTAAGTTTTAAACAGAAGATTCTATTTCATTGCAAGGACTGCAGATATAAGCCTTGTCACCTGTCAGACACACATGCACACTTAAAAAAAAATTCTGGGTGAAATTCATCACCAGTGCTAGAAAATTCAATACTGTTCTCTGATATTGAGTTGATAGCATCCTTTTTTTTTTACCTAGAGCACTTAAGTTTACACACTGAACTCCTTGTACTAGAGTCCCCTTCTTTCTCTGGAATTGTTTATCTGTAGCCACATCTCCTGTCTGGGCATTATGACCAACAGCCCAGGAGAGATTCCTCACACATGGGTTGTTGAAAGCATACTCTTGTGAACATATTAGTTCATGTTGCCTAGACTGTGATAACGGGCAGCCCCCCCCACTCCCCCAGACAGGCACTGGCTCAGCAGAGTCACAGATATGCAGTAGCTTAGCACTGATGGAGTTTGTTTCTCAATGACATAATTATTCTAGGTAGTTTCCTCCACACGGTCATTCAGGAACCCAGGCTCCTTGTGTCTTGTGGCTCCACCAACCCCTAAGTCTTCTGTCATCATTTCACATCTAGCCAGTGGGAGCAAAAAGGAGTGGAGGCATGTACATGAGAAGTTGATGAATCAGCCTAGAGGTACTACATACCTTTTCCTAAATTTTTTAGGCTAGAACTCAGTCATATGACCTACCCAACTATAAGGGAGCCTGGGAAATACTCTAGAATTGTGTGCCCAGGAAGGAAGAAGGAATTTTTATGAACAGTTAGCAGTTTCTGCCATAGTCTGTCCCCCGGCAACCAATGTTTATATATACCTGTGAGCAAAGGGCTTTAAAAAAAATGTATTTATGGCAAAATGACCACGGATTAATTTAGCAGTTCGTTTTCCCCAGAAACTGATAAAATTGGAATGTCAGCTGTGTTAATAAAAAATATTGCTATATTAAAAAAAAAAGGCCCCTGGTTTATAAACTGCATCTGAACTGGAGGAACTGTGAATGAGCTCTGAATACTGTTAGGAGCCCATAGCAGTGGTCTTCCCTGAGAGCACTTCAACCCTTGTAGTGGAGTGCACCCCCTCCTTGGTGACTATGAAGCCACATTCATGAAATTATTATAAGAGATACTGGTTCTGATGTGAAGCTTGGGGCAGTTAAGCCAGGGTGGCTCCTGCACCCACCTGCTAACTAAGCAGTCATTTGGGTAGCTAGAGAAGAATCCTTGGAATGCTGTCAAGATGTCTGCTGAGACACTTGCCGCTGCCCAGCTGGCATGTGCTGTGTTTCCTTTGCACAAAGCTGTGTGCCCTTGGCCATCTTGAGCTTTGTGAGTTTAGTGGCCAAGTTGCTGCAGAGATCAATGATAGTGAGTGTTGCAGAATCCTGCTTCCCACACAGAACACATTTCTACCCCGAAGGATGCAAGCAGGATATCTAGCTCAGGGTGCAGCTCAGCCACGTGATTCTCAGTTCTCTCTGTCAGACCACATGTGGTCACTTGTACAGAGATCTATACCCCAAAGAATATGAATTATTTACCCCTCCCACATTCATGAAAAACACAGCGTAGGCAGGATATCCACCACAAAAACTCTCTTCCAGAGAACGAAGGAATGAGAAACCTAAGACAGTTACTAGTCCCTAACAGTGATGAATCCCACTGGGAACGTATGAATGCTCCCTGTCCTGGTAGTAGCAGAAATCCCTCAATTAGATAAAGTATGATGCATCCAATGTTTGGAACTGACACCAAATTTAATCATGCATTCTACAGCTTTATTTGCAAAATCTGGCAACCCTAAGTGGGGTCTGCAGAGCTTTCAGGGCCAACTTCAATTATGAAAGACTCAAATAGTCAAAGGTTTTTTTTGGCCAGGCTTTTGCTTTCTTTGGCAATGCAATTTCTTTAAAAACTTAGAACATAGGTTTCTGAACTGTTTACATCCAAACAATTCAAAGGGCCAGTAACTTGTCTAAGCTCTTCCCTAGGCATAGCTTATAGGACTGCTTTATCTCTTCAGTTCCTCACCTCTGTTCTGCTCCCTGAAATTAATGTTGACTACTTTGAGGCCACTTGCTATAAAAGCTTGGGTGGAAAGACAACACCCTTAATCTGATCTTTGCCTCAGGGCTGAATTTGTTTACCTGGGAAATTTTACTGGGCCTTGTTTCTCAAAGCCTTTTTTCATACTTATTTCTGTAGTTTGGGTTCTAAAAGCCAATGGGTTTTTTAACCCTGTGAGTCTTGTTTCTTTTCATTTCTGCTTGAAAACCAACTAGTTCTTGCCTGAGCTTTTTTCTCTTCTACTGCCCTGCTAAATGCATTAAGTTAACAGCGACACCTACTAACATTTGGCTTTTCCATCCTCTTATCCCAGAGCTAGTAAGTTTAGAAGCCCCTTGGGCTACATTCCAAGATTTATCTAATATTTTGCCAAGGGATAATATTAGGATTTCAAACATTCATGTGTTTCTCTGCTGCCTAATGCCTGACCACTAAGCTAATGCTTCAGGGTGTCCATTCCATATGCGTGACCCCTGTAGCACACAGAAGTAACATGTAATGGCTCAGCAAAATAGAAGTTCATCTCTTGCCCACATGACGCCCTGGTGGGGTCTAGATCTGCACAATAGCTTTCTTCCAGGTGATAAGTCAGGGACCAGGCTTTGCCTGTCAGTGGCTCTGCCATCCCCTGAGTTCTCACCATTATCTTAGTTCATTTAGTGTTAAAGAATGATTGCAGAGCGGCATTCTGGGTCAGTCTGGAGATAGTCTTGTCATTTCTGTTTATTTGCTATTGGTTAAAACAATCCACTGGCTACATCTAGTTGCAAGGAAAAATAAGAAACGTAATCCAGCCATGTGCCCAGGTGGAGGAGAGTGAGTTTTAGTGGGTAGCTCCAGTGTCTGCCACAACTGTTGATATCCAGGAAAGGAGGCATTAGATAGATTGGTTCTTGGTGCTACCAAGGTAAGTGATCAGGTTTTTTAATTCAGTTTTTTTGTGTCATGATGAATCAATTTTTTGACATTTCTTTCACAAACAATAAGTGGTAATATACAATTGCATAAATAAGCTCTGTTTTTTTTTTCTCTTCCAGTCAACGAAACGAAATATTCCAATGCTGTTTGTCCGGGGAGATGGCGTTGTACTGGTTGCCCCTCCGCTGAGAGTTGGCTGAAACAAAGAATTTGTCGTGTGGAGCCTTTGTACAGGGGCCTCTTTAAATGTACAAGACATTCAGAAGAGAAACCTGCGTACATTTTGATATTAAGAAATAATTCCAGGGATTCTTCCACTCCTGAAATGAGTTGATTTGCAGATAACTCACTATTCTTAAGCTAAATTGTATTTTCATTTTTCTCAAGCTCTTCCAATAAATATGACCACCAAGATGCAGAGCTCTTTTTCAGGACTTCTTTTGCTCCATAATTCTCACAGATGATTTATTTTTCTTTGAATTAAAATTGGTGTTTTCTCATGGATTTTTTTTTACTGCAGTCTTCTGTGTTGTGAATTACTTAAAGTGAGCACATCTTAACTTTACTTAGCACACATTTGCAGTGCATCTACTGTGTTGGAGGCACCAGGTTTGAGTGCTGGGAACCAGAGTATTATGAAAATGCTTTCTGGGCCAGGTGCAGTGGCTCACGCCTGTAATCCCAACACTTTGGGAGGCCAAGGTGGGTGGATCACCTGAGGCAGGAGTTGGAGACCAGCCTGGCCAACATGGCAAAATGCTGTCTCTACTAAAAATACAAAAATTAGCCAGGCGTGGTGGCGTATGCCTGTAATCCCAGCTACTCAGGAGGCCGAAGCAGTAGAATCGCTTGAACCCAGAAGGCAGAGGTTATAGTGAGCCGAGATCATGCCATTGCACTTCAGCCTGGGTGACAGACTCCCTGTGGAAAAAAAAATGTTTTCTGCCCTCAAGTGTTCTAGGGAGGCAGATGTTTAAACCAACAATTGCAGGCAGTAAGGTAAATGCTAATAGAATAATGCATATGCAGGATGCCATGGGAGCATGGGGAAGAGCACCCAAATGCCTGAGAAGGGAGTGGAGGGACGTCGTAAACATTAACACTAATGGAAGACAAAGCGATGCACGATTTCTCTTTTCTCTGGCCTTATTTAATTCTAAGGTCAGATGTGGTTCAGCTTGGTCATACCTACTTATAATTATCACCCAAACCATTTTTCCTTTTTGGATCATAGGCCGTTAAAGATGAGGAGTCTCAAACAGCATGTCTCAGTGACACAGTAAAGCAGAAATTGGCTAAAGGCAAAGCTATTTTTATTTCTAGCTTCAGTCAGTCAGCACTTAATGCTTAAAACCTAAAGGGGAAAGTAAAAGTGTGTTAGAATCTCTCAAACTTTATCAAAACAGGACTTAGAACCTGACATCCTGCACGCTGGTCATTCCATTTTGAAATGTTGAAAATCCAGTTTGTGGGTGGTTTATCTGTAAATATGCTGAATGTGTGTGTGTTCATCCATTACCAAGCACAGTATGCTCACAAATGCATAGTACTTTAAGCCTGGTGCAAGAAAGATGCTTTCGGTAGACATTAAAAAGGGTTTCTTTTCCTTTCTAATGGTACATGCCCCTGCAAGTTCATGGAGAAGAGAAAAACCAGTGTGAGTGAGCTGATGGAGGTTTCATCTTAGGTGAGGAGGCAGGAGAGTTACCCTCTCTTCACTTCTGCCATCCCCATGCTTTATCTTTAAGCTGTAGCGGTCCCACGAGGGCAACCTGTTTACATCAGCCTGTTCACTATTAAAAAAGTGAACTCCCTCCTGCAGAATGTTACAAGAAACTGAACCTCAAAGACCTGAAGTCACCTGTGGTCATTAGTGTGTGGGAGCAAGATTGAACCTGACTGCCTCCTACCTGTGTGAGCCTGTGGTGTGGGCGTGCTGCCAAAGCCCTGGCTCTGGGCTGTCTATTGGCTCCTGGTGTCCACGGTGTGGTGTGACAGGCTACCTGGCCTCACTCTGCCACTCTGCAGCTCTCCCCAGCACTGCATTCATTTGTAGTTACTTCTGATAGTCACACTAAATTCCTGAACACTTTCTTCTCTTCATTCTTCATTTTGTTTCTCCTTTTTGTCCTGGAACTGTTTACACTAAAACTTTCAGCTGTGAGGACTTGATTATACCATTTCTAAAACCCATGAATCTTAATATCTGATGCCATTACCCTCACATGCACTCACAACTACAACTTCATCTAGCTGCTAAGATACAGGGAGAGGGACAATAAAAGGGTCACTGCAGACGAGCCATTTCTGTTAGGAAGTGGAGGGAGAGGAGGTAGTGTGTGAGTCCTTGTGGAGCTGGGACTCCATCCACAACAAAGCTCAAGCAGGGCCCTGCCATGGTCCACATCGAGGTTTCCTCTACAGGGGTGCTGTCCACTGAGGGCTTATGCTGTGAGGGCCACTGGGAGCCATGCCTTAGACTTCTGAGTCTGCAGAACACTCAACTCCTGTCAGCTGGATGGCCAGTGGTCACCGGAGCTGGTGAATAGTGATTTCTGCAATGAGGTGTCAGATAGCCTAAGCGGAGCCTTGCCAGCGGGTGTCATACCTGGATCCCTATCTTGGTTGTTTTATGAAAGAGGCCGATATGAATTGCCATTGCCCCCCACAAAGAAAAATGGACAAAACATTGGACCACATATTTGAGATAAAATATGCCCAAAATGAAAAGTAACGAGTATCCCAAGTTAAACTTAATCATTAGCTACAGATGGATACTTTTCACATTTCAAATAGTGATTTTTGAAGATTTGCTCAAACTAGAGCAGTATCCCTCCACATGGTAAGAGGCAGAAAGTGGTTTCACACACCCTTTTATTTAATCTTTAATATTTAGCTAAACTGGGTGTGGTGATGCACATCTTCAAACTCAACTACTAAGGAGACTGAGGCAGGAGGACTACTTAAGCCCAGGAGTTTAAGGTCAGCCTGGGCAACATAACAAGACCCTGTCTCAAATAATACTTAGCTATTGCCCACATTGCTTTTAGTCTGCTACCAGGAGAGGAGGAATGTCTCATTGTGTGAACAGATGTCAGGTGTGAGTTATGCTCACCGGCATTCAATGTGGAAAATTAATGAGAGTTCCAAAAGTCATCCTGGCTAGATTAAGAGGCCCAATTGATGTTTCTCTGCCACTCAGCTCTGCTGAACTATGTGGATTTCATTTGTGTACAAGCTCTTCACTGTAGCAGATGCAGACTTGCAGCCTACCTACCTGCCCGCCAGCTGCAGTGCTCTCATCCTTGCTTGGTCTCTGTGCCCATCTGTGGGCTGGTCTTTACAGCCATGAGAGTGTGGGGCTCTGATTGGCCAGGCCTCAGTCACGTGCCCATTCCTGGACGTAAGACCACCTGAGCTGTGTGGTCTGAGTGTAGAGGGAGGGGTAGTTCTCTAATGGAAACCAGAGGGAAGCAGGGATGGAGCTGGACGCAATGCCTATTACACAGGAAAACTTTTAGTCTCTCCAACTTAGAGAAAAATAAATCCCTTTGATACTTTGCTATTAGTAACAGATTTCTGGGAACACACCTCAGACTGACACTATGACTTTAAGCTATTGCTCTGGAATTCAGGAGGTTCTGGAGCAACCCATGGGGGAATCAGTATGGGTGGAGCTCTGATTTGTTGGGTGACTGGGCCTGAGGGTAGCCCAAGTCCTCTGGAGGGGTCTAGGTAGGAGACCTGCAACACAAGAGGGCTGTTAAGCTGGAGGTAGGTGTTAGGGGGTCCTCAGAGCTTCCGGGGAGGGCAGGTACTTGAACAGAGCAGACTGAAGAATACCAAGCTCCATGAGACAAATTCCTGCTTATAGAGGCAGAGACCATACTCACAACCCCTGACACAGGGCCTGGCCAAGAATTTGTCCTCAATAAGTGTTGAATGAATGAATATTTAAATGATAAGAAACCTAGTGCAGCAGGACTTTGTGATCAGCACTGTGGATGGAAGTTTCAAACGGGAGTTTGAAAGAAGGTGAACTTTGCACATTGTTTTCCAGACACTTGTGTTTTCCTTCCCACAATTGGACAATGCTCCCCACTTATTTACCCTTCTGGCCATCCTCCCCATTACCATTTACCTGAAAATATCAGTATTTGCCAACTCTAGATACCTAACTCGTTATTAATTTACATGGAAAACTAATACCAAGAAACAAGGAAGATAAGGCCAAATGCTTTAAATTCCTTTTAGATTCATTGCCCAATTTTAATAAACCAGAGCATGTAGATTCCTATTTTCTTGGCTGCTTCTAGAAATGTCCTGGGTGTGGAGGCAGCATGCCCCATTGCAGTTTCTGATATTGATTACTCCAGAGGAATGTTTTCTTGGTGCTCACCCCACCCACCTGCAGTGCTGCGGGGATCTAGGCTCTGAATGTTGACAGGAGCCCCGGGGTGGCCCTTAGTGAGGTGGAAAACTGACCATGCAGGGTCTAGCAGTGCATCGGGGTCAGAGAAACCTGGCTGCACCTCCCTGCTGTGTCACATACCAGCTAGGCAAATAGCTTCTGTCCTACGGTCAGCTGTAAGGACTGGAAAATAGCCCCGGGAGCAGACTAGGGTAGTGCTGGGATGTTACTGCCACATCACGGACACCAGGGTCAGAGGCATAGAGGTGAAAGGGGCACTGGGAGGCCACTCCTTCAGTTTATTCCACTGTCCCTGCTCTTTTCCTCCCCAGATAATTTCCAGGAGAATCATGAATTCAAAATAATTTGATTCATTCAATTGAAAGTTATTTTCAGATGTCTGTTATGTGCCAGGATCTGTCCACAGAGGCCTGAGCAAGACCAACTACATGCACAATGCTAAGAGCTGGGAAGGACCTGAAGGGGGTGAGGAAATGGGAAGTGACATGGTGTGAAGGGTGAGGGGCGACGGGGCTCAGAGGTCTCTCTCATCAGGGAATATTTGAGCTGACATCTGAACAGCAGTCAGGAATAGGCCCGGAGGGGATTCGGCGAAAGAGCATTCATCCAGGAACTGGAAGCGGTGCAGAGGCTCTGAGATGACGTTTTTCCTGGTGGAGGGTCAGCAAGGAGGCCAGTCAGCATGGAAATCTGAGACCTTGGAGGTCCAGGGGTCATTCAGCACCTTCGTTTTACAAAAGGGGATGAAGAGCCCAACACAGTGAAATAGACTTGCCTGAGGCCACCGCCAGTCCAGGCTTTCTAGTGCTGAAGCCTAAAGAAGGGCCACTGTGCGCCCCAGCTGCAATGGTGCCGCTCACACTGTAGCCTCTGGAGTCGTGCATTGTGCTGCTTCTGCAGCTACACGATCCCTTTCTTCCCATCACAGGCCAGCATTTTATCATCCTTTGCTTTTTCGAAGGAAATGGCCTTCCTTCTGAGTTCGCAGCTGCTATGGGGACCCTACGCGAGCTGGTGGTATTCAAGAGGTGGAAGGCTGTGCTTTCCTCCCCATGGCCAGGCCTCGTGGGAGGAGCATAGAGTTGGAAATCACACCCGCCAGACTCAGCTCGATCACCATGTGCTTTGTGACTTTTGGGAAGCTCCTCGCCCTTCCTGGGCTTCCATTCCTCACACGAAGGGAAACGCAGGGAGTGATTTTTCCTCCTAAACCTGCATGTCTTACTTGCCAACACCAGGTGGTGCTGTACCCTTTTGCTTTTCCACGTCAGTCTTTGCGATCAACACGAGCTAATGCCCACAAGCTCTTAAATCCACGGTCTGTGGAACTCCAACCCTACTATAGCCATGTATAGGCCCCAGGGAGAAAGTTTTAAGGGAAAACACCCTTCTCGTGGTGCCCACATCCTGCTAAACTGAGATCACCAACAAAGCTGCACTCCAGGTGAGGCGGGTTTTGCTGCTCTGGCTCTGTGCACCTGGCTGAATGATGGGCGGGCAGAGCTTTCTTTGGGGTCCGAGGCCAGATTCTGCCATCCTGTCAAGCAGATCCCTTTTTCTGTTCATAGCCTTGGCATCCACATCTATACAGCGTCCTTTGAGTATGAACAATGTGTGTTTCAGGAAAAGGGCTCGATCACTCTGCTATTGATTAAAAGGGCTTAGGTTTAGAGTTGAAAAACTCTTGGTAGCAGTGTCTGAAAGCCAACATTGATGTGTGCTAGGAAAAGTGTACAGATTTGGAGTGAAAAAGCCTTGTATGTGAACCCCAGCACTGCTGCTTCTCAGCTGAATAACAGATTCCACCTCTCTGACCCTTAGTTTCCTCCTCTGTAAATAGGGATAGTGACAGTGCCCACCTCAGGAAGAAGGGCTGAGGATGAAAAGATGTCCATCAAGGATGGAGCTCAGATCCTGCCATGGAGTCAGAGCTCAGGACATCTTTGATTCCCTTATTTGGGCCAGCAGCTCTAAATAAGATGCTTCTTGTCTCCTCCTGAATGCCTTTCTGAAAAGACCACTGGTAAATATTTAATTGTCTTTAGAACAAGGATCCAAGCTGTTCTTCATGAATTCATAGTTTCTGCCCTGCTGAGTCTACTACAATATACATTTTTTAAAATTCTCATCGATCTCTCCTTGCATTGTTTTTGCTGTATGACTTTTCCAGGCTGAGTTCTGCTAGAAACTGGGTTGGCTAACAGCTGGTCATGATAAGGGTTTGGGAATCAGATGAGGGAACAGGGGAGCTTCCCCTTTGTAGGGTCCTCTGCCCTCCCCCTCCGTGGTTCTCAGTAATATTTTTCTCAGTTCAACTTCAAGGTAGAAGAGAAGTAGATGAAACCAGCTCCATGAACAAGGTCACCCCGACAACATCACGAGCTAATGACATCACTGTCAGTTTCTGCCCAGGAAAAACCCGGGGCTTGAATTACCAAGGGAAAGGGCAGGTCATCCTCATGGCAGGTTGACAGAACTGGTTGCAGACCCCCTGCCAGATATCAGGGCCTGGGAGTGTGGCTAAAAATGACCCAGGGACCACACCTTCCTCTGGTCAGTCAGCCCCTGGCAGCCTCACCACCCTCATGTGCTCAGAACAACAGAATATCACCAATGGGGGGGTTCATTTCCCCTTTCCTAGAAGAAAGGTTACCAACTGCCAGAATCAAAATAGAACATGAACCGTGTCACTGGAATCCTGTCCAATCCAAGCACACTGATATTGTGCAATGCCCTTTGGGAGATAGAGCAGATAAGCAGAATCTCCAAACTATTATCACACTGTTGGACCTGACATTGCAGAAGGCCTCTAGCTGACCTCTCTCTAGGCTTGCCATGTTTCTGCAACACTGCGTGTCGAGTGCTTTTTGTGTTCAAGAAAGACACTATTTCATAGGTGGCCCAGACACAAAGCCTCACAGAAAGAATTATTTTGTTAAAGTGAATGGTTGTCCCCAAGTTTTTCCATTTCCCAAGCTCATAATTTTATACATTGTTTATTTGTTTAAGGCTTGGCTTAAATTCCTTATTATTCTTAATGGCACAACATAGTTTTCCATATGGTAATGAAATACCCATGCTGACTTTCCTGAAGAACAAGGAAAAATTGACAAATTGGAGAATTCAGTACTTGGCAGGCTTGTCTTCATATATATGATGAATATCAGCCTTCCCTGAAACTTTAAAATTCTGTTGGTATAAGTTACTTATCCTTGAAGGATCATTCCTGATTCTTGACATCTTTGAGAATTGTTCAACATATAAATGGTGTGCATCATTTAATCAACTTACATTTTAGCTTCTCTATACCATCAGCATATTTTTTTCTGTCACTTTTGCCTTAGTAAAGTACAGTAGGTATTTGTAAAAGTATTTGTGACTATATATTTTTTAATTTTTTTCTTTCTTTTTTCTTAAGCCTCAGATGTCTACTTCCATCTTTACAATTTTAATTTTTTTTTTTTTTTGAGATGGAGTTTCACTCTTATTGCCCAGGCAGGAGTGCAATGGCACAATCTTAGCTCACCGCAGCCTCCACCTTCTGGGTTCAAGCAATTCTCCTGCGTCAGCCTCCCAAGTAGCTGGTATTACAAGTGCCCACCACCACGCCCAGCTATTTTTGTATTTTCAGTAGAGATCAAATGATGCACATCATTTATATGCCAAACAATTCTCAAAGATGTCAAGAATCAAGAATGATCCTTCAAGGGTAAGTAACCTAGACCAAGAGAATTTTAAAGCTTCAGGGAAGGCTGATATTCATTATACATATGAAGACAAGCCAGCCAAGTACTGAATTCTCCACTTTGTTCATTTTTATGTTTTCAGTAGAGATGGTGTTTCACCATGTTGGTCAGGCTGGTCTCGAACTCCTGACCTCCTGATCCACCTGCCTCAGCCTCCCAAAGTGCTGAGTTTACAGGCATGAGCCACTGCGCCCAGCCTAATTTTTATTTTTGATTAAGTAAAAAATGCAACACATAAAATATACCATCTTAACTATTTTATAAGTGGGCAGTTCAGTACTGTTAAGTACATTCACCTTGTTGTGCAATGTACGTTACGTTTTCTTTTTTTTTCTTCTTTTTTTTTTTTTCCAATTTTAGTATATGTGCTGCCAAAGCGAGCAACGTTACGTTTTCTTAAAGCAAAGCGTTCCTGAATGTTCCTCATCCACAAGTCCTTTTCCTATAATATAATACTTTATTACTGTGCCTAAACTTACTCTTCAAGGGTTTCAAAGCCTTGGACAGTAACTCTGAACAAAATCCATGGGCAGGATTTAAAGTATGGGGAGCACTTAGAGAAGGCTGTGAAGCTATTTCATTCTTTACTCATCACAAGCCAAACTGCTTTGGGTAGAAAACGCTTGACTGGCAGGAGGAGAGCTGTCCTTGAAACTGCTGGATGAAGGCCCTGGTGAAAGCCTTCAGATCACATCACCCTGTGTAAAGCCCTCCAGTGGCTGCCTGTCTCACCAGAGTAACACCCACAATCCTGACCCATCTCACCGCCTCCTGATCCAATCTGCCCTGGCCTCTCTGGCCTCATCTCCTGCCCAGCCACACTGGTGTCCTTGCAATTCCTTGAAAATATCAAGCTCCTTTCTTTTTAAAGGCCTTTGCACTTGCTCCTACCTCTTCCTGGAACGATCTTTTCAAATCATGTTGAGCGACAGAACCACTCATGGAGGTCATAAAACTCTCACTGCTACGGTGGCTCACACCTGTAATCCCAGCACCTTGGGAGGCCGAGTCGGGCAGATCGCGAGGTCAGGAGTTCGAGACCAGCCTGAGCAACATGGAGAAACCCCGTCTCTACTAAAAATACAAAATTAGCCGGGCATGGTGGCGCATGCCGGTAATCCCAGCTACGCGAGAGGCTGAGGCAGGAGAATCACCTGAACCTGGGAGGTGGAGGTTGTGGTGAGCCGAGATGGTGCCATTGCACTCCAGCCTGGGTAAGAAGAGCGAAACTCTGTCTCAAAAAAAAAAACAACTCTCAATGCCCAGGCCACATCTTACACCAGTTAAATTATTTCTGGGGTCTTAAAGATCCGTTTTTAAAACAAAAACGGGGCCAGGCGTGGTGGCTCATGCCTGTAATCCCAGCACTTTGCAAGGCCGAGTGGATCATGAGGTGGATCATGAGGTCTGGAGATCAAGACTATCCTGGCTAACACAGTGAAACCCCGTCTCTACTAAAAATTAGCCAGGTGTGGTGATGGGCGCCAGTGATCTCAGCTATTCTGGAGGCTGAGGCAGGAGAAACAGCACCACGTGCCTCCTGCTGTGATGTACTGAGGGGGACACAACACCACCTCTGTGTTGTCCCTGCCTAAAAGGTGTCAGCTGAGCCTAATCCTCAGGAAATATCAGCAAACCCAAGTGAGGGGACATCCCACAGAATAACTGGCCCACACTCTTTAAAGAATGTCAGGGTCAAGAAAGACAAAGAACAGCTAAGGAACTGTTCCAGACTAAAGAAAACTAAAGAAACATGAGGCTCAGTGGAATATGTGACCCTCGGCCTGGAAAAATATGTGTAATTTTAAAAGGTTATTGTTGGAGCAATTGACACCATTTAACCATGCACTGTAGATTAGATGTGGACTGTGTTATATAAGAGAATGTTCTTATTCTTAGGAAGTACACACTAAAGTGTAGGGTGAAAGGGCAGTATGTTCGAATTGTGCACTCTCAGATAGTTCTGCAAAAAGTGTGTGTGTTTGTATGTGTGCGTGTGATGTATATATTGTATATTTAGAGAGAGGACAGAGAATGAAGCAAAACGTAAACAATGAGTGAATCGAGAAGTTAAGAGTTCCTTGTACTATGCTTGAATTTTTCTGTAAGTCTGAAATTATGTCAAAATAAAAGTCATGTACCCCTCTTCCTGCAAAAAAGACCAATGATAGCAAACAATGAAAGGCAGCTTTCTAGAACACTCTTGCCCCCGAGTTTGGTATGGCTCTCTCCCTCTGGTCATTCAGGTCCACTTTTACATCCTATGCCTCCTCCACAGGGCGGCCACACCTAGTCCCCCCATCTAGTCTACCCCCAATTCCTGGCCCCCCTCCATTACACTCACTATGTTCTTGCTCTCCATAGCACTTTGTTAGTATGGGACACTATTCTTGTTTATATATTTGTCTACTCGTTTTCTGTCTCCTCCCACTAGAATGTAAGCTTCAGAAGCATGGAGACTCTTTCTGTCTTGATAGTCCCCTCTATGTGAAATGAATGAATGCACAAATGAGCAGATATACAGATCCGAGGCTCCATTTGCTCATCTGCAGAGCAAGGGGCTCTGCATGGCAACATCCAGATTCCTTTCCCACACTGACACTGAAGGAAGGCATCTGGCAATGGAAGAGCGAGCTACTGTGTCATGCGCATCTAAAACAGTCTAGGCTTTTATTTACCATTTCTTATTTAATCCTCACCACGATCCAGCAACGGTGGTAAGAGTGTCCTTATTCCGTTCGTTCATGTAGCAGAAACATGCCTGTTATCTGCCAGGCGCTTAAGAAAACAGAGCTGAGCACCACAAGCACAACCCCACCCCCATGGAGCCTGCCAGGTGAGCAAGAGCTGGCTGGGAAAACCAAGACTCAGAAAGCCTGCCCCACTTGCTAAAGCTATGCAGCAAGGACATGGCAGAGCTGGGAAGCCCATGCTGTTTCCACTGCTGATGACAAGGGGCGTCAAGGAGAGAAGCTGCTGAGTTGGCCACTCCTCAGGTGGCTCCCTCGGAGCTGTCACGCCCACCTGTGCCCCTGGCCCCAACACGGCAGCAAAATAGAACATGCTGTATCTCAGCCATTTCTGACTGCGTTTTTATTATTTCATGACCTCTTGGTCGTTTATTGCTTATCTCTGTTTTTTATTATTTATCATTTTTATTATTTTTATTTTGTCATTTATTTATCTTATCATTTATCTGTTTTTTTTATTATTTCATGGCCTCTTGGAGGGGACAAAGTGCTCTGTAGGGTGAGAAAATATGAAATTGGAATGACGCACAGAAAGGATTTATATCTGCTACAATACACGAGCCAGGAGAAGGAGCAAGAAGGGCATTATATGTCTGAGGGCACATCATATGTACTTGAGACTATAATCAACAGGAAGGGTTGCATGGACTCTAAGCTTATACTTCCCATAAGCAAGAGGCTGTCTATTTCACTGGGAAAAGTTTGTGTTCAATTCAACCTAAGAAGTAATCTAAGTTGGAGATGAGAACAAATAACCTTGACAGAAAAAGCAGAACAAAGTAACAAAATAAAAACCCACTTCAAAAATGTTTAATGAAGACACTGAGCATGAAGAATTAAAACAATGTAAGGGCGCAGGGGTGGGCGGTGGAGGGGCAGGGGACAACTTCTTAAAAGGTATTTCTTTTTTTTCATCTCATTGATCCTTTCTCTACTTGAGAGAAAGCAGAGAAGCTTTGTCTGCCAGTTAATCACTCAACTAATCACCAGGTCCTATTTCCCTGTTTATAATCCTGAGCCTGAAGAAGCCTTCTGTAAAGGCCACAGTAAATTTCCCTGGCCAACAAGACAAACATTTATCCTAGGGGCTGAATTACTACCCTGGGAGGTCTTAGATTCCTGGGATTTAGTGCATGCTTGTGCCTCACATTTCCTGGGTGACCTTCGCTCCTCTGTGCCTCAGTTTCTGAAGCTGCACAATGAAAACAATGTTACCCACTGAGTCATGTCCTAGGATGGTTCTGAGCTCCCTGTTGGAGAGTGGAAGAGGGAATTTGGCTGAGGGTATGGTTATCTGTGTCTCTAAATGCTTCTCCTCCTCCTTCTGGAAGCTGCCTCATTATGTTGAGAATTGAAATGCATTCTCTGTGAGCATCTGAAGTAGATTCCTTACGAGAATGTGTAGTGGGAGGGTGAATAAAAGAGACACATTAACAAAGTTGTGTTATTCTAGAGAAAAAAATGTCATATCTTCATTTTTTTGTGACCACAGAGTGCAAAGTTGGGGAGGGGGTGGATAAGAAAACAGTATTGTTCTTTGGAGCCATTATTCCCAGATGGCTTGCCCATGATAGAAGCTTTTCTATTGCTGTTGAATGTCATTTTTCCAAGAAAGCCAGGCAGCTAACTGGCAACCATGTGGGTGATGAAATGCCCCACCTTTCTCTTTAGTGAACTCCCCATCCTTGGAAGTAAGAATAGGCTGAATAAACCCTCGTCAGAAGTGGAGTAGAGAAAATTCATTCACCAGAAGAGGGGTTCAACTATACCACTCATTTCCCTCCAACCCTGAGATGCGGCGGGATCCTAGTCCCTTTTGGTGTTACATCCTCTTCTGAATGGACAATCCAGACTGCAGCAGTGCACAGGGACAGAGGGTTCTGTGGAGTGAGAAAATGTGAGATTGGAATACTCATGGAAGGGATTTATGTCTGCTACAACACACGAGCCAGGAGAACAGGGAGGGAGGGAGGGAGGGAGGGAGGGTATTATATGTTTGAGGACACATCACATGTATTTGAGAATATAACTGTCAACAGGAAGGATTGCATGGACTGTGGACTCTGTAGCCTGAAAGGAATCCTGGCAGCCCCTGGAATCCCTCTGGATGTAGCTTTCAGTCATAGGAAGCTCTGTTACTGAGGAGAGACTGGAGGAACCCAGCACCAGAAACCCAGAGAGGGTGAGCACAGTGGTAGAAACCGCAGGTGGTATCAGCTTAGCCAGGCCCTCATTTTCAGTAAATTACAACACAATAATAACAGCTCCCCAGCCTGGATCCTCAGCTGTGTGCAGGTGCGATGCATGGCTTGCTTCATTTACCTCAACAATCCTTCAAGGGAGGTGCTACAGGGCTAATTTGCAGATGAAGAAACTGAGGCTTCAGTTTCACTGGAGAGAGAAAGTGAGTTGCCCTGCAAATGGCAGAGCCAGTATTCACCTCAGGCCTATCCGACTCAAGACCCACATTCCTTCTAGCGTGTCAAGTCTTGATTTAAAGGTAGGGATTATAAACCCCACTTTTTTGCAAACAGAAAAACTGAGCTCATAAAGTGGAGATAACACTGAGCAAACTGAGGTTTGACTGGTTCCAAATTTCTGCCAGGTGTCTTGTGTGAGGAGCAGCTGTACCTTGCAGAATGATGAAGCTGGGGGACTGGCCATAGGGTGGTCTGATCAAATCCCTTCCATCTGCAGAGGGAGAACTGGACTCAGAGGACAAAGGTAAGCAGCTCATGGCAGGAGGCAAGAGAGTGGCAGGCCAAACACAGAGCCCCCAAGGGTGTGACTGAGCTGCTCTTGGGTGTGGTGGGAACAGATCTGTCCCACCTGCCTCTTGATGGCCTCTGTGTGCCTGGCAGGGATGCCTGCCCCAGGCTGGGATGGAGACATGTCTGTAACCTTGGATGGGATCCAGGAGGCCAGGGCGGGTGAGGTTGACCTTGTGACAGGGCAGCTGGCTCTGTATGAAAACACAGCCAACGGGACAGGGGCCTGGGGCCTAGGGGTCAGCAGCCCAGCACCCGTCTGTGCTGGTGAACCTGGGAGAGAGTGGGTGGAGTCAGTTGAGGTGTAGAAAACAAAAGCAGGGCTTCATTCATGAAGGTAAACTGTTTGTTCTCAGATGCCCCTGCTCATCCTATACCTTCCTTAAAGGCTCAGCCTTTGGAGTGAAGCCCCCTGAATCCATCTAAACTCCCTTTTCCTCCTCTGGCTGCAAGTCAGAATTCTGACTACCGTTTCTAGAAGGCTGGTTATGTGCCAGGCCCTGGGCCAGATACACTGCGAGTAAGATCTGATACTTCGCTTTCCCAACAATCCTGTGACTGTGCTGTAATGAGCTGAGGCTCAGAGAGATCAAGTGACTTGTCTAAGTCCACACAGCTAATGAGCAACACAGCCAGGGTGGCACTTCTATTTTATTTTATTTTATTTTATTTTTATTATTATTTTTTTTGAGACGGAGTTTCGCTCTTGTTACCCAGGCTGGAGTGCAATGGCGCGATCTCGGCTCACCGCAACCTCCGCCTCCTGGGTTCAGGCAATTCTCCTGCCTCAGCCTCCTGAGTAGCTGGGATTACAGGCACGTGCCACCATGCCCAGCTAATTTTTTGTAGTTTTAGTAGAGACGGGGTTTCACCATGTTGACCAGGATGGTCTCGATCTCTTGACCTCGTGATCCACCCGCCTCGGCCTCCCAAAGTGCTGGGATTACAGGCTTGAGCCACCGCGCCTGGCCGGCACTTCTATTTTAAAGAGACTTTTTTTTTTTTTTTAATTTTAGAGGTCTAGCTCTGTGGCCCATGGTAAAGCGCAGTGGCACCATCACAGCTCACTGCAGCCTCAACCTCCTGGGCTCAAGTGAGCCTCACACCTCAGCCTACCAAGTAGCTAGGACAACAGGTATGAACCAAAACACCTGGCTAATTTTTTGTAGAGATGGGAGCTCACTATGTTGCCCAGGCTGGTCTTGAACTCCTGGACTCAAGTAATCCTCCCGCCTCAGCCTCCAAAAATGCTGGGATTACAGGCATGAGCCACCGCACCCAGCTGGGATTTCTGACTCTTATTCACTGCTGTATTCCCAGTGGTTGGCACATAGTGGCCATTGCAATACACATTTGTTGAATAAATATCTGACTCCAAAGCCACACCCTTAGCCCTATACCCCTCTGCTTCCTGGAAACTCTCATGGTGGGGAAATTCAATTTTGAGTGGAAATAGACTTGGAGGACTTCAATCAAGAGTGAATCCATTAATTTCTCTTTTATGGATACTTTCTGTACTCACCAAAATAAAACAATGAAGAAAACTCCCCAAATAGAGTGTCAATTACATTATGCACATTTTTATAATTAGTAATTAGGACTCCTGTGGAATTAATTTCTTCCTTGGGAGGATTCACAGAGATGCTTGTTAGCTCATTTTGCTTTTTGGCTTTCCTGCAGACAGCATGGACGGCAATAGACCTTTGTTTTTCTGGGTCTGGTCCTTCTCTAAAAGTTCAAAGCCTTTTTGATTTTGCAACACAGAGTCTCTAAGGCACTTTCCTTAAGCCATGAGTTTCTGACTTTATATTCAACCCAGGCTTTGGGGATGTGGGAAGGGTCATCTGTATATCCTCAGATTTCCAAATAAGGAATTGCGAGGTATGCTTACTGTATAGCTCCCTGTTGCCCAGCAAGGTCCAGGTCCATTGAATGTTCTGTTTGTTGGATCATTACCACCCATGCCACACAGCAACTACAATTCTACAATTACAACTGAACTTCATCTGACTTTAATGACCGTGATTTTTGTGGTCGTTCGTAATTCAGGATGTAACTCATCTCACAGAGCCCTCAGTCAAAATAATGCACTTTGAATTATAAATTTTCAGAGCTGAAAGGGATCCTGTAGATCACTACATGTAACTTTTCCCGAAGTCTGTTTCACACCACACCTCCCCAGGATACTGTACCCAGAAGGTTTCCTTTCTTGCAGAAGTGTGGGAACTGCTACACACTTTACATGTTAGGACCCACAATGCGTAGAACCAGACTGAGGTTTCCAAGAAGTCCTGTAGGAAATATACTTTTGTTTAACTTTGTTCTACATTGTGTTCCCAAAATTGCTGGCCCAGGATGGGGAAGCTCTTTTTTTTTTTTTTTTTTTCTTTTTCGATTTATGGAAACTTCTTTGGTAAATAAAACTCTTATCAGGCCCCACCCCTCTACCTCCCAATTTTACAGATATAGAAAGTGATGCTCAGCGGAGGGAAGGGAATAAAGTGGCCTGAGGTCGTCCATAGGAAATGGCAGAGCCAAGCCTGGGACGCCTGTCTTGACTGCAAGTTCACGATCTCGCTTAGCCACACCTCCCAGGTAGGACTGTCAAATGGCTGTTAACATAGATAGCAGGATTGTAAAGTGCAGATGGACCCAGATTTATTGCTGATTTTGAAGCTGATTGTACAAAAAAAGATAACTGTGGGGCAAGTTCACATCAAGTCATCCCAGGTGACTGTTTTCATGCCTGCATTTGAGAGCAGAGGGGCTGAACACGGCCACCCTCCCTCTTCTCCAGCTGTAGATGTCACCTTAGAAAGAAGATTTGAGGTAGCTGGAAGATGGGAAGGAGGGAAGGGCGCATGGTCAGGGATGAGAAGGCCATCACACATCAGCCTGCTGGAGTGGCAGCTTGACTACAGCGATGGTGGCCCCTCACTGACTGGGAGAGGACACTGCAATGGTGACACCCTGGGTTTCAATCCTGGCCCTACAGAACAACTGCATGACCTTAGACAAGAAACTTGATCTCTCAGGGCCCCAGCTTCCCACTGTGAAAATGGGGTCATAATAGCACCTACACTTTCTTGGCACTGCTCTCTCAGAGGAGTTTATGCCACGATTTCTTCACAGGGAACATTGGGTAAGAAACACAAAGTTCCTGTCGTAAAAGGAGGGTTTCTGAAAGACACTCAGAAGCTCGCCTTCTGGCTCCCTCTCATAAACCTGAAGTGGCAGTGGGGCTGGTTGGAGCAGGTAGCCCAGGAGGTCCTTTAGGCTGGCATGCAGCAGGAAGAGCAGAGAAGGGGGTAATAATTTGGGCAAAGATGAGGGAGAGATGCTCAGTCCATAATGGCGAAGAGCATTTTTTAATAGAAAGCTCTCCCAAATATGCTGTTGAATCTCTCTGAAAAAAATTGTTTTAATTATTGTAGTTTCCAACTTTAGATTTTCTCTTTGGTTCCCCTTAACAATTTCTATCTTCTCATTGGTGGTCTCTATGTTTTTGGAATATCATTCTCATGATTTCCTTTGGTTTTTTGTACATAGTTTCCTTTAGCTCTTTGGGTATATTTTAAATAGTTGGTTTGTAGTCTGTTTAGTAAGTTCAATGACTTGTCTTCCTCAAGAACTGTTTCTATTATTTCTTTATTTCCTGTGTATGGGCCACACTTTCTTGTTTCATTGCATGACTCATAATTTTTTGTTGAAAGCTGAACAGTTTGAATATTATTATATGGCACATCTGGAAATCATCTCCCTCCCACCAGAGTTTATTGCAGCTGCTTATTGTAATTGCTGTTGTTTGATTGCTTAGTTCTCTTTCCTTCATTAGTTTTGTAAAGACTTTATTTGTTGTTGTATATAGCCACTGAAGTCTTCATTTTGTTAGCCTAGTAGTCAGCTGGCAATTTAAATACAAACATGTATTCTTTGCCTGGAACCAAAAAAGAAAATAAAATCTCTCGGTGTTTGCAAATGGACTCTATGTATATGCTGGGGTATACCTTCAATTCTTGGTGAGGCACTTCACAACTCTGCCTTAGTCTTCACCTCCTCCTTGTGGAGAGCCTTGAGGTCAAGCAGAAGTGAAAACTTCTCAGTTCTTTCCTAAGCATGCACCCAGCTCTGGGCATGCAAGTGGGCTTCTAGGTTCCCACAAATATATGAGAGCTCTTCAAAGCCTTTATTTCCCAATGTGTTTTAATCCCCATTCTTTTTTTCCAACCCTTTTGGTTTTTCTATAGTTTGTCCCGACTGTTATCTATTGCTCCAAGTGGCAGCAGCTGTTACATCTGCCTTTTAATGTTTTCAACAAATTCCCCTTGAGTAGCTGCCTTAGCCCTTGGAGATCTCAGCAATGAGTCAATTCTTTAGGGAGCCACAAGACAGGTCAAAACAAACAACCACAGTTATTTGGAAATTAGGTCTAGTCTGCTCCCTTATGTACTAGGAGCCTATATAATGAATATGAGTTGCTATCTTCAAGGCCACTGCTGAGCCAGGGTAATTTAAATACCATGAAGCTCTATTATCAAGATTCTGGTGGTTTTTTGTTTTGTGTTTTTTCCTTGATTAAATATTCTCCTGGTTGCTGTAAACTTCTAGTTAGTTTTCCAATTTCCAATCAAGTTGATTCTGACCACCTTTGCCAGTTTATTTTCTCCTTTTGTGGAGGGATGGGCTTTTGTAATTCCCTATTCTGCCATTTTCATTTTTAGGGTGCTGACTTTTGAGATGCAATACATGCTTCAAAACAGCAGGCATTCTATGGAGCTGGGGCCCGTCAGATAGATTACATGGGAAACAAGCAGTGTAAACAGAAGTGGCCCCGTCACCATCATGCCCAGTGGCTCGCCTCAAGAATGCCTTTAACTTTAGGCTCCACTGGACCAGTAATGCTGGTCCCTTAGCATACCTGGGCATCGATGGGGAGGAGACACTTATCCCAGGGATGCCTAAAGCTGTAGCAGCTCCTTGTTGTTTTAGGCTCTTCATGCCAACAGAGCAGTAGGCAAAGAAAGGAATGCTTGCACTTGTAGGAATGTCAGGTTCTGCCTATCATGCGGAAGTAGCACTGCTGCTAGATAACGGGGTCAGAGAAAAGGATGCCCAGAGCTCAGGGGATTCAGTGGGGCTCATCTCGGTGTTTCCCAGCCCAGTGACAGCAATTATGGGCAATTGCAGCAACGACAGTCTTCCCAGTGCACAGCGACCAGGGGTTCAAACCTCTAGGGATGAAGACCCAGTTACCCCCGCAGACCAGCACGCTCAATATGCAGGAGTGGTCAAGTATGAGGGCTATCCAGAATGAGTGGTGACACACAGAGACAATGAACACCAATTATGACCTTAGAGTCCATGGTAATGATGGGGTCTATAGCTTGTTTCACGAACCCTCTTTCTTAACTTCTTTGTAGAAATCGTGACAGGCAACATCCTAAAAGAAGCAGTAGCAGGAGGGAGTGGGATTAATATGGGAAAGCAGTATCCCCCAGGTCTCAGCATTCCCGCGCAAGCTAGCCTGACTTCCATCTGCCAACACATACATCTCTTTGCCAAGGGCTTCCTCTGGCTGCTGGAGCCTGCTCTAACCACAGGCATGGCAGCCTAGAGGTGCCAGAGTACCATTGCCACATCCCCAACTGCAGTCCTCGACCAGCCCAACCTCAGATAAGATGTCACGGAGGACGCCAGGGTATCACTGTGTCCACCACTGGCTTCACGTGCTGACAGGGGCAGCTCGTGTGTTAACAATTGCTTCCTGGGTTTCCCTACAGTACTGTTCGGCATGAAGTAAAGTGCTTTCATTCAAATCCATGACTGAAGGTCTGCTTCATGGGAAGCCCAGAATAAGATGCACACGTCTCTCCTCCTTCCCTCGAGGAAAGCTAGTGTCTTGCTTCTGACTGTTTTCCTTCCCCTTCAAGCATAGAAATGGGGCATTTTGACAGGCAGAACAATTCGCTCACTGAATTGCTGCCCATTGTACTTGGAATGAATAACAACAACAAAAGCCTCCCTAACACAGCCTGCCGAACCCCGTAGTATGTGAGCGCAGCCTCCAATCCTGTCCTCGCTGCTTCTCGTTTTATAACATGCTGTGCTCCGGCCCACCTCGGAGCCTTGGCTTGCACACATGCTCTTCCACCAAAAACACCCTCCCCATCATTTGTCATTTGGTGAATTATTACACATCCTTCAGGTTTTAGCTTTCAAGTCGTTTCCTTGAAACAATCTCCTCCAAGCCCCCTCGTATCAACCATTTCCCTCTGATTCTCCTTCAGAGGACACTCTGCTTTTCCATGTTATGCTTATACTAAGTACCCTTCATATATTTACTGGTGTGTTTATCTGATTAATATCTTTCTCCCAACTAAACTTAGAAATGCTGAGATGGGCCCTGGAGTTCTCCAAGGTAGATGGAGGGCACAGTGAAAATAAGAAGGAGGGAGGGCAAGAGGGGACCTGGCCAGGAGCCCACAGAGCCCTGGCTGATGGAAACATGAGGTGTGAGAGGGTGAGCACTTTCAGAAACTTTGAGGGCTGTTTTCCCGCCTGACCCCACAGCCCCCTCCACCTCAGTCCTCATTTCCCCGCTGCACTTGATAATAAAAGTTTTCAAAAGAATCGTTCATGTCCCTGTCTCCCATTGCTCTCATCTCAGTCACAAAATCAGGCTTTTGTACCCACTACACCACCAAAACGTTTTGTCAAGGCCGGCTACGCACCTCCAAGTGGTACATCCCAGGGTCCATGGCCACTCCTCATTCTCTCTTGGCCCGTCAGCAGTAGACACAGCTATGGGCCCCACTTTCCTGAAGCCCTTTCTTCCCCTTGCAGACCATTCCTCTGCTTCTCCTTCCTCGCCAGCCACTCCTTCCCAGCCCCCTTTGCTGGTGTCTCCTGACTGCCTCGACCTCTGAATGGTGGAAGGTCCCAGGTTCAGACCTTTGTCTCTGTTTCTCTGACCACAATCACTCCTTAGCTGATGTCATCCTGACTCATACAGGTTTTAAATGCCTCCTCTAAGTCAACAACTCCCAAATCAGAATTACTAGCTTGACCTCTATATTCAGCTGACTGTATATTCAGCTCCTGCCTGCAACCTCCCCTTAGAGGCTGTAGATAGTCAAATTCCGCATGACCCAAAGCAAACTCCTGATCTTCTCACTCCGCCCTGATCCTCCTGCTATATTCCCCACCTCAGTAAAAGATAACTCTGTCTGTCCACGAGCTCAAGCCAAAACCCTTTGTGTTCCCTTGACTCCTCCCCATGTCCAATCCATCATCATTGTCAGGAGTGGTCTTCCTGTTTCTGCCCTTACCTTCCTACAGCTCTTTCTCAACACTGCTGCCTGAGCAACCTTTGAAAAAGAGAGTCAGGTCATATCGTTTCTTGGCTAAAAAGATTTCAGTGACTCCCATCTACTCAGAACAAATCCAAAGTCCCAACAGTGGTGCACAAGGCCCGACCTGATCTGCCCCCAGCCGACTCTCTACCCTTTGCCCTCATTTCTGACCCCTCTCCTTCTCGCGCCCTTGGCTCCAGCTCCCCTGGTTTCCCTGATGTTCCTTAAACATGACAAGCTCACTGCTGCCCCAGGGTCTTTGCGCTGTTGCTTTTCCTGCCTGCAGTACTTTTTGCAGATGGCCCCAAGACTTGCTCCCTCATTTCTTCAGAGATCTGCTCAAATATCAGCGGCTCCATAATATCTTCCTTGGCTGCCCTATTATCAGTGGTAACTCCATGTCCCTAGAGTTTCCTATGCCCTTAATCTGCATTTTAAAATTTCACAGCACCTACCCCCATCTCATTTTCTATATTCACTTATTTGTTTGTTTATTGCCCATCTCCCTGGCTAGAACCTGAGTTCTATGAAACTGAGAAGTGTGTGCCCAGCTTACCACTGCAGCCCCTGAGCTGGGAACAGGCCCTCTAAAGTAATTAATGAGACTCTGCTCAATAAATATTTGTAGATCAAACCAACAAGTAAGTGGATTTATATTTACTTCCACATGGATTTCAGGAATATGTTCAAGACGTCATCTAGTAACGAGAGTTGTGAACTGGGATTCTGAGGAAACAGCTCATTCCTGACTCCTTACTGACCTTTTTGTATGTTTTCAAAGCAAATATGCAAAGCATGAAGACCTTCAAAAACCCTTCTCTTGCTTCTCAAAGCCTGATTCAGCTTGCAAAGGCAGCAGGGCCCTTCCTTTTCTTGTAGGAAACCTGAGTCTCTTAGATGGATTCCCCATATGACCTTGGTCAAGCCAGGTACTCTCGTTGGGCCTCAATTTCTCCTTCTGTGAAGCCTCCAAAGTCTTCCAGCTCTGACATTCTATGATTCATTTCCATAAAATGATGAGTTGGCTGTGGCACTTTGACCTCACTGGGGCAAACATTTCAGATAAGCAGGTCCTGCTATCTCAGGAGCCTTTCTCTTCACCTCCATCACTTCACATGAAACCCAACACCAGAGTTTCTAGGACAGCCTCCTCATTGATAAAGTGTTCCCTGACTTCTCAATGAGCTTGTACACTGTAGCTGCAGCGATAATGGGCTATATCTGGCCGGCCCGGAATCCTGCCCATGTTCCAGTCAGTGCCCTGGCTATCAGTTGTCTGCTGAGCATGAATGGCCAGAGGCAGAAAAAGGACAAGGAGCCATGCTGGTGAGAAGTGGAAGTGATTAACTTATGTCGCATGCTCCAGCGTGAGTTGCAGCCAGCGATAGGCAAATGTATGTTGACAGCTGCCTTGGAGTTCACACCACACCGTCAGCACCCTACAGGAAACAGATTACTCCAGGGCTCGAGAGCTCGTTGACAGCTGGAGCTTTCTGATAAAGTTGTCAGAAAGTGAAAAGGACAGTCCCAGGAAATTGTAAGTTTCCTGTCCTTGGAGGTGTACTGGTAGAAGAGGAGGAACAATGGCTGGAATGTTGTAGACGAGGTTGAACGTACACTGATGGGCTGGGTGCAGTCGCTCATGCCTGTAATCCCAGCACTTTTGGATGCCGAGGCAAGCAGATTCTCTGAGCTCAGGAGTTCAAGACCAGCCTGGGCAACATGGCAAAAACCTGTCTCTACTAAAAACACAAAAACTTGGCTGGGTGTGGTGGTGTGTGCCTATAATCTCAGCTACTCAAGAGGCTGAGACACAAGAATCGCTTGAACCTGGGAGGCAAAAGTTGCAGTGAGTCGAGATTGCACCACTGTACTCCTACCTGGGTGACCAAGCAAGACTCTGTCTCATTTCAAGAAAGGAAGAAAGAAAGTAGCAAGTGCAGTGACGGGTGGATCGTGTCTGTCCTGTTCTTCACAATGTCATTGTAACCTAGCATGATGTCCTCTTCTGTGCTTAAGGGCTCGGGGTCAAGGTGTATCTGTCTGGGCAACTGTTGGGGCCCCAGGAGATGGTGGAATGGAGGGGAGGTGGTATAAGCAAGTTGGACTAAACTTCTAGAAGGAGAGCCAGGATCCAGGTGTCAGGAAAGGGCAAAAATCCAGAGATAGAAAGAGCAAGAAATTCAGGGTGGGAAGCAAGAATTCACAATAAGAGAATGGGGTAAAGTGAAAACAAGTCAAGGTCAACTAGAATTGGAGGACAGTGGTTCTAAGTGGTCACTTATAAACTGGAAAGGGTATGATGTCAGGTGCATTGGCCTAGATTTAAAAATGACCAGAAGTGGGGTGTACATTGTGCCTTGCTGATAACACTGCACTGCAGAACAGTAGCAATCATCTTTTAGGAAGTCCAGTTCAGAAAAAACAGAAAGGCTAATGGGCCATATTTACCACCACCTAAAATGAAATGCCTTTGTTAATTTAACTCTCATGAAAAAAATACAGATATTCTTATAACTTGGATTACATACTTTGTGCAATGTCACTTAGAAAATTGGTACTGCTTTTGGCCACTTTGATGTTACTCTCCAGGCCTATTTGAGAAGAAGCCATGAGGTGGCAACTTCCTAATCTTTCACCTCAGTATAGCCCAAGCAATGAGCGCGAGCAGACCCTTGTGGGCTATCCACATGATATCATCTCTGCTGTAGAACTTCTCCAAATGGAATTTCAACTTCAGAGAAAACAGTATAAACTACATGGTTTCATAAGGAGTCCACAAGTCTGAATACTTATTCTGTTACCAGCCCCACCCCTCTCTTTTTCACTTTGATTTGCATGTAGTTTTGAGTCAGGCCAGAAAAAGCACTTAAAGCTTTCCATTTCATGACCCCACCCTCCCAAAGGCGCGAGCCCTGTTGGGCTTTGGCATCAGTCTGAAAGATCGTGCGCGTTCTGTTTCTACCCGAGCATGTCACAGGAGAGAGCCTGACCTGGGTGGGGTGAGATGAGGAAACTGGATGACTTCCCAGCCTCTCATGAGTCAGGTGTTCATGGCCTCATTCTTTTATTCAGAGAGAATTCCTGGAACCTAACCCGTTTTCTGATATCAATGCAAAAACACCTTTAGCGCCAAGTGGCGCCCTTTGGGGTCACATCGGTGGACCCTACAGGCAGCCTCCTCTTTGGAATGGGAGAGATGGGCTGGGAGAGACAGCCAAGAAGCCCTCTCTGCAGAGTCTCTGGGGTGATGGTGCAAAGTTTAAGTTTTACTCTAAGAGCAATGGGAAGTTATTACAGAGTTTGATGCAGACAGGCCGTGATCTGACAACCATTTTTAGAAGATAGCTCTGTCCGCAGCGTGAGTGATGAAATCGAGGGAGGGAGGGTATGAGGGAGACCAGTTAGGAGGCTACTGAGGTCTCCATCCACTTGAGTATTCATTCATTCTCCAAATATTCCCTATTTGGAGAGGCTCCCTACCCTCCCGGAGCTTAGGGATGAGAAGGACAATAAAAAAGTAAACGACTCTAGAAGAGATCGTTTCAAAGTGTGATGAGTGCTGTGCAGAACTTGAACAAGGTGCAGTGATAAAAGGGAATGGAGGGGAGGTGACATTCACTTCAGAGGGCTGAAGGGATGGCCTTTCTGAAGAAATGGTATTTGTGCTGAGACCTAATACTGGGACTGTGCGAGTCATATGAAAATGTGGAGTGGGGATGGTGTGGGGGGTGTTGCAGGTAGAGGAAACCATGAGTGCAAAAGCCTTGAGGCAAGAATGAGCTTGGCTTGTGACCAGGCAGTGGGATCTAGGGAGAGAGGTCGTCAGGGACCAAGCTAGGCAGCTCCTTGAAGCCCCCAGTTAGGAGCTGGGTTTTCCTCTGAGGGGATGAGGAGCCATAACAGAGGGTTGAATGATGGAATGCAGAGGTGGCAAACTATAGCCAATAGGTTATGCCAGCCCACCTCCTGCCTGTGTAAATAAAGTTTTATTGGAACACGGTCTCAGCCATTCAGTCACATGTTATCTGTGGCTGCTTTCACACTACAAGGAAGAGCTGTAGTTGTGACAGAAACCAGCTGGCCCACAAAGCCTAAAATACTTTCTGTCTTTCTGGCCTTGTGCAGGAAAGTTTGTTGATACCTGATCTAGTTTGTATTTTCAGAAGGTGACTGACTCTGACTGCTATGTGGGGTGGCATCATGACATGGAGCTACAAGGCCACTGTAGGACAAGAGATGAAGATGAGGTTGCTCCTTTGCATCAATGCCTGTGGCTGATGTCCCCCTCCTCCATCAGACAGAGGGAGATGGTGGCTCGGACTGATGGGCCCATCCTTCTGGGTGCACACTGCTTCTAAGGTCAGAGGCTGCCCAGCACGCTGTGGCCAGCCAGGCGGACTCTGCTTTGCTGGGTGAACTTGGCAAGAGGAGTTCACTGCTGCTTGTGGAGCCTCCGCCCAAACCATAACTGCCTGTCTTTTGTCTGTGACACCTCGTCACCAATTTGGGGCTTAGGAGACAGCGTGGGCCAAGCAGCTGCTTCCCATTCCCCACTTGTCCCATGTCAGCAGCCCATCGTGACTGCCAAGCGTGCCCACACCACTCCCAGCAAACGGCAAGGGACACTGTGAGAAAAGGATCTAGTGTCCAAATTGCAGGGCAGTTTGCTTTTGTTTTGTTTCTTAAGAAAAATATGAAATAAGTAAAATAGTTGAGTATTGTGTTAGAAAATTAACCCCAAACATCTGGATTTTTGGTACTGTGGTAGCTTATTTTCATTCTTTTGTTTCTAACTGATAAATATTCACAAAATAATTTTTTTTAGTAAGGAAAACCATCCGTGTTATATAAAGGCATGGTGAGGATGAGGACAGGGATAAGAGCAGAAGATTTGGAATATCACAGCTGTCCCAAGTAGATCCCTCTGGTGGAGCTTATTTCAGCCAGCATTTATTGAGAAACTACTCTGTGCCAACTATTTTCAGGTACTGGGGAAGCTCAGTGGAATAAAACAAGGTGTCTGCTGCCTGGGGGCTCACGATCAGATAATGACTGTGACAGGGGCAATATGACAAAATAACTAAAACAAACCACTTGTGATGTCTTTCATCCTTACAACATCCCTCTAATGTAGGTGTTCTTCCAATTTTAAGTTGAGATTTGAAGAGGAAATGCCAGAATTGGGATTTGAAACCACATTTATTTGCCTTTAGAGCCTTCTGCTCCCCTTTGGATTGGTAGAGCTAGAACTAGTAAGTATGTTCCAGGGAAGCAGGCTTTAGTTCACGAGCAGAAGGGCAACTAAAAAGGTGATGTGCTGTGTGTCCACGTGGTGTGTTAATCAAGGCCTACAGAGGCATGGCCGAATCCAGATCCTCGAAGGAGATTCTCAGAAATTAATCTCTCTCCATGTCTTGGATCTGCTTTTCCCTGGCTTGACTGCAGTAGCAAGTAGTTTCTTCCCTATGGAATGGCAGGCTGCCATTAGGAGCTTCAAGCTAACATTCTATCTACTTCACAGAGTCTCAAGAGAAAGAGAGCATCTTTTTCTCAATGGTTTCAGCAAAAGTCCCAGGACTAACTCTGATTGGCCTATTTTGAGTCACATGCCCATGTCTAAGCCAATTTTTGCAGCCCCATGAATGTGGGACTCTCATTGAATAAACTCACCAACACACATGGACTGAGAGCAGTCCTCACCCCCTATCTTCTGAGGTCTCCTACTACCACTGTTCCCAATAGTACAAAGGCATTGGGCTCTTTGGGATCTTTGGATCGGAGGTCATGGGCTCCAGTACAATGGAAGGAGGGTGGATTTGGAGTTCAACGGCTTGGTTAGTCACTTACTGTGTGACCTTGATTAAATAACCTTCTCTGAGCCTCATTTATAAACTGGGTATCATAGCACCTTCCCTGTTGGCTGCAGGGATATTAAACAGGCACTGTCTGCACAGCAGATGCTGAGTCTCAATATCGAGCTCCTGGAATAGGAGCCACTTGGACAAGGGCTGTTTGTAAAGGCCCGGCCAAGCCAGTTTCCTTCTCCTGCTTCTCTAGCTCCAGCCAGCTCCCCAGAACAATGTTCCCAGAATGAATTGGCTCAGCAACTTGTAGAAATGCTTCCAGAAAAGGCAGTTCGTGATCAGGTCCTATGCTTTGCAGGGGTCTATGTTAGACACAGCTGAGTGGTAGAAAATGCACATTCTGGGTCTTCTTCATGGCATCATTAGGGGGAAGGTGAACAGCTGATTTCAAGTAAAGGAGGTTACCCTAGATATTCGGTATGGGCCTGCTTCGATCCATTCAAAGTCCTTAAGAGCAGAACTGAGGCTTCTCTGAAAGAAGAAGAACTTCTGCCTGTGGACAGCAGCTTCAGTTCGTGCCCAAGTCCAACCTGCCCTTCCTGACAGCACTCCAGTCCCCACAATCATGTAGGCTGATTCCTTGCAGTAAATCCTTTAATATATATCTCCTACTGGCTCTGTTTGTTTGAACCCTGGCTGATACAGACTTTGGTACTAGAAGTGACTTTAGAGGATCATGATCTTAAGGAAGAGTTTTCCAAATTGGTTCAAGGTTTTCTGGAATTGGTTATCTAATCTGATTAGATTTTAAAACACTAATGACCCTGTTTTCAGTGACAAAGAATAGCAGTCCCCAATGTTTTTGGCATCAGGAGCCTGTTTCATTGAAGACAATTTTTCCATGAATGGTTGGGGTGGGGGATGGTTTCAAGTTGAAACTGTTCCACCTCAGATCATCAGGCATTAGATTCTCATAAGGAGCATGTGACCTAGAGCCCTTGCATGTGCAATTCACAACAAGGCTCACACTCCTATGAGAATCTAATGCTACTGATGATTTGACACGAGGTAGAGCTTAAGCGGTAATGCCCACTCACCCGCCTCTCCTTACCCACTGTAGAGCCCAGTTCCTAAGAAGCCATGGACCAGTACCAGTCCATGGCCCAGGGGTGGGGGACCCCTGGCAAAGAGGACACTGGTAGTACATGGTATGCCATGGCAATATAGATATGCCAAATACTGCCATTGATGAGGAAAAGAAGAGTAAGCCTGAAATACAAGAGATCTATTAGGGTTTCTCTCAGTACTACCATGTCCTGTCAATCTAATTTAGGCAGGACTATTAATGGCCTACACCATTCAAGAATGAAAGTTTGGGTCACTCTGCTAGGTAAAGAAGCATGACCAGCTGAGGTGCTTGCTGAGGGCAGAGGGAATATGGAATGGGTAGTGGAAGAAGGTGGTTATAAATGCCAGCTATGGCTATGTGCAGCTGCAGAAATGAGGACTATAATAGTTATAAATATTTCTTCCTTATTTTGTTATGAACATATTTGTATATATCTGTCAAGCAAGTATTTTTGTTTTCTTACCTCCCGTATGCCCTTACCAGATGACATAAGATGTATTAATAATTGTTTACTTTACATCACAGTATTTAAATTGCAGGCTACCAAAGGGAAGGGTGAAGATCACCCAAGAACTTTGCACATTCCTCTCGGAAAAGGGCTAATGTGTTTTCAGTTGTACTCAGGGTGTTTGTATCACATTAGATGAAAGTGTGGCTTAGTGATCTTGTTTATTTGGATAATTATGTATGGTTTAGGGAGATGATCTGGATGCCAAGTTGACAAGGGGTAGACTGTGATGGTCAGTTTTATATGACAGCTTGGCTAGGCTTTCATCCCCAGTTATTTGATTAAACCCTAATCTAGGTGTAGCGGTGATGATATTTTGTAGATGTGATTAACATTCATAATCAGTTGACTTAAAATAGATTATTTTTGGTTATCTGGGTAGGTCTAATTCAATTGAAATGTCTTACAAGTGGAACTGCAGTTTCCCTGAAATCCTGTGAAATTTCCCTGAAATTCTGCCTGTGGACTGCAGCTTCATGATGTGCCCGAGTTTCAGACTGCCCATACTGACAGCCCAGTTTCAGAGTGCCCAGCCAGACCCCGCAGTAGTTTAAGCCAAATCCTTGCAATAAATCCTTTAGTATGTATCTCTTACTGGTTCTGTTTCGATGGTTGCACTCTGGCCAATAAACTCCTATTTTCCAGAAGAGATTGTATAGAATTGATGTTCATTCTTCTTTGAATGTTTGGAGATTTCTTTTTTGACAGTTTTTAAAAATTACAAATTTAACTTCCTTAATATTGGAGCACTATTGAAATGATCTATTTCATATTGGGTAAGTTGTGGTAGTTTTTGTATTTCGAGAAGTTGCTTCATTTAATCTAAGTTGTCTAATTTATGTGTGTAGAGTTGTTCTTTTATTCCCTTATTATTGTTTTGATGTGAGCAGGGTCTGTAGGAATATCCTCTGTTTCCTTCCTGATGTTGGTAATTTGTGACTTTTCTTTTTTTCTCTATCAGCCTTGCTAGAGGATTAGAAATTTCATTTATTTTGTATGAAGAATCAGATTTTTATTTCATTGATTTTCTTTGTTTCTAGTTTCGCCATTTTTTGCTCATTATAATTTCCTTTTTTCTGTTTGTTTTGGATTTATCTTGCTTTTCTTTTTTAGGTTCTTGATATGAGAGCTTAGGTTATTGATTTGAGACTTTTCCTCTTTTCTGACATTTGCACTTAATGCTGTAAATTTCCTTCTCAGCACTGTGTTAGCTGTTTCCCATAAATTTGGTATGTTGTATATTGTCATTCAATTCAATGGATTTTTTATTTCCTTGAAGACTTCCTCTTCGATTATTTCGAAGTATGTCTTTTTATTTTCCACAAGTTTGGAAATTTTCTTATTATTTTTCTGTTATTGATTTCTAGTTTGATTCTATTGTGTTAAAAAAAAAACACTGCATCTGATTTCAATTCTTTTAAAGTCGGTGACATTTTTCATGGCCCAGGATATGGTCTATCTTGATATGTGTCTTGTGGGCACTTAAAAATAATACGTACTCTGCTGTTGGTGGCAAAGTGATCTATAAATGCCAGTTCGATCCTATCAGTTGTATTGTTGAGTTTTCTATATCCTTGATGATTTTCTGTACAACTGATCTTTCAGTTGTTGAAAGAGCAGTACAAAGTCTTCAACTATAATTGTGAATTTGTCTATTTCTCCTTTCAGTTCTATCAGTTTTTGCTTTACATATTTTGCAACCCTTGTTTGGTGGACACACATTTAGGATTGCTATGACTTCTTGATGGATTATCTTTTTTGTCATTATATAATGTCCCTGTCTTCTCTCTGATAATTTACTTTAGTCTAAAGTCTACCTTATTATTTATTAATATAGACACTCCTGCTCTCATTTAAGTAATGTTTGTATGATGTTTCTTTTTCCATCCTTTTACTTTCAACCTGTCTATATCATCATATTTGAAGTGAGTTTCTTGTAGGCCTCATAGAGTTGGTCATGCTTTTTAATCCACTCTGACAATCTCTGTCTGTTAATTGGTATAGCTGGCCCATTTATATTCAATATAAATATTGATATTATAAAGCTAGGTCTGTCACTTTTTAATGATCTGTTTATTCTCTGTTTTAATTTCTTTTAAATTCTTTTTTTTAATTATGATTTTAATGAGATGGGGTTTTACTCTGTGCCCCAGGCTGGAGCACAGTGGTGCAATCATAGCTCACTGCAGCCTTGAACTCCTGGGCTCAAGTGATCCTCCCATCTCAGCCTTCTGAGTATAAGCACCCAGATTCTGTTTTAAATTTATTTGTTTACTTTCTTCTGCCTTCCTGTGGGCTCCACTAGCATTTTTAAAATCCCATTTTGGAACAGACATGGTGGCTCACACCTGTAATCCCAGCACTTTGGGAGGCCAAGGTAGGAGGATCCCTAGAGCCCATAAGTTAGAGACTTGCCGGGGCAACATAGCAAAACCAGCTCTCTACATAAAGTTTTGTAAATAATAGCTGGGTCCCATGGTACGTATCTGTAGTCCCAGCTACTCAGGAGGCTGAGGTGGGAGGATCACTTGAGCCCAGGATATCAAGGCTGCAGTGACCCATGATCATACCACTACACTCCAGCCTGGGTGACAGAGTGAGACCCTGTCTCTAAAAATAAAAGTAATTCCATTTGATTTATCAGTTGTGTATTTGAGTGTATCTTTCACATAGACTTTTGGTGGTCGCTCTGAGTACTGAATTGTGTATATGTAACTTATCAGCCTACTGATGTCATCATTTTGCCAGTTTAAGTGAAGTATAGAAAACTTAGCTCCCTTTCTGTCCCTTTACCTACACTTGTTAGCAACTGTCTTAAATTTTTCTTCTACATACATGCAGAACCACAGCAGCCAGTGTTGTAATATTTGCTCCTACAATCAAACATAATTTAGGAAAGCCTATTTGGGAGAAAGGGAAATCCTGTTTAACTTACCAACATTTTTGTTTATGATATTCTTTCTTTTTTCCTGATGTTCCAAAGTTCCTCCTTTTATTGCTTTCTTTCTGTTCTTTTTATTATGGCTGTTTTGAGATCCTTTCCAGATAATTCTAATATCTCCATCACCTTGGTATGGGTATCGATTGATTGTCTTTTATTCATTCCATTTGAGATCTTCCTGCTTCTTGATATGTCAAGTGATTTTTTCATTAAAACCTGGAAATGTTTGTATTCTGATGAGACTTGGGCCTTATCGAAGCTTTCTCTGTACCTGGCTTTCTCTGACACTGTTTCCACAGGGGGATGTGTGTGGCATTCCTCGTGATTGACATGTGAAAGTCGAAGTCCAGGTTTTCCACTCAGCCCCCATGACACCAAGGTGTGGGGGTTCTCATTACTGCCGAGTGGGGGGTGAGAGTTCCAGCTCCCCAGCAGTCTCTGCTGACATTTTGATGGAGGTGGCCTCATCGCTGCTGGGTGCTGCTAAAAGTCCTGACCCTCCCAAGAACTTCTTGGACACCCTGGAGAGTGGAGAGAGAATGAGATGCCTCATTATTGCGGGGGGGGGGGGATGAAAATCCAGAGGCTCCATGTGGGTGGACTCTATGAGGGTGGGGAAGGGTGAGCTGATTGCCAGCCAATGAGGGTGAGGCCTCTATCTCTACTGGGCCTTCTTGGAAACCGCTCCTGCCAGGCTATTGAGATCCTCCTTACAGCCTCTCGAGTGGGGACATCTAGGCTCCCACTCACCACTTGCTGGCGTGGTTTGTGCGGTGTTTATCTGGAGTAGAACAGGGTTGTCTAAAAGTTTTCTTTCTTGCTGAGCTGCCCTTTCCCTGGCCAGCTGGTGAGGGACAGGCTTTTGTCGGGGCTTTCTTTGTTGGTGTTTCCAGGTCACCAGCTTCTTCCGCTCCAAGTCTCTTCCCAGGACAATTTGATTCCTATCCAAGCTTGGAGGTCTGTGCCCACATTACTCAGGGAAGTCGCAGAGCACCGGACCCGCCTCAGAGGATCTCCTGAACTTGGAGAGAGATGATTATGGATTGCAGACAGGAAGACAATATGAAAACTAGAAGAAAAAGATGTCATTCGTACTTCGAGTATGTGTTGGGTGTTTGAAAACTGATTTTTTCATCATGTGTCCAATCTTTATTGTTTCTTTTTTTCCTTTTTGTTATTACTATGAAAAGTTCACAGTCATTGTAGAAAAATGAGAAACCAAGGTTAAGCAAGAAAACATCAGGCAGGAAGATTGCTTGAGCCTAGGAGTTCGAGGCTGCAATGAAATATGATTACACCGTTGCACTCCAGCCTGGGCAACAAAGTGAGACCCTGACTCAAAAAACAAAAAAATGTACAATAAAGTTGAACTTTAATGGGAATCAGGAAAAAAATGAGAAGAACACATTGACCTAAATAAGAGATACTTGGAGTCCGTGTTAAGTCGCAGGTTGTATGCTCACAAAGCCGGCCTGCCTGTGTCCACCAATGCAGCCCCTCTCACGTTTCTGTTTCCTCCCTCTAAGCCTTCAGGAGCACCTGCCCAGTGGCAGGTCCTACGCTGAGTACAGACAGTGGAGGTACAAGTCACACCTGCAGAGCAGAGCCTCTGCCTGTTGACAAGAAGGAGGATAGGCTGCCCCAGGCAGAGGGAGTGGCATTGCAGAGATGCAGAGACATGCACAACTTGGTGCAGTCCTTCCAGCGTTGCTGAAGCATTGCAGGGAAGGAGGCTGTGGCTCTGGGCTGTGCAGTCCTAAGTTTGCACCTGTTCTGTGGGCCACAGGAGAGCAGAGTCTGAGACGGGGACAGTGTTAGTTCGCTAGAGCTTCCATGACAAAATACACAGACTAGGGGGCTTAAGGAACAGACATTTATTTTCTAACAATTCTGGAGGCTGGAAGTCTAAGATCAAGGTGTTCGCAAGTTTGGGTTCTCCCAGGGTCTCTCTCCTGGGCTTGCAGGTAGCCACCTGCTCACAGCCCCTCCTCTGTATATGTATAGACCTGGGGTTTCTGTGTGTCCCGATCTCCTCTTCTTATAAGACCACCGGTCAGATTGGATGAGGGCCCACCTTAATGGCCCCATTTTAACTTAACTATCTCTTTAGAGGCCCTATTTCCAGATATGGGCATGTCATGATATACTGGGGTTTAGGACTTCAACATAAAAACTTCTGGGGTGGAGAAAGAGACACAGCTCAGCCCCTAACAGGACGTGAGCAGAGGAGTGACTGGATTCTAGTATGTGACATAATTGGATTTCTGGCATCATGGAGGATGGATTGCAGGGAGAGGGGGGCTCAGAGACTGCCAGAGATTTTTAAAGAAAAGAAAAGGGATGGTGAAGATACAAACCAAGGTGGGAGCCATGGGCATGGGGAGCAGCAGGTAGGTCAGGGCGAGAGGGACAAGCAGAGAAAGGCGGCAGGGGCGTCAGGGAGCCCACGCTCAGGAAGCTCCTGGCCTTGGCTCCCCTCTAGGAGAAGCCCTCTCGCTGGGATCAGCCTTTGAGGCTGGCCTGCCTCGTCTTACTTCTTGATCTGATCCGGTAAACCTGTTTGCTGCTTTCCCCAAACAGAATGCGCCCGAAGAGATCCACAGGAACACACAATGCAATTAAATTTCTGGAAACTAAAGACAGAAAAATATTGTGAAACTGGGTCAGCTGCAATGTAGCTGATTTACAGAGTCAATAATAACTCCACAGGTGTGTGCAGAGCGGCACACTCCTCCTTAATGGACCCTTTTTGCCAGGTTTTCTGTATCAGAATTATGCTAGTTTCACAAAAGGAATTTGGAAGCTTTCCTTTCTCTGCACACTGAAATGCTCTAAATAGCACTGGAGTGATCGTTCCCCTAAAGATTTGGTTGGGTTCACTTATGGGCCTGGTGAGTTTCCCCCCTTTTCACATCTTCATGAAGGTGGTCCCTTGAGACCATCACCACAATGAAGATGACGAGCACTTCCATCACCCCCAAAGTCCCCTCGTGCCCTCCTGCGTGCAACCCGCCCCTCCTCCACCCCCGTCCCCAAGCAATCCTTGGCCTACTTTCTGTTATTATAGATTTGTTTGCATCTTCTAGAATTTTATGCAAATGGAATCAAACAGTACTTTCTTTGGCCTCTTTCACTCAGCATAATTATTTTGAGATTCATGCATGTCGTGTGTATCCAGAGTTTATTCATTTTTATTGCTGAGTAAAATTCCATTGTATGAATATACCACCATTTGTCTATATATTCACCAGTTGGGGGACGTCTGAGTTGTTTCCAGTTTGAGACTATTATAAATAAAGCTGCTATAAACATTCGCGTACAAGTCTTTGTGCAGACATATGTATTTTTTCCTCTCTTGGATAAATACCTCAGAGTGGCAAGATTGGGCCATATGGTAGGTGTATGTTTAATGTTTTAAGAAACTGCCCATTTTCCAAAGTGGCTATTCCACTTCGCATTCTCACCAGCAGCATACGAGAGCATTCCGGTTGCTCCATATCCTAGCTGGCGCTAGATACAGCCAGCCTTCCTCTGATTTTTTGAATGGTTGCAAATTGACAACTTTCTCAAATTCTTCTCTTTATCTTAGACTAGGCTGCCTATCTGACAGAGCCACCAGCGAAACTCAGATACTGGTGTGTCATTCCAGGGTGTGAGCTGGGGGAAGACTGAAGGAACATGGGAAGTGAAGCGGGAAAGGAGAGAAAGAAAACACAGGGTGGTACATGATTGAGCTGGTCACAACTGCAGAGCGAAGCACACCAGGTCACTCAGCCATGCAACATCTCCAGAGGAGCCAGGACTAGAAGAAGAAGAAGAAAGAGGCATCTCCTCGTGATTTTCCATCATCTGTCTTTCACTGGTCCAAACTGACCCTAGGGCCTTAACTCTCCTGGAAGTGTTGTGGTCCCTTCAGACAGCTTCTGGGGAAGCCATATGCTACATCCCAGGGCACAGTGCTTTATCTGCATCTAGAAAGAGTGAGATGAGCCAGAGCCTCTGCATGACTGCTTGGGTTGGACGAGAACGCTAGAGTTGCTGTGGTTCCATGGAGGGTAAGACGCCAGGCCTTGTGGCAGACGTCACCCTGTAGCAGGATGTCACCCAGATGGAGCCTGTAGCAGTTAGAAGATGAGCTGGCATGGAGCCTGGGCTCCTCTGAGCAAGTAAGTGAGGCTGGGGGTATCATTGGGGTGCAACCAGTGGAGCTGAGTCAACCCGGAGAGGTCTGTGAGTTAAGTACAAGCTTCAGGGAGAGTTTGCATCTGTGAACTCCTCTCATCTCTGACACAGTCCTGGGATGTCAACAGGATGTAAAATCTGAAGCCCTGGATTTCAGATGTGGGAAGTCCGGTCTTCTCCAAGTGACCCATCCAGGATCACAGATCAACCAAGGGTGGCACGCATGGGTCTTCAGACTCTAAGCCCAGTGCTCTTTCCACTGTGCTATGTGGTTGTAAAACATTCTCAGATTTCCATTTCCGGGACTGTGTTTGGTTCCAAGGCACCTGCTGGAAGACAGAGCAGCACGTCCCAAGTCTTGTTTCCTATTTTCATCCACTTTGGGGCAGTGGAGCAGCAGCAGATCCAGGTAAAAGGCTGCCCAGGGGCCTCATGGGAAGGAAGTGGGGGATGTTGAGGTCTGGTCCCACTTTGTGTGACTTTGGGCTAATGCTTGTTTCCCTTGGGCCTTGTTCACTCCCCTACTCCTGCCCTCATTCATTCAGCAAACATTTGGTAAGAGGGTACGACCTATGTGCCAGACATTGTGCTATAGAGGGAATATCAAAATGAGTGACATGGTCATGACATTTCTAACTCTGACCCATGTTACACGGGAAAATTATTAATATACATCTTATAGCGACATTGGGTGAATTATAATACATGAATTAATGCACGTAAAGCACTGATAGCATCTGCACATCACAGATATTCAATAAATGTGACAATGGTGACAATGACAGCAATGATGACAAAGACAATGGCCTCCTGGGAAGCTGAGCTCCTTAGGTCTTCGTCTGTGAGTGGAGTGGGCAGTAACTCACAGGAGTTAAGAACGTGTTGTCTGTGGAGTCATACAAACCAGGGTTTGTTCTCAACTATTAGCAGCTCCTTGAGCAAAATCCTTCCTTCTCTGTGCCTCAGCTGCTTTACCTGTAAAACTGAGCTTCAACTATGTCTTTCTGAGGAAGTAAGGTAACACCTGTGAAATGGACTGTTTGCAAAAATGACCCAATTTTTCACACCCTGCCATATCCGTGCCCCTTTGCCATACTTCCTGTCAAGTGGCAGAGTCTCTTTCTTCACTTCCTTCAATACTGATGGCCTTGTAACTTGATGTGGCCAACTGACTATTCCTTCTCACTTTGAGTAAGTATCTCTTCTTATTCTGGGACCTCACCACCACCCTATGAAGAGGCTCAATCTTACCAGAAGGATGAAGACACATTAATCAGTCATCCCTCTTGACCCTGCCAACAGTCAATCAATCCCCAGAAGCAGAGGCAGCCTGCTGGCCCACAGCTAACCACAGACATGTTAGACAGTCAACACCAGAAGAACTGCCCCACTGAACCAAACTTGTACTGCCAATCCACAAAATTGTGACCAAAATAAACGGTCGTGATTACAAATCACTATCATAGGCTGTTAAGTTCCACAGCAACAGCTAACCAACACAGCATATAAAATGCTTGGCCTAATTAATGGAAGCCATGATGAAGATGATAATGATGGTGATGATGATGACAACAGTGCCCATGCTTTGGCCTCTGTTGGGAACATAAGAAAATGTTGTATCATGACTTCTTCTGTCCTAAAGGAGCTCCTAACACTATGCTATTTAAAGGAAAAGAAAGACAGCAAACAGTGACTTCCGACGAACTCCCAGTCACTTGCTTGTTCTTCGAAGTCTTGACCAGCTATTACGACCTCACGCCCCTGCTAAGGAAATTTGACTTTGCCTCCACAGTGAAGAGTTATTGGCAGATTCTAAGGCTGGGAATGATGGGATAAGAGATGCTTTAGAAACACCCTGCAGAGAAAGGGTCAGAGGAAGAGCCTGCCTGTGGGAGGTCTTACGTGGTGGTTGAGGGGAGCAGTGACACCAGCCTTCTGCTCACACCTGCCATGGCTCCCCAGTGCTCTAAGAATAAACTCTAGACTCCACAGGGCCTGGGGTGACTGGCCCTCTACCCTTTTGAACCACTCTTCCCCATTCTCACTGTGTTCAGCCCATCCTGCCCCTCTTAGCTCCTCTCTGTGCCCTGATTCCTCTTCCCTTGGTGCCTTGGCACATGCTGTTCCATTGCCTCCCCTCCCTTCTTGTGCTCATCCTTCAGATCTCCATAGCTGAGATGTCACTGGACCCTTCATCTAAGTCAAGTCACCCTGATATGCCCACTTAAAATCCCTGTGTCCGTCTTTTGTGGCAGTCACAATGGTTTATACTTGCCTATGTAATCCATGAGTGATGGTTCATGGGTATCTGCCCCCCCCCCGCAGGCTCTGAGCTCCTCTAGGGAGAGGCCAAGTCATGGCCCGATGCCTGGAGTGCATCAGGCATAAATGGAATAGTTGTAAAATGAACAGACTCCCTTGAGTAAAAACCCTTTGGGGCAGAACACCCATGTGCATATTCAGAATCTCCCAGTCCTGAAATCATGTGGGAGGAGAAAGAGGCCACAGTTCTTAGAGCTCTTCCCTCAGAAGACAAATCAGTCTCGCCCTGGAAGTGTAGCCCAAGACTCTGGCACCAGTTTTATAGCTTAAGGACACATTTAATCAGGCCAATAAATAATCCATTCCACCAGCCCTGGCAGTTGTGTGGAAGGTCCTTAAGGAGAGAGCAACATCGAGGTAGAACATTGAGTTCCCCAACCCCAAGGACATGAAATTCTCCTGAGGGGTTTTCATCATCTAGACAAACCGGGAATGCTTTCACAAGCCTTGCTTTGCAAACAAGCCTGTGATCAGAAACAAACAAATAGCCTCTGTGTGGACATCTGACATCTAGGAGACTTCATCGGGGCAGCTACAGGGAGACAGGCGCAACAGAGAAACACACAGAGCTGAAAGCAACGAGACTCTGTGGCCTGACCCCACAGTTCCCAAATAGGCGAGTCACTGACATCTCTCCCCTTCATCTTACAGACTCCTTCTTCTTACTTGGAGCTGCAGGCTTGTGTGCAGCACTTATGGGCTTACGTGTCCATCTGTCCATGTCTCTCACTAGACCACCTGCACCAACAGGGCAAGGACAGAGCTTACTCAGCCATTGTTTCCTACTCATAGTTCAGTGCTTGCCATGGAGCTGGCTCCATAAATGTTTGCTGATTGAATAAGCAAAGGAGAAAGGCTGAGCTATAAGAGGAGATGGTAAGGTCAAGCACATGTATACACGAAGGTAAAGCTGAAAGCATAGCAGAGAAATGGAATGGGGTCTGGAGCCTCTGGATGGAGACATTCCTGAAGCCTTCACCACCAGTGGAGTTTTCACTGGTGTGCTCCAGGGTATTCCCTTTGTTGATTAATCCAGGTCCACACAAAGACTGTTACTCAAATATTCTCCTCGTTCATAATAAATAGCCCCAAACTGGAAACAACCTACATGTCCATCAACAGGTGAGGAACAAAGCAATCAAGATATATTCATACAACCATCCATGTAATGGAATACTACTCTGCAACTCAGCCATGAAGGGAACAAACTGCTTGTTACGCACAGAATGTTCCTGACCCTCCAGAATGTGAATGTGAATGTGAATGTGAAGCCCTAACCCCAGCAGGCCTGTCTTTGGAGATGGGGCCTCTAAGGACATAATTAAGGTTAACTGAGGTCGTAATTAAGGTGAAGTAAAGCTCTAATTCAATAGGATTGGTGTCCTTATAGAGAAAGCACCAGAAAGCACCCTCCTCCCCCATTCCTCTCCCTCCCTCCGCTCACCCCTTCCCCTCACTCCCTGCACACACTGAGGAGAAGAGGTCAGGTGAAGACATAGTGAGAAGGTGACTGTCTGCAAGTCAAGAAAAGAGCCCTCAATAAACCAAATTGGCTGGCACCTTGATCGTGGACTTCAGCCTCTGGAACTGTGAGGAAATGAATTTCTGTCATTTAAGCCCCCCCGTTGGTGGTGTTTGTTATGAGAGCCCAAGCAGACTAAGGGACTGCAGATACACACCACAATACAGCATGCTGAGCATCACCAGCCTGAGTCAGAGGCCCACATCCAGCGTGAGTTCACTTAAATAAGGTCTGTGAGCTTAAGCTTGTCCAGCCCACCTTATTTTGTTGCTGTTGCTGTTCTGTTCTGTTTTGTTTTGTTTTAAGCTTTTAGCAGTCTGAAGCCGTGGTTTTTAGTTTCTGTCTCTAGTGATAAGTGGAAAAGGGATGAGGAAGGGACTTTCCTGGCCCAACCAGAAGCAGAAACTAAGAACCCATGACTATGTTCTCTCCCGTGGACCGCCCTAGGCAAATTTGTAATTACCCAACAGTTTCTTCTTGCCTATTGCACAGCCGAAATCCATTCACTGAGACCATGGTACTGCAGTAAAGACATTTCATTGACAGGAAATCGGCCATGTGGAAGAGAGTTATTGCTCAAATCACTCTCCCCAAAGGCTCAGAGGTTAGGCTTTTTCAAGGATAGTTTGGCGGGCAGGGGTCTAGGGAATGGGGAATGTTGATTGGTTGAGGATGAAATCATAGGAGTATAGAAAACAGTCTTCAGGTGCTGAGTCTGCCTCTGGGTGGGGGCCACAGAACTGGATGAATCACAGGTCTGGGTGGAGTCAGCCAGTCATGAGAAAGGCAAGAGTCTGAAAGGACATCCCAAAAGGTCAGTATTAGGGTCTGCAATAGTGATGTTATCTACAGGAGTAATCGGGGACGTTTCAAATCTTGTGACCTCTGGGACAGTGGCTGGTTACATTTAACTATATGCACATCTTAGCAGGATTCAGGCCCCCCTCACAGCCCTAACTTTGTGGACTTTCATTAGTTTTACAAAGGCAGTTTAATTTTAGGCTAGGTTATCATCATCCTTGCCATAAGTTTAAACTATAAAAAAGGTTAAACCTTCCTCCCAAGGTTAGCTTGGTCCACACCAGGATTGACCAAGGACAGCTTGGAGGTTAGAAACAAGATGGAGTCAATTATGTCAGATTTCTCTTACTGACAGAATTTTGCAAAAGGAATTTCACAACTATGGTGAAAAGATTCAGACCAGTGGCTGCCTCTGGGAAGGCAGGAATTGACTGGATAGGGGAAAGAGGAATTTTTGGAGGAGATGGAGATGTGGCATGTCTTGATGTGGGTGGCATTAGGTGCATGTAGACATGTGTAGAAGCCATCAACTTGTCCATTTAAGATGTAGGCATTTTACTGTATGTAAATTATATCTTAATTGTTTTTTAGCTGCACTAGATTCTCTGAGCTTCTTCTAATTCCTTTGCCTTTAGGATTCTGAGGTAGAGTGCAGCTACTCTGCAGCCTCACTTCTCTGGGCCTCTTTGGGGGCAGTGTGCTGTGACCAGAGGGGCCAGGACAGGAATTCACAGAGCTAAGCACTGGATGCTGGCCAGGGAGAGTCATGGGGAGCAGAAGCCGAGTGAAAGCAGAGGAAGCCCGGCAGTGGCCAGAAGGCAAAGCAGACACACAGAGAGAAGAAAGAAGACAGGCAGAAAAGGGGAAAGAGAGAGACAAAGGAAGACTAAGAGAGAGATGGAGAGAAGGGCAGAGAGCCCAAGAGTGACGGACGAAGGAAGAGACTGAGAGGTAGACAGAGACACAGACAGAGAGAGGCAGATTGCCATGTGTGGCCCCAGCGAGGCAACCATTTTGCATTTTGCTCGGTTTTCAGCCCTGACTTCCACATCCCATAAGGCCGCCTGAGTTCCAAGGCTGTCCCTGAGTCTCCACGACCCTGAACTATACTTGCTTCCAATGCAGACCTGATTACCTTGTGCGGACTTGAGGGAGGCCCTCTTTCTCATGCAGCCTGAACTGTGTCCCCAGTGCTGCGTGGTCATTTCTTTCTTGTGCGTCAGCCTCACCTCAAGGACTAGGAGTATCTGGAGGGGGGGAAGCTGCTGCCACCCACCTGCATCCTCCAGCAGGTGAAGGTCAGATAGCTGAGCTGAGCAGTTAGTTCATCATCCCTACCATGAAGCACTCGAGGGCACTGCCAGGTGCTCACAACCTTCAAATGTGCTTCGGACAATGGCCCCAGCCCCTGGGCCTCCCTGCTAGGTCCTGGTTGTGGGGCTGGGGAGAAACTGGTGGGGGCAACAGAGGGGGTGGGGTGGGAGCAAGATGCCCAGGTTGGAAAATAGTGGAGGCGTCTTGTGTGCTGGGCGAAGCAGGGTGGTCCCTAAATAGGAAGACTGGTCGCACAGTAGAACCACAGGCATTAGAAGGCAGGGCTCACTCAGCCAAGAGGTGGAGGGTGGGTGAAGGAAGGCTGTGGGAAGGCCTTGGGGCTGGTATGTTGGAAAGACCTGGGCAGGCGTGGTATGTCTGTTGCACAATTTTCCAGTGGTCACTGGACTCTGGCTGAGTAGCCAGAACCCAAATCCTCCTCTGCCTGCCTTCCAGACAGCCGGAAGGCGCAGGGTCCCAGCTGAGTGGATTAACGACCAATCACCACAAAAGAAGCCCAGTGTGAAATTTGAGGGATGGCAGCAGGTCCAGCTTCTGCTAGGACTTCTCTCATCCACTGCCAAGAGAGTTTCATCTGAAGACAACCCTAAGCACGTGCTGGTCATGTCTCCGTTTCGTGTCCAGGAAGGCCGGGCTTTCCGGAGTCTGCAGGGTGCTTACCCACCGTGGGCTGTTGTCTGCCTGACAGCCCAGCCCTGAGATTGGGGACTTTCCATCTTTTTCTTCCCAGATGGCCTGGTCTGAGGCCTTAGATCTTTGGGAATGTGTTTGCCTGTGTCCCGAGGGTGACGCTAAGGAGGTCTGAGTTCTCCTCCAGTCCCTCTGGCTGGAATGCTGTGAGTGTGGCTGGAGGATGTCTTGCATGTGGTTCCCGTTTGCATCTTCGACAGCCCTCCAGCAAGATAGGCGGCTGGCTGGGTTTCTGTTCTGATGGGAGCTGCGTGGGCGTTTTAGTCAACAGGGAGACTGGTCTTTGAGGAACTGGGGAGAAAGCAGAGATACTTTTCACTTCTCCCACCCCGCTTTATTCCACGTTGCTTCAACAACTGATCTTGGGTGTAGAATTAAAATCTTATTTTTGAGCAGATTCTGGCTGCACCACTAAGTTGCCATGTGACCTGGAGCCACTCACTTTGGCATCTCTGTGCCCCAGATTCCTCGTCTGGCTGTGCCTCTTCCCATCTGGTGATCCATGGCTTCTGTGAGCTCCAAACCTACCAGTCCTCTGAAAGAAATCACAATTTTCCTTGTGTTTCAAAAACCAAGGCTAAGAACTGATATGTAATCGTTCATATCTCCCCCAGCTCCCCAACAATGTAAGCCTTGGTTTCTCTATAGGTGGAGTGAGCATAATCAACGCTCCCAAGCTGCAGAAGGAACTAGCTCTTACGGAATTTGCAACCTGAAATAGGTGATGCAAAGATTTATACCAATATCTGCCCCAACCTTCCCAGGTCCCACACATGTAATTTGCTTGCCTGTGTTCCTCACAACACCCTGTGTTCCTTGGGCCTGCCCTCCCTCAGCAGGGCCTGCAATAGCCAGTCCTTACATTCTGAGAGCTTTGAGTGCACCTGGCCCTGTGCCTAATGTCTTGCATCCCTAATATGTTGTGGGTGATTACATCTCTGGGAGGTGGGAACCAGTATCACTTCCATTTTAAGGACAGACAACTGGATCACAGAGTTTAGACCACACGACTGCACCTAAGGTTCTTATTTCTCCCTAGGCTCAGCTTTTAGCTGTGCCTCAAAGCTGGGGCTGTGTGAGAGTGCGTGTGTGTGTGTGTGTGTGTCTGTGTATGAGTGCAGTGGGCTGTGTGTGTATTGACCTATGTGTGTGCTGGGGGTTGTGTGTTGGGTGTGTGTGTGTGTGTTGGGGGTATATCTTTTGAGGTATGTATTGGGGTATGTGTGTGTGTGTTGGTGTAGGGGAGAGTGTGTGTGTGTTGGGGTGTGTGCATATTGGGGTGTGTATTAGAGTATGTGTGTGTCAAAATGTGCGTTTTGGGATGTGCGTGTTGGGGTGTGTGTCTTGGGGCATATTTGTATTGAGGTGTGTGTATTGGAGTATGTGTGTGTTGGAGTATGTATGTGTTGGTGTATGTGTGTGTTGGAATATGCATGTGTTGCTATGTGTGTGTGTTGGGGTATGTATGTATTGGGGCATATATATATTGGAGTATGTGTTTGTTGGTGTGTGTGTTGGGATGTATGTGTTGGAGTGTGCATTGGGTGTGTGTGTTGGTTATATGCATATTGGGGTGAGTGTGCTGGAGTACGTGTATGTTGAGGTGTGTATGTTTTGGGGTATGTGTGTGTTGGGGGTGTGTGTGTTGGAGTATGTGTGTGTTAGGGAGTGTATGTGTTTTGAGGGTGTGTGTCTTGGGGTGTGTATATGTATTGGAGTATGTAAGTGTTGGGGTGTGTATATGTGTTGAGGATGTACTTGTTGTGTGTTGGGGGGTGGGCATGTGTGTGCATGGAATGATCTGCTGCATGAAATCACTGGCCCTGAAATGTAGTAAGTTCTGAATAAACATGGGTCATTGTGAAGGCTTCTTTTATTTCTTAACTTTTTTTTTTTATCAAGGTGTAACATTCAGCAAGGTGCACGCATCTTAACTGTAGAACTTGATTAACTTTTGCTTGTGTATATATGCACACCACCACCCCCAGGATCAATCAATCTGTTGGACACCTGCAGCTCCCCAGCAAGCTCCCTCCAGCCCAATTTCTCCATCCTCCAGACTCCTATCATTACAGATTATTTGTGCCTGGTTTTTGTCTCCATATAAATGGAGCCACACAGGTTGTGTGTACTGTGAGTATGCACGCAGGATGTGTGCACTCTTCTGTGCCCGGCTTCCTCTGTTCAGCATAAAACCTGTGCACTGAATCCATGCTGTGTATAGCAGCAGGCTTTTTCCTTTTGATGTGCTGTAGCATTGCATCACATGAACTGACCCCTCCGTGTCTATCCATTCTCCTGGTGATGGACATTTGGTCTGTTGCCAGTTGTGGCTATCATGTATCAAGCTTCTGTGAACAGGACTTCTGAGAACATAAGCACGGATTTCAGTTAGGCATCTACCTAGACAAGAATGTGCTGGGTCTTAGGGTCTATGCAGATTTAGTTTAGTCTTAGAATAATAATATGTAATATAATGCTGCCAAAAGTTTTCTGAAGTGGTATTAAGTGATGATCCACACAGCAACAGTTGAGGCTTCCACACCCACATCCACACTGTGCAGGTTGGTTTCTCCAGGAGCAGATGGGGCCATGGAGTTTGGGTCTGGAGATAGTGATTGGGGATCCACACCTGTGAAGAGAAAAGGGAGAAACAAGATGGGGCGGAGGGAGGAGCTGAGTTGTGATGCAGGTCAGACAAAACCCCAGTCAACCCAGCAGGGAGCTGGCATGAGAACTGCCCAGCAGCGGGACCCACATCCAGTGGAAACAAAAGGCTGACCTCTCAGCCCTGCTGCACTCAGCCACCTGACCTGGGTTGCCCCAGGAGGGCCATGGCCTAGGGCGGGGTGGCTCTCCTAGCAGAGGCAGACCTTGGAGGAACCGACAGCTGCAGGCCACCTGCTGACGGCAGTATAACTGTCAGTGTACCACACCTGCTAGCCATTTTAGTGGGGAGTGTGATGGCATCTTCTTGTGACTTTAATCTGCATTTCCAAGAAGATTAATAATGCTTATATGATAATTGGCCGTTTAGATGTGCTCTATTGTGCAGTCTCTCTTCACAGCTTTTTATCCATTTTAAAAACTGGGATGTCTGTCTTCTTTTTTAGAGACAGGGTCTCACTCTGTCACTAAGGCTGGAGTGCAGTGGTGTGATCACGGCTCACTGCAGTCTGGATCTCCAGGGCTCAAGTAATCCTCCCACCTCAGCCTCACAAGTAGCTGGGAGCACAGGCGCCGCTATCACACCCAGCTTTTTTTTTTTTTTTTTTAATTTTAGTAGAGATATGGTCTCACTGTGTTGCCCAGGCTGGCCTCAAGCTCCTGAGCACAACGGATCCTCCTGCCTCGGCTTCCCAAAGTGCTGTGATTACAGACATGAGCCACTGTGCCTGGCCTGTCTTTTTCTTATTAATTTATGAAAGCTCCTTATATGTTCTAGATATGAGTTCTTTTTCTTAAGTGTATTTCAAACATCTCTCAACCTGTTTGGTTAAGGAATTTTTGTCTGCCCCAGGGTCATGAAGATATTCTTGTATTTTATTTTCTAGAAGATTTTTTTTTGTTTTACTTTAGGTCTATGATGGATCTCAAATTAATTTGGGGGTATGATATGAGGTAGGTCCATCTTTCCTCCATATGACTGTCCAATTGAACTAATACCATTTATTAAATATCACCTTCCCTTACTGAATTATGCATCTTTATTGTGAATCCAGGGATTGAACACATGCGGGTTTGTTCCTGGGCTCCCTACTCTGTTCTGTTGGTCCACTTGACTAGGATTACATTATGCCACACTGTCTTCTTACCCTGGATTTAGGAAAACCCTTGACACCCAGTCCAGTAAGTCATCCAGCTTTGTACTCTTGTAAGATCAGTTTAACCATTCTGGGTCCTTGGAATTTCCATATAAATTTTAAAAGCAGCCTGCCAGTTTTCTTGTAAATACCTGCTGGAATGGGTTTGTATGAAACATACAGATCAATTTGGCAACTTAATATCATAATAATATTAAGCTGGTCAAACAACAAACAGGGTACAGTCCTCAATTTATTTAGGTCTTCTTTAACTTCTCTGCAATGTTTTATATCATCATAGAGGTCTTGTGCTTCTTTCATTAGACTTACTAATAAGTATTTGATGATTATTTTGGTATTATTATAAATAGCACATCAAAATTTTCATTTGTTAATTGTTGCTAGCACATAGAAACTCAACTAATTTTTGTATATTGATTATAACCTTGCTAAACTTACTCATTAATTCTAATAGGTTATTATTGGATTTTGGATTTTTTTCCATATGCCATATTTTCATCTGAAATGATGAGTTTGTATGTTTCATTTCAATCTTTATTATTTTTATCTTTATTTCTGCCTCATTGAAACAACTGGGCTCTACTGTACATGTTGAGTAGAAATGATAGTGGCGGACATCCATTTCTTGCTCTTATCCTTAGGAGAAAAGCATTCAGTATTTTACTGTTAATGATGATGTTAGCTCTGTGTATGTGTGTGTGCCCGCATACACGTGTCTTTGATGGAAACCCTTTATCAGACTAAGTTTTCCTCCGTGCCTCTTTTGTTGAGAGTATTTTTTTTAATGCATGAATAAGTATTAAATTTTAACGAATCTTTGCCCATATATACTGATTTTAGTTCACATCTGCAGCTACAGCTCTCAAAAGCTGGGAAGTGGTCTGCGGCTGGTGTCAGGCCAGAGGTTTCACAGGGAGTTCTGCCCTCATGGAGACTGGGTGAGACGGTCACAGGAGGCCAGAGCGGGAGATAGCCCCAAAGGCACAAATCAGCGACACTGACATGATCACACACCTTGGTCCTCATGACCTCCTCTTCTACTCAGTCCCAGCAAGGACTTGGGATCTGTTTAGAATAGAAGAGAAACTAGTGCCATGCATATAACCCTGTGGCAGGCACTGCACTAGGCATGACGGGAGGGCAGAGGATACAGGTACTGCCCCTCCAGGGCCCTGGGGCATCTCCATGTATCACACCATCCTGCACTCCTAGGAGGGCCCCAACTCTGGGCTAGAGCCCAGGCCTGTGTCCCTTTCCTCCACCAGCCCCACAGTACTCCCTCCCCACCCCCACCAGAGACCAGGGCCCTTGGGAGCAGTCGGACTGACCATGAACAAACAGAGCAAGAGCAGTGGAAAATGCCCCGAGTGGTCTCCACCCTCACCCGTCTCTTCCCCTGGCCAGTTGTCTTGTGAATTCTTGGCCTTCCCAGTGCGGTCTGGGAAGACTTCGACGGTTTCCTTCCAGAGCCCCAAGAAGCCAAGAACAGAAGCTGCTCCAGGCCATTTCTGTCCCTGGGTCTCCTTTCAAAGGATTTTTGGGTCAATGAAGAGAGAATGTGGCTTGTGGGCAGTCAAGGGAGAGGGCCTATCGTTGTTTCAGATTCCTCTCTTGGCTCAGAGATTCAGACTCTCCAGTTCCCACACTAGATGCCTCAGTCTACTGAGATTAAGGCCTTGCCTCCAAAGAATGGCCATGACATTTTTTGTTTCTGCCGTGTCTGCTCAGCCTCCCTCACTGCCTTCCACAGCAAGCCTCTGTTCCAGCCAGCTTGTGTGGAACTTAGGAATCTTTGGATTATAAATGATGAGCACTCATAATTACTAGCCCAACTCCTAAAGCCAGGATTTATTGGTTCACAGATCTAAAAAGCCTAGGGGGAAATGGCCTCAGGTGGGGCTGGTTCCAGGTGCTCAAACATTGTCACCAAGAATGTGACTGTCTCCATCTGTGACTCTGTTTTCTCTTGTATGAGCTTTATTATCTCCCTTTGTGGTGACAAAGATTGGGCTTGCATCCTTCCAACTTGACAACTCTGTTGAAAAGACAACACTTTTTTCAATAGGTGAAGCAGCGGTCTCAGGAAAGGCTCTCACTGGCCCAGCTGAATTCACACACCCGTAATGAGAATCAGCCCCACTGGAAACACATGATCTGAGGATGTGGGAAATGTGCATCCTCAGAGGAAAAACAACGGGTGTTACAACCAGAATTAAGGGTGTTAAACAAGCAAAATCAGCAGGCGTGTCCTCTTCTAGCTTCCCTGCCACCTCTATGCATTTGTTCAGATTTCCCTTTCTGGAATTCTCTTGGCCTTCCTGGGCTCAATGCTTCCTTTTCTTCAAGCCCCGCCACCTTAGGAAGGCTTCCCTGGCCTTTGAGCCCCCTGCTGCTCTGAACTCACCATGTACCAATGGTCTAGACATTTGATTTTATTTTAAAATTAAAGTTATCTGATTTTTTTGATCATATCAAAATAATATTTGTTCCCCAAACAAATCAGAAGATACAAAGATGAAATCCTCTATCATCCACAGAGCCTTCTCTGGGGAGGGGACACTGTGCCCAGGTTTGAGTAGAAATTGGCAGGGGAGGGGTGGGGCCAGGAGTGTCTCAGCGCCAGGAACCAGCATGGGGTGGGAAGATTAGGATTGGAAAAAGCTCAAAAGCTTTGAGGAGCTGAAGGAGCCCAGTGAGCAGGAATAGAAATAGAAGGGGTCAAGGGTTTGGGGCAAGGTTGGCTTGAGGGGGCTTTTAATCTAGTGAGCCAGGAAACCACAGGAGGAAGTTAAGCGGGGAAGCAGCATGATCCAACTGGTGCTGCAGCCGTTCCCTGTGCTGCACGCTGGAAAATGCAGAGGGGCAAGGTTGGAGGCCCCTGCGGTCACCCAGGCCAGAGATGAAGCTGGTTGGGCCGACGGTTGTGGTCGTGCAGAGGAATAGAANTAAAAGGAATTAATAAGTTCTATTTTCTGCAGTAGTGATTCTCAAAATTTTTGGGACTTAGCACTGAATTATACTTACAAAATTCACTGAAAACTCCAACAGGCTTTTGTTTATATGGGTTATATGTACTGATATTTACCATATTAAATATTAAAACTGAGAATTAAATATTTACTTATTCATTTTAAATAACCATAATAAACTCATATCACATATGACTATTTTTTACATATGATTTATTTTATAAAAAATATATTTACAAAAACACTAGAGGAAATGATAGTTTTACATGTTTGCAAGTCACTTTAATGTCTTGCTTAGTAGGAGACAAATGGATTCTCATCTGTATCAGCCTTCAGTCAATTTGCAATACGTTGTTTTGGTTGAAACAGATTAAGGAAATCTGACTTCACACAGATATACTTGGAAAATGAAAAAGATAGTCTTTTCAGATAAATTGTGGATTTTCTTTCAACAAATGATAGTTTCTTAAAGGTTAGTTGCAATGTGGGCGCTGAAGTCATTTCAATAAACTTTTTATTCTCTGTTACATTCAAATCCATTGGCCTATCTTGCGCTTTGTATGGATTCTTAACCCATATTATGTGATATTGTAATATAATGCATTGGTTATTGGAAAATATTTGTTTCTTGAGCATTACAGATCTTCCAAATGTTGAAACATTTCCTTTTATAATATCACATTTGTTAGTATCGCCACTGATGTCATCTAAAAAGTTTTTAAGTATTCAAGTAGTATCTACTACAATGAGGTAGTAGATAAAAGTTCTCCCTAATCCCAATTTTTACTTGAAAGTTCGAGTTTTATCCTTGGCCACAAATACTACCGCTTGTTTTCCTTGAAGTGATAGGCTCACTCCATTCATTTTCAAGAGAATGTCTGCCAGGTGTCCAGGTCTGAATAACCATCATTTGTCTATCAGTCCTTTTATCAAGTAAAAATGGGGTTTCATGAACAAGAAGGCCAATTCAGCTTACATACAACTCTAATAATGGCCCAGAGGCTTTTCATTCAGCTATCTATTGTGAATGATGCTTCATGGAGATTGCCCATTTCATAACACAGGATATTAAAATAATGCATACTGAGGGTTGGAATTTAATGAAATTAATGTTTACTGCTTTATCAAGGACAGTCTTAAGTGAAACTGGCTTTTTTCATTTTCCTGCTAATGCATGAAGGTGAAAGATTTAATGACCACTAGCACAGTTTGGAGCTGCTGCCTTGTTCCCTGCTAAGGAAGCAGCAGTGTTACCCACCACTGCTTTTTTTAACATCAGTGCAAATGTTAACACAGTAATTACAGGATAACCCTGAGACTCAAAAAATTATTTAGTACTTTCAATATTTCAGCACCTCTTGTATATTGTTGCCAAAAATTCACAGAAAAGATTTTTGATGATTTATTGTGCTGATAACAGACAAATACAAGCAAACTGGCAAATCCATCAATATCTGGAGATTCACTCATTTGTAAAGCAAAAATATGATTGTTTCACCTGAGACATTAAGCCAGTCTTAAAATCCCAAAAAGAGATTTGCAGTCAGATCTCTTAATTGGATGAGTTACTCTGTCATTGCAAAGCGGCAGTGCTGTGATTTCCTTTACTGACTTTTCATCCAATAAGCATTCTGCAATGTCAACAGTACAACTATCTCTCAGCTACTCTGTGTACTTCTCTAGCCAGGGCTGCGTAACTAACCCTGTAAGGTGCTTCAGTGGGTTTTTCACTGTTTATCTTTTAATGAGCTTGTCATGTCTAAGTTTAAATATTCAATTCTCTTCTTTATACTGTGAATGATTTGTCTCAATGAGGCATTACAACTTAACTGGCACCATAAATATTATTTTTAAATGTTCCATTGCATAACACACAAAAAGTTAAGTTATTAACATCCATAAAGTTGAGAGAAAGATGGCTTTCATCATAATTTCATTTCTTCTTCATAATTTTACCCAGTTTCTTTAAAATAGATTCTTCCCTTCCTTGAGTCAAAAGACTGACATGTCAGTTTCACTTTTTTTTTTAAGCATCTTTAGATATAGACAGATAGTGCAGTGCAGTTATAGGTTGAGAAGATAAGCCTTCTTCTTCTTCTCCTTCTTCTTCTTCTTTTTTTTTTTTTTTTGACAGAGTCTCGCTCTGTTGCCCAGGCTGGAATGAAATGGTGCAGTCTCGGCTCACTGCAACCTCCGCCTCCTGGGTTTAAGTTATTCTTCTGCCTCAGCCTTCCAAGTAGCTGGGATTACAGATGCCTGCCACCACACCCAACTAATTTTTGTATTTTTAGTAGAGATGGGGTTTCACCATGTTGGCCTGGCTGGTCTCGAACTCCTGATGTCGTGATCCGCTCTCCTCAGCTTCCAAAAGTGCTGGGATTACAGGCATGAGCCACAGCGCCTGGTCACTTTATTGTCTTTATCTCAATACTTACGAAAATGATCTTGCAACTTGGAGAATCCATAAGAGCTTGGGATCATGGTATTTTGGAAGATTAGACTTATGGAATCCTAGACTTCCAGAACTTCCACTCCACATTGAGGTTGGTGGAAGAGGAAATTACGGTTGGAAAAGAGTGATTGAGGTCCTGCAGAATGGTGGCCTCCAAGGCTCCTGCCTTCTTCCTCCTGCCTCCTGTCTGACCCTCCACCCCAGCGTGCTCAGGGCTCCCACTGTGCATTCTGCTCCCAGTAGAGAGCACCACCCGGAACAGCTCTCTGCTTGTTGGCAACACTCACTCCCCCATCTCCTTCCCGGTACTCCTTCTCTATGCTAGCTAATCTGGTGGCTAATGAATCCACAGTCTCAAATTGATGGACAAATGAGTGATTTATATGAACAAATGACCACCCTCCCCCATCAAGTAATAAGTGCTTTCTACGGAACATTGCAATCTACACGGTGGTGCTGATGGTGACATTTGAGGCAGGATGGTCATCAATGAAGACAATATCATGACATCTTTGGATGAAATGCCTCCATTTTTGCATTTTATTTCCACTAGGGATTGCAGAGATTGGATTTGGGGTTCCAGAGAGAGCTCTCCAGAGAAAACTTGCCTCTGCTTCTTTTCTGACCTCAACATTCAGATGTCTAACTAGAGACCAAACTCATTCACTTCTGGAGGTCTGAATGTTTACAACTCCTTCCCACCTTTCTTTCTTTTCTTTTGAGACAGGGTCACACTCTCACCCAGGCTGGAGTGCAGTGCTGCAATCATGGTTCACTGCAGCCTTGCCCTCCTGGGCTCAAGTGATCCTCCCACTGTTAGCTGCAGTGAATCCATCTGGCTCTGCAGCAACCTCAATTCTTGCCCTCAGAAGGAGTCTGAGCAAAGTACATAAGGCAAAGTGAGAGACTGAGGAAAGTTTTAGAGCAGGAACGAAACGAAGTAAAGTACTCTCAAGAGAGGCCAGGCAGGCGACTTGAGAGGTGCAGGTGTGCGGTTTTGACCTTTGATGGGGTTTTATATATTGGAGTGCTTTCGGGGGGTTGTGTCCCTCCTCCCCTGATTTTTCCCTTTGGGAGGCTGTCCACCTGTGCAGTGGCCTGCCAGCACTTGGGCGGGGCTGCACGCACAGTGTGTTTACTGGAGCTGTGCAGACGCTCACTGGAGGTATTCTTCTCTTATCAGTCTAGCATTTCTAGAGGAAGGTCGTATACCTATTAAACTCCATCATTGTCCTCTTAATGCACATGCCTGAGGCCACTTGCCCAGCTCCTAAGATCTTATCAGGACGTGGCTGATCACCAGCTTCAGATGTTTCTGTCTATTGGGAGACGGGCTTTCCTTCTGGCTGCAACCAATTATCATTATTTTAGAGAGACAGTTAACAATCACCTGACCATCACCTGATGGTGGCCTCACATTCCTGGTTGGAGGCGGGGCCCTCTCCTGCCCTGCTCACGTCTGACTAGCTACCTGCAGTAACACTACTTCAGCCCCCTTCCCCGAGAGCTGAGACCATAGGCACACACCACCACATCCATCTAATTTAAAATTTT
>NW_016107647.1:1113797-1162343 GCF_001604975.1 Cebus imitator
AGTAGAGACGGGGTTTCACCATGTTGACCAGGATGGTCTCGATCTCTTGACCTTGTGATCCACCCGCCTCGGCCTCCCAAAGTGCTGGGATTACAGGCTTGAGCCACCGCGCCCGGCCCTAAAATTTTTTTTGTATAGATGCTGTCTCCCTGTGTTGCTCAGGCTGGTCTCAAACTCCTGGGTTCAAGTGATCCTCCTGCCTTGGCCTCCCAAAGTCCTCCACATCTTTTAAGACTTTACTGAGATGTCACCTCCTCTGGAAAGCCTTCTGGGATTGTTCTTCCCAAATGCTGAACATCTGAGGGCTTCGTATCAGCACCACACATTTGTCTGCCAGCTATACTCTCCAAACTCTGTTCACTAAAAACCACTGGGGAATGATTATTCTCCAATGCCTTTCTAATGTCTTAGAATTCGTGACCTAGGGTTTGCCAACCTGAGGGCCCACAGTGGCCGGTTCAGAATGCTGGGGACTGCAGTAAACCAGAGGATTTACCCGGTGATCGTTCCTCATTCTGGCCAGCAAGGCCATCTGGGAACGACAGTTCAGTATTGCCAAATCTTCTACTGGTTTGAAGACGCTGATGACATGGTTTGGATCTGTGTCCCCACTCAAATCTCATGTCAAATTATAATCCACCTTGTGGGAGGTGATTGATCATGGGGCAGATTTCCCCCTTTGGTACTGTTTTTGTGATAGAGTTCTCATGTGAAGTGCCTCATTCCCCCTTCGCCTTCCGCCATGACTGTAAGCTCTCTGAGGACGCCCCCTCCAGAAGCAGCTGCTGCCATGCTTCCTATACAGCCTTTGGCACTGTGAGCCTATTAAACCTCTTTTCTTTATAAATTACTCAGTCTCATAGCAATGCAAGAATGGACGGATAGAGCTGATAATTATTTTTACATAAAAACCTCTCCTTTCAGGCAAATAAAGCACATTGATGGATTTGGCTCTGGAGCCAGGACTCTGTAGGTCCTTGTTGGTCTGAGTGCTTCTGGATGCCCGGAGTCATGCATGGCATGGGTGGTCTTCAGCAGCCACTGCTACTCATTCACCCGCTGCCTGTCACAGCATCTGGAACCTTACATTACTGCAGGCATGCTGCAGAAGTTAGGTGCAGCAGCTTTAAAACATGACCCCCAAATTCTTTGATGCTCCTTCCATCAAGAGGCAAAGGTGCAGTAAACCAGATGATTTACCTGGTGGTCACTCCTCATTCTGGCCACCAAGGCCGTCTGGGAATGACAGTTCAGGGCAACCCGACCCCTCCTTCCCCTGCAATCTACAGCCTGTGGTCGCTTGACCAATGGAGTACGGCAGAAGAACCACCATGCCAGCTTCTGGACGCTGGCTCTCAGAACCCAGAGAGGTCCTGAGGAAGGCCAAGCAGCCTGTGAGGAGGATGAGTGCAATGAAACCAAGACCCTCATCCCCCACCCCACTCCCCCGACAGCCAGCCCCAACTTGCCATGAGGGCACCATCTTAGAAATGGACCCTCCAGGACCCAGCCAAGCTGTCCCAGCTGACACCACACAGAGCAGGGATGAGCCTTCCCCTCTAAGCCCTGCCTGAACTGTGGATTCACGAGCAAAATCAAGCTCCTAAGCACGGGGGTTTTTTGTCACAGTAATAGATAACTGCAACATCCATAGCCCTGGGCTTGAGTCCCGGCTCCTTTCGCCCCTGACTCTGGCATCTTGGGCCCTTTGCTTCCCCACAGCCTCAGTCTACTCACTGAAGAAGGGAGGGTTTGGTCTGCTCACAGCGTGGAATGCTGTGTTGTTTATGCAGTGGTGGGGGTGTGAAGCGGCATCCCCCCAACCCCCGGCCTTGAAAAGCAGATGGGCATCGTCGAGGGAAGCACAAGACGCCCTGACCCCGTGACCCCAGCCTCCGGCCACCCTGCCTGAGATCCCCCCCTCAGCCCCCAGCTCTGGATTTCCACCCTGAATCCTTCCCTAGCTCAGGCCGGATGCACTTTGGCTCTGAGGTCAACTCTGCGCACATGCTCTGGAAGACAAGGTCAGCTGACTTGTGAGGGCAAACAACTGGAGACGGCCTAGGAGTCCATCACGTGCAGAAGGGCTTCAAGCATCACGGCTTATGTATAGACTGCGGATGAACGGAGTCACGCTCTACGCAGCGAGTGCAGCAGCCTCGATAACGTGATTCTGAGTCAAAACAGTAAGCCGCAGGGTGACTCATCCAGCGTAGTCCCATTAAGTTTCAGAGCAAACAAAACCAATGTTTATGGATACAGATGTATGTGTGAAAACAAATTTGGGAAGGTGAACTTCAGATTTAAGGAGTTAATTCCTTCAGGAGGGAGACAAACACAGAAATGCAATCAGAGAGGGCCGCCTGAGGGCTCTGACTATTTCCCGAAAATGATTCGTGAAGGAGGAGCAGCAGGACCAGAAACCGGTTAGAACTGGAGCTGGAGCTAGCTGTGGTGGCACACATCTGAAATCCCAGGGACTCAGGAGGCCGAGACAGGAGGTTTGCTTGAGGCCAGCTGGGGACTAGCCTGGGCAACATAGTGAGACTCCATTGTCTAAATATTAAAAATGAATCAGCCAGGCATGATGGCAGGCACTTGTCATCCCAGCTACTTGGGAGACTGAGGCAGAAGGATTGCTTGAGTCCAGGAGCTTCAACCTGGAGGAAATTTTAATTGTACCACTGCACTCCGTCCCAGGCAACAGAGTGAGACCCTGTCTCTAAAAAAATAAAATAAAATAATTAATTAAAATAAAGAACTGGAGCCAAGTGAGAAATCCGTAGGTGTTTGTTACATTATTTTCTGTACTTTTCTATATGTCTGAACTATTTCATAAGTAAAAAGAACAGATTTCCCAAATGAAGAATTGAAGTCAATGGTGAGCCGGGCATCTTCCAGGTTTCTGAATCACACAGAAGCCTCTGGCAGTTCTAGAGGGAGCATCTGCATCTCCCACTCTTCCAGCGCAAGCCGGCTCCATAGTACACTCCCAGTCCTAAAACAGAATGACTAACGTGGGATTCCTGCCGTGGCGAGTGTGTGTGCGTCTGTGCGCGTGTGCACTTGTGCACTCTCCCAGGGAGTCTCCCACCTGCCTCCAGGCTGGCCCGAAGCCTCTCTGCCTTCTGCACACCCTCCCAGAGGTCCTGTGGGAGGCCGCCCATGTGAGAAAGTCAGTGCAGGGACTGACAAGGCTGGGCCCTGAAGGTGCCCCCTGGCTCCCTGGCCTAATTGCCTGTGACCTTGGGTTTTGCATTCCTCACTTGCAAAGTGTATGTGAGGGCAGAGCATAAATCTAAGCTTTCTTCTGGACCCTCACATCCTCTTCATTTCCTATGCCCTAGATGGCCTTTTCCCCAGTGAGGTAGCAGCAAAAATAACAACTGCAGCTGCGGTTTACTCAGCACCGGGAGGTGATTATCTCATTTAGCCCCCACCACGGACCCCTGATGGATGAGGAGGCTGAGGATCAGAGAGGCCCCAAGGCTAGTCCCAGGAAACACAGTGCAGATGCCGTGTTGCTGGGGCTTTGAGGAGTGCAGGGAGGAGGGCTGCCATCACACTGGCCCCTGTCCACCCCAGCCTCCGGCCACCCTGCCTGAGGTCCCTCCCACTCAGCCCCCAGCTCTGGATTTCTACCCTGAATCCTTCCCTAGCTCAGGCTGGATGGGCTTTGGCTGGATGAGAGTTCTGGGAGCCAGGCCCAGGGAAGCTGGGGCAGCAGGCAGAGGCCCCAAGGTCCCATGCACACCAGGGCTGCCCAGAGCCTCCAGCCTTGGAGGCAGGGGCAGTGGATAGAAGAGGACATGGAACAGAGACCTCTGCTTCAGAAATTGGATCCACCATTGCCATGGTGGCCTCTCAGAGAGGCATCTCCACACCCACAAGTCACCTGCCATCGTCTGACCCTCACAACACCCTCGACAGGCAGGGCCACTGGTGAAATACACTTCCTGGAAACCGAGGCTCAGCAAGGTCCATCTTGGGTTACCACTTTCCAGCCCCTTGATGAGTTGACGGAAGTGAGTACACCTGTGCCCACGGCCCCGCAAAGCCCCTCTCTCTCTTCCCCAGAGGTCCCTGTGATCCTGACTTTTAATACCATAGGAGAGTTTTGCCTAGTTTAAACTCCGTGTAAATGAGATGGTCCAGTTTGTATGGTTCCTTCCCAGTTTCTTTTGCTCGTCACTCTTGGAGGTCTCTCGCTGCACATGACTGTCATTGCTCTTGTTCCTAGCTACATGATACTCCATTCATGGGTGTGCCACGAGTTCCCCTGGCACCTACTGACGGGGGTCTGAGCTGTTCTCAGGTTTTGAAGCCAGCTGGCTTTCTGCAGCTCCTGCTTTCCCCTGCCTGAGCCCTGGAGCCTAGCAGCAGCCTGGGTCTGGGACAGGTGCTGCAATTCTCCTCATTTTAGAGAAGGAATTAGAAGGCAAGTAGAGACGGGGGCCATCTGCCAAGGCTGGAGCTGGCATCTTCCTGGTAATACTTGCCCCTAAGCCCCAGCCTATCCCAGGTCACCAGACCACCCCCGCCTCCCCTAACCCAGCCCAGGGCTGCTCACATCTGCCTCTTTGACAGTCGCCTTTTCTTTCACATGGGCCTGTGTGCTGTCTGCCTGCCCTTCCCCAGCAGGCTCCATGAATGAGTCTGTGCCTGGGGCCAAGCAAGTGCTCAAGAAATTTGTCACCCGCCTGTCCTCCTGCTCCACCCCAGTGCCCTCTTACCCCAGCGCCCAGGGCCTAGGGCTGGTCAGGAGGCCTGAGGTGTTAGAGTGTTACAAACTCAGGTGGGGCCTTGGGCAAGTCACTTCACCTTTCTGTGCCTCAGTTTCCTCCTCTTTACAGTGACGTTGTTGAGAGGATGACGTGAATTAATCCCTGAGAGGCGGCTGGCTGAATGCCTGGCCTGCAGGAGTGTCCATCGTCATGCAGGCTATGATGCCTACCCCTGATTGCTGTTGTTATAACCCAGGTGAAGAAGGCACCAATTCCCAGGCCTGGTCAACCTCAGCCCAGTGCCCTCCCTGCCCCATTAATTGTATGTATGTGTGCGCGTGTGCGTACGTGTAGAGCATCCTTTGAGCTTAACAAAATATTGACTTCCTGATAAAATCCTTTCCCCCAGGCTACTGTCCCTCTCCTTACTAGGCTGACCCTTTGAGGATCTCAGAGCCAAACTGATGGCTCTGTAGTTCCCCCACTGCCTTGGGTCCTACTCTTAGTTTTCAAGACAATTAATTAAAAATTTTAAATGGTGATTGCTATGATCTGAATGCCAAATCCATGTGTTGCGATCCTTATCCCCATGGTGATGGTGTTGGGAGGTGGAAACTTTGGGAGGTGAGGAGGTCATGAGGGTGGGGCCCTCATGAATGGGATTAGTGCCCTTATACAAGAGGCCACAGAGAGCTCCCTTGCCCTTCCCACCATGTGAGGACACAGCAAGAAGGCACCATCTATGAATCAGACAGCAGCCGCTCCCCAGGCACCAAGTCTGCTGGCACCTTGGCCTTAAACTTTCTAGCACCAGACCTGTGAGAAATAAATTTCTGTTGGTTATAAAACTACCCAGTCTATGGCATGTTGTTATAGCAGCAAGAACAAACTAAGACAGTGGTAGATGCCTGCAGTAAAAAAAAGTCAAAAGTCTCAAGAGGAAGAATGGAAAATCAGGCTTACTTTCTCATCCTCATGCATTTTCAGTTCCCTCTCATGTGGCTCCAATATTTCTAGTTCCTTCTGTATGTTTCCAGAAATATTCTATCATACACAGGATGGCTCCTGCATTTATTTCCACACAAATGGTATTCTCTACATAAGTTCTTCACCTTGCTATTATTTTTTACAGCAGGAAAAAATATCAAATTGAACAAAGCAGCCCCAAACCACTGCTACTTTAAAAATTTTTAGTTTGCAATAGTTTAAGACCCACATGAAGTTGCAAAAATAGTACAGAGTTCCCATGCACCTTTCCCCCAGCTTCTCCCAGCTCCCCTAGTGCTAACATCTTACATAATCATGCTACATTGTCAAACTGGGAAATTGACATGGTACAGTATCACTAAGTCAGACCTTATTTGGATGTTACATGTAAGAGTTATTTCATTTGTTTTTGTTTTCTGGTGCATAATTCTCTGGAATTTTCCCAAGTGGATAGATTCTGTAGCCATCAGGCTATAGAACTATTCCAATCACCAGAAAGAAATGCCCTCATGTTACCACTAGAATCACACCTTCCCCCAACCCTATCCCTTAGCAACCACTGATCTGTTCCCTATTACTATAATTATGTCACTGTGACAATGTTACATAAATGGAACCATATAGTATGTAATCTTTTGGGATTGGCATTTTTAGCTCAGCATAGTGCCCTGGGGATCAACTCAAGTTGCTGTGCTTATCGAGAGTCCATCTCTTTTTCATTACTGTGCAGTCTTCCGTTTCATGGGTGTCCTACCGTTTGCTTATTCACTCACCTGCTGAAAGGCATTTGGGCTGTGTCCAGCCTTTGGCCATCACAAATAAAGCTGTTATAAATGTTCATATGCAAGTTTTTGCATAAACCTGTCTTCATTTTTCAGGGATAAATACCCAGAAGTATAATCTCCAAGTTATATGGTAAGTGTGTGTTTAATTCGATAACAAACTGCCAAACTGTTTTCCAGAGAGGCCATACCCAGGAGCAAGTAGGAGGGCTCCAGTTGCCCGTGTCCTTGCTAGCACTCATCATGGTTCCTATTTTTTATATTAGTCATTTTGACAGGTGGTAGTGATATCTCATTGTCACTTTAATTTGCATCTCCCTGATGCCTGTGATGCTGAACTTCTTTTCTTGTGCTTTGGATTCGCCATCCATATATCCTCTTCAGTGAAGTAGCTGTATGTGTCTCTTGCTGGTTTTCTAATTGGAGTGTTTGTTTTCTTTTTCCTTTTTGAGACGCGTGTCGCTCTGTCGCCCAGGCTGTAGTGCAGTGGCATGATCTCGGCTCACTGAAACCTCTGCCTCAGCCTCCCAAGTAGCTGGGACTGCAGGTGCATGCCACCAAGCCTGGCTAATTTTTGTATTTTTAGTAGAGACAGGGTGTCATCATATTGGTCAGGCTGGTCTTGAACTCCTGACCTCAGGCGGTCCAACAGGGAGGCTCAGCCTCCCAAAGTGCTAGGATTGCAGGCGTAAGCCACCACGCCCAGCACTTCGTACTGAGTTTCTTACTATTGAGTTTAGAGTGTTTTTATGTATTCTAGATACAAGTCCTTCATCAGACATGGGATTATTTGCAGACCTGCCAATACTTTCTCCCAGTCTGTGGCTTGTCTTTCCATCCAGAGATTTTTACAGAGTGAACATTTTAATTTTCTTGAGACAGTGTCTGCTCTGTCATCAGGCTGGAGTGCATTGGTATGACCACAGCTCACTGCAGCCTAGACCTCCTGGACTCAAGTGATCTTCCTGCCTCAGCCTCCTAAGTAGCTGAGACTACAGGTGCACGCCATCACTCCTGAATTTAAACTTTTTTTTAGAGACAGGGCCTTCCTGTGTTGGCCAGGCTAGTCTCAAACTCCTGGCCTCAAGCAATCCTCTTGCCTCAGCCTCCCAAAGTGCTCAGATTGCAGGCATGAACACCGTGCCTGGCTGAGTGAACATTTTTTAATTTTGATGAAGTCCAATGTCTCAGTTTGTTCTTTAATGTCTAGACACCTTACCTTTGACTTTAATATAGCTTAAAGATGGTTCCATACCAGCATGTAAAGAACTTCCTTATTTCCATTGTACAGATGAAGCATAATTTATTTACTCAGTTCCGTGTTGGGGAACTAACTGTCCAAACTTGTGCTACCCTAAACACCACTGCAATGAATAATTTTGAGCAGACATTCTTTCTCACACTGTGGGCTCCACATGCCCATGTGCTAGTCAAAACGTTCAAGCACTGGACATAGTGTCTTTCCCTTCCTCCCCCACTGCAATGTCTAGGCGACACTCTTCCCTTTACCTTTTACCAGCATCTAATAACAAAACGTTATCAGGTTGTTTTGGTCTTTACCGATTTAAAAAGTGAAGAATAGTTTCTCCCTGTGGTATTCGTTTGGCTGGCTTGAAGAGCTTTTTGTTTCATTCCTTCCTTTTCTTTCTTTCTTTCTATTTCTAATTTTTGAATAAGTTTTTGAAGGATAATTCTTCTTTTTTGGAGAAATCAATGAAACAGTGAGTATAATTGTTAATTCTTCTTACTCAGACAAATGCATAATTTCAATGTAGAGGAAGAATTGTTTGGTGAAGCTGAAAGTAACTTATGCCTTAAAAAACTGGTTTTTCTGTCTTTCTTTCCATCTTTCCTTCTTTCTGTCTCTCTTTCTCTCTCTCTCTCTTTTTTTTTTTTTTAGTCTCACTCTGACCCCCAGGCTGGAGTGCAGTGGCGCAATCTCAACTCACTGCAACCTCCGCCTCCTGAGTTCAAGCGATTCTCCTTCCTCAGCCTTCCAATTAGCTAAGATTACAGGTGCCTGCCACCATGCCCAACTAATTTTTGTATTTGTAGTAGTGACGGAGTTTTGCCATGTTGGCCAGGCTGGTCTCAAACTCCTGACCTCAGGTGATCCGCCTGACTTGGCCTCCCAAAATGCCAGGCTTATAGGCGTCAGCCACCACGCCCAGCGCTTTCTGTGTTTTCTTCCTGGCAATGTTCAGTTCCTGGCCTGTGTGTTCCTTCCTACTAGGCCCTGGCACTGTCAATTGGCAGGAGCCCATACTTCTCTGTCTGAAGGAAGTAGGCCGTGGGAATGCCAGGCCTGCCTCCTGTGCCAGTCCTCACCCACTGATGGGGCTGAGATCCGGATTGATGCCTTGTCCCTAACTTGCTGCCAGGAGTCTCTTCTCCTGTGTGGGCTCAATGTCCCCATCTGTGAAGTGGGGATAAAAATAGCACCTACTCATAGGACTGTTAAGAGGACATTTATTTATTAGAGACAGGGTCTCACTCTGCTGTCCAGGCTGAAGTGCAGTGGTGAGATCACAGCTCACTGAAGCCTTGACCTCTGGGGCTCAGGTGATCTTCCCACCTCAGCCTCCTGAGTAGCTGGGACCACAGGTGCATGCCACTATGCCTGGCTAACTTTTTAATTTTTTTGTAGAAATGGGGTCTCATTATGTTCCACAAGCTGGTCTCAAACTCCTGGCCTCAAGTGATCCTCCCGCCTTGGCCTCCCAGAGGGTTGGGATGATTACAGGTGTGAGCCACCCGCCCAGCCAAAAGGATGCTTTAGTAAACGTGCATGGCAGCACTTAGAACAATTCCTGGCACACAGTGGGTGCTATGCAAGCATCGGCCCTTCTATTGTGAGCAGCATCTGTAAGTAGCGTGGCTCTAAGCATCGGTTTTCCCACAAAGTGATCATCCAGCCCCCACTGCACTCTCCCACCTCTGAGGCAGGTGTGTTGCAACCCAGAGGTCTCCTGGCAGCCACGAGACAGCGGCATACCGCCACAGGAGCCCCTGTGAGCACGGCTTCCTCCTGCTGGCTGCAAGCTGTTGCCTTCCATTTGCCCCATCCCTTAGGGAGGCCCCAGTGATGCAGAACAGGCAAGCCCCAAAATTGGAGCTCAGCAGGAGATGGTTCTCGGCTTCACCCAGGACAGAATTCAAGGACGAGCCAGCGGTGTTAGACAGCAACTTTTACTGAAAGGGCAGTGCGCAGCAGCAGGGGAACTGCTCCCTGTGGGGCAGGGCTACCCCATAGGTAGTGTGCCCAGAGTGGCAGCTCAGAGAAAGTTCTGCAGTCATATTTATACCCACTTTTAATTATATGCAGATTAAGGAGCAGATTATGCAGACATATCTAAAAAAATGAGTGATAGCTTCCAGGTCATCAGGTTGTTGCCATGGAAAGGGTGGCAACTTCTGGGTGTTGCCAAGGCAATAGTGAACTGACATGACACTGGTGGGCATGTTTTATGGAGAGGTGCTTTCACCTCTTACCTGCTTCAGTCTGGTCTGGAGTTCAAGTCCCGGCCTCTGGGGTCAGCTCCATCTCCTACCTCACCTCTAGCAATTCCCTACCTGCATGCCCAGTTCTTTGTCAGGGACAGGGCCTGTCTAAAGGTTGACCAAGGACAGGTTGGAGACAGGTATATTTGACATTGTACAGTCAAAACCACAGAGAGAGGCTGCTTGAATGGGCAGCTCAGGGCCCTGGAAAGTTCCCTGGGGTGGAAGGTGTTGGCCTGGGTGACATCTCAGCAAGAGGGTTGGGGGCTTCCCTCCCGCCCTGCTCTCTTTTCCCCAGGGCCTTTTGGACCCTTACTCTCCCGGAGTGGGGATGGAGCCCTGGAGAGGACCCACTGGGAAAGCAGATCTGTGTCGCTACCAAGAACGTGGACTCGAGCACCTTTATTTGAACCCTGGCTATTGGCTGTGACCTTGGGAGAGCCACTTAACCTCTCTGATCCCCAGTTTCTACATCTGTAAAATGAGGCTGATAACAGTGTCCGCTTCTTAGAGTGGTTAGGAGAGTTAAATGTGGTGATGCTTGTGAAATGCTTGGCCTGGCACTTGGCATGTGGTGACCGCTCACTGGGGGTAGCAGGGGGAGTATAGTAGTAGTTGCTGTTGAACAGAAGGGTCTCAGGACATTGCTTCTACCATGCCCTCTACCTGGAGCATCTTCCTCGCTCCCTCCACTTGTCCAATCCCACTCATTCTCCAGGTCTTAGCCCATGCAACAACCACCATGTGCCAGGCCTTGGGAACATGAGGGGAACAGGCCACCCCAACCCCTTGGGAGCACCTTCTCAAGCAGCGCCTTGCAGCTGAGTGGAGCCAGCCTGGGCTGGTATCAGAGGACCTGGGTTCTCATTCCAGATCAGCCGCCAACTGCCCAAGTGCCTCAGGAGCTGCTTGAGAAGGTGCTCCCAAGGGGTTGGGGGTGGCCTGCTCCCCTCTTGTTCCCAAGGCCTGGCACATGGTAGGTACTTGCATGGGCTAAGACCTGGAGAATGAGTAGGATTAGACAAGTGGATGTGGGCAGCCACTTTCCCATTGAGGAGCGTGAGTCCTCCTGAGAATGAAGCCAACACAGAGAAAGCCACGTCAAGAGAAAGGACATCTGTACTGTGTGCCCTCCAGCAAGTCACAGACTTCCATTTGTTCATCTATCAATTGGAGACATCATTTGAGCACGTGGTTCCAGCCATCCCTGAAACCCCAGGGCTTGCCAGTTATAGGAATCCCTGGACAGTGGGCTTAGAGATCCCAGCTGGGATGGTGGAGGCTGAGAGCCACCCCACTTGAGCCACACAGTTCCCCCACGTCACAGGACTGCTCTTTCCTAAACCCCCTGCAAAGTTGGGCATGGGGCTGGACACTGTGGCTCACACTTGTAATGCCAACACTTTGGGAGGCTGAAGCAGGAGGACTGCTTGCCAAGAAGGTCAAGGCTGCATTGAGCTATGGTCGTACCACTGCAATCCAGCCTGGGCAACAGAATGAAATCCTATCTCTAATTTTAAAAAAATTACATTAAAATAAAGGCACAGCCATAGGACTTTCTCTGGTCCATGGCATGTGAGCAGAAGTGATGTCATAACTTCGTGGAATCATTGAGAGTCTAGCTCCAGACCAGCTGCCCCAACAGCCTGGGCCCCACGCTATAGACAATCTTGACATGGGGGAGAGCTTCCAGCAGAGGGACGTGGGGCAGAAGCAAGACGTAAACCTGTGTGTCCATCACTGAGCTCTGGGGATCACTGGTTACCACAGCACAGCCTGGCCTGCCCGGACTCACAAGGAGAGAAGACAGAGACAGACGCAGTGAGGAGGCCGGCGGCTCACCCCTGCCCACAGAAAGGAGGATGGAGGCAGTGGGGACAGTGAAGAAGTGCTTGGATCCTAGATGTATCTTGAAGGGAGGGCTGCGGGGCTTCGCCGACAGATGGAATGTGGATTGTGAGAGATAGCAAGGAGCCAAGCATGACTGAGAGGTCTGTGCTGGAAATAGCAGGAGAAATGGAGGCTCCATCATCGACAGCAGGGCAGGTGCAAGGAGGGGCTGGCTGGGCGGGAGGACATGCTGCATTCCTTCAGTCCCATTTGACCGGGCCTCAGGGGAGGCACAGGAGGTGGAGGGCTCTGTTTCAAAACCAGGAGCTTGTCCATGGTGGCCTGGGACTCCCTCCCACCTCTAAATCCTGGGCTTTGGAGGAGTTGGATTTGGTGCCAGCCAGGGAATGGTACCAAGGCACAGGAGTGGCTGCTATTCTGCTGAATAAATAACTGAAGAGCAATTAGAGGGACTCCAGCCCTGCACCTCCTATCCCAACAGGCAGTGTGGCTGGTGCCCAGCACTGATGGCATAGCCTGGCCTGGCCTGGCAAAGTTGGCCCTACTAAGCACTGCCTGGGGCAGCCTCAGGACACACAGACTCTGACAGTGAAAAGGTGCCATCTCAGAGTTCCACAGCGCTTCACAGCATCAGGGACTGCTCGCAAGCCTCGAGCAGCTACCCGAGGGGGCCTTGGCAGCCATATTTCCAAGAAGCAGACACTGACGTAACCCAGAAGGGCAGTGGTTTGACCAAGACCACTCAGGGAGCCAGGGGCTCAGCGGGGAGCAGCTTCGGGCTCCGGCCTCATTGCCCTCACTTGGTGTCTTCTCTAAATGTGGGTTTTTGGCCCAACTCTGCCACTAATTTGCCAGGTGACTGTGGACAAGTCTCCAAGCTTCTCAGTTTCCTTTTCTGTACTAAAGGTGCTAGGCAAGCTGGTCTCTATCATGCATCTCTCCTTTGGTTTCAGTGAGAGAAAACTAACTCCAATGGGTTTCAGCTGTGAAGAAAGGAATTTGCTGAGCCTCGCAACTGAAAAAAAAATCCAGGACTAGTTTGGATTTCAGGTATAGCTTGATCCAGGCTATTAATGACTGTCACCAGGCGTTTTCCCTCTCCCTTTCTCCCCTCTCCCCTCCCTCAGCTCTGCTTTCCTGGGTAATGGCTTCACACTTGAATTCTCTCATTGAGGCATCAAACCCAGGCCCCTCCGTCCAGGCTGACATCCTACCTTAGTGCAGCTCTTGGAGAAAGCCACACCCTATTTTCTGAAAGCTTAGCCAGGGCCTCTGCTAGCCCATATAGCATTTGGGTGCAAACTAGAAAAAAGTGGGCAGATACATCCCTGCACCAGGCAAGGCACCTAAGGAGCAGAAGGCACCCTGGGTTCCAACCCTGGGTTCCAACCCCTCACTCACCTCCTCCATTGATACCCTGACCCAGTGTGTAACGGGAACAGCACCTCTGGCCCAGCAACGCTGTGAAAAGGCTCACGTGAGCCAGGATGGGTCCCATGCCCACCTCCAAACCAATTGCTGTGGCTCAGAGGATGGGACTGTCCAGATCTGGGTCTTAGGGCCTCCTAGAAGCTAGGGGTGAAGTGAGCCACCATGGCCTGAGAGGGGCCAGGAACAAGGGGGAGAGTGGGGAAAGATGTAGCCAAACAGGGTGATCAGGTGCTGGGCAGGCAGAGCCACCAAGTTCCCCAAGTCATTGAGTAGATAAAGCTGGTGCCGTGCTGGGCAGAGATGAGTCCACAGGCTCCTGGGGCCAGCCCCAAGGAGGAGCAGGACCTGTCAGTGAATGTTTGTTGACTGAAGCCATGAGAGTTGGGACTTGTAGGAGCTGCCTGAGACATGGGCAGGCTGTCTTCCCGTCCTTGAACCCCAACAGCCTCTAGTGCTGTACCTTGTTCCCCAGTCCTCACACCTTCTCTTCCCATTTTTTCTTTTCCTTTCTTTCTTCTTCTTTCTTTCTTTTTTTTTTCTTTCTCTCTCTCTCTCCTTCCTTCCTTCCTTTCTCTCTCTCTCTTTTCTTTTGAGACAGGTTCTCTCTTTGTCACCCAGGCTGGAGTGCAGTGGCATGATCATGGCTTGACCTCCTGGGCTCTAGTGATCCTCCTGCCTCAGCCTTCCAAGCAACTGTGACTACAGGCACGTGCCACCACACTCAGCTAATTTTTCTATTTTTTGTAGAGATGGGGCCTCACTATGTTATTCAGGCTGGTCTCAAACTCCTGGACTCAAGCAATCTGCCCAACTCAGGCTCCCAAAGTGCTGTGAGTACAGGCGTGAGATACTGCGCCCGGCCTCTCTTCCCATTTCTGATCCTGGCTTCCTACATAACTGCTTTTGACTCTCTAAGTCTGACCCCCGGTCCCCTCTCCCGGCTCCCACCATCCCTCATTTCACCATAACCTGCAGGCAGCCTTTCCTCCTGCACCAGCTTCAATGTCTAGGTGGCTGAGCCAGAGAAAGGCAGATGCGGCGGTAGTGGGGTGGGGGAGGCCTAGGCTCTGAGAGCTGTCCTGGTGCAGGGACCCCCTGAGTTGGCCCCCCAGGGGTAGGAGAGGGCAGTTCCAGGCTGCCCAGAGGTGAGCTCACTTCGTGGGAGGGAGTAAGCCTCATCACCTCCATCCCCCACCCCAGAAGTGTAAGTGTAAGTTGTGGGGTTGGGTGCTGCAAAAGGAATTTTGGAGCAGAAGTGTGAGCTGGATCAGTCTGCTGTATATCACCTGGGGCACACGTTAAAATGCAGATTCCTGGGCCCCGCTCCAGACATGCTGACTCATGTGGTCTGGTGGTGGTGCTGGGGGTCTGAGAATCTGCATTTTAACAGCACCTCAGGGCATTCCCATGGGAACCATTCAGGAGGCACTGGGATTTTTTCCCAACTCTGAGGCTCTGGGAAAACTTGTCTATGCCCAGAAGCCAGCATCAGGCAGAGTTGCCCAAGAGCTGCTCCTCCGGCCTCCTGTGGCTGGGCTGGGTTCCGGGGAGCAGACGTGGGTGTGGCACTGCAGGAAGCAGACCCTGAGGGACAAGGGACAGGAGTGTAAAGGAGGAGCCCGGGGTGGAGCAGCTGATGGAGGCAGCCGCAGGCTTCTTCTCTCTGAGACCCTCAGTGAGTCACCCAAGGGCATACAGCTGGGTCCCCATAACCCAGCACTAGCAGCTGGGAAGGGGTTGGGGATGGTGGTGTGTGCCAGCTACATAGAAAATTAGATGCAGTCCTGCCTTCCTGGGACTTGGAGTAAAGCAAGCAAATGTTACCGGTTTTTAAACTGAGCAATACAGAGAGCTACAGGTGCAAATGGAGAGGGGAATCTCAAGAGTGAGTAGTGGGGAGGGGGAGGCCCTAGGTCCAGCGCTGCGTGGGTGGGTGGAGGTGCGGAGGGGCAAGGGCGTCCCAGCTGCAAGAGGGAGTGGCGGTGGAAGGGGGTGTCAGAGGTGGAGCTGATTCCTGCCCTTCCAGCCACTCCTGAACCCCGTGGGGGAGCCTGTGAGCTCTCTGTGGGGAACTCAGACCATCTGCCTTTGGACCCAGGAGAAGGCCCAGACACATACTTGAAGAAGTCTGCAGAGAAAGCTGAGGACAGTTGAATATGCGAAGCTCAGCTATTCATGTGGATTGAGGCGCAATATCACAGGCTGGCCACGCAGGAGAGGGGGTTTTATTTAGAGAGTGGCAGTCTGGAGGGGCCTTGCCAACAGAGTACTTCAGAAATCATCTGATGCTGCTTCTCACTTAACAGAGAAGCTGGGGCCCAGAGAGGGCAGAAGCCTACCTGAGGCCACACAGCTGCCGCTGACAAACTCTGAATTGGAACCTAGGTCTCCGATTCCGAACCAGCACCTTTGCAATGGGTGGCAAGTGCATAGTGTGGGCAGGCCTTCCTAACCCACAGAGATCCCACACTCCCCATCTCCACCTCGCACCCAGCCTCAGCTCCTTCATAGCACGCATCCAGGCAGCTTCCACCAGGCACTCAAGGTTGGCTCCAGAGAGGAAAACTATGTGCCATCCCTGCTCAACACTCAGAAGGACTGCTCCCAAATGTGTTCTCAGTGGCAGAGCCTGCTAAAATCCTGAGTTTTAAGGGGTCCTTCTCTGCCCACTACCACTGCAGCCCTGACTCCTCCCCCACCCCACACCTGGTGCCAAACGCTTCTGCATCTTCAGGGGAGAAGTGTTTGTCCTTTCTAACCCCTTGAAACTGGATGCAAACTTGGGTGGGGTTGTATACTGGGGTGGGGGGGGTAGAAGGACTCTAGAGTTTTAGTTTTTAAATCAAATTTTCAAAACAGCCTGTGACTTTGAAAGGAACAGAGTCACTCATTTACTTTATAGTATGTGCCACAAGTCAAGCACTTTTCCTGTACTGTGCCTGGTGCTATGGGTTAGAGTGCTTCTCTGGGGCTGGCCTGCTGGGTTCAAATCCTGACTCAGCCTGGAGCAAGTGACATCACCTGAAAACCCTCCAGAAGTGTTGGCTGTAATTATCATCTCATTCCTTTGAAACAGCCCAATCCAAGAACTGCTGTGTCAGAGATGTTTTTTGGCTGCAAGTAACAGAGCATCTACGAGTAGTTTAAACAGCAAAGATGTTTGCCATTTCACATCACAAGAAGTTCAGAGGAGCCACTCGGAGTCAATTCTGTGTCTCAGGGAAGTTCTCGAGGACTCTGCTCTGCTATCTCCTTAGCCAGCTGACAAACATATGGGGGGACCAACAGGCACCCCTGCAGCCAGGTGATCCATGTGGGATTCCTTGGTGCCCCTGGCTGGTTGGTATAGGTGTCAAGAGCATTTATGAGGTTAATCTTAGGTGTCAACTTGACTGGATTAAGGGACACCTAGATAGCTGGTTAAGAATTATTGCTGGGTGTGTCTGTGAATTTGTTACAGGAAAAGATTGGCATTTGAATCAGCAGCTGAGTCAAGAAGATTGCCTCACCCAATGCGAATGGGCACCATCCAATCAGCTGTAGACTTAGACGGAAAAAGAAGGCAGAGGAAAGGTGAGCAAATTTCCTGTCTCTTCTGGAGCTGAGATACCCTTCTCACACCCTTGGACGTTAGAACTGCAGGTTCTCAGTCCTTCAGCCTCTAAGAGTTGCACCATCAGTTCCCTTCGTTCTCAGACCTTTGGCCTTGAACTGAGTGAGCCACACTACTGGCTTCCCTGGTCTCCAGATTGCAGACAGCCTATCATGGGACTTCTCAGCCTCCATAATTGCATGAGCAAATTCCCCTCATCAGTCCACTTGCAGATTCTTGGTTATAAATGGTTCTTGTTTCCAGCCACTGAGTTTTGGGGTGGTGTGTTACTTTGTATTCTTATAGCATAGATGACTGGTACATCCTCCCCAGAGAGACTGATGTTCAGAGATGATTGCCATCCCATTAGCCATCTGTCTGGCTCCTCTTTACTCAGACCTCTGATATAGGTTGGATGTCACCTCCAAACCTCATGTTGAGATGTAATCCCCAATGCTGAAGGTGGAGCCTGGTGGGAGGTGTTTAAATCTTTGGGGTGGATCCCTCATGAGTGGCCTGGGCCATCCCCTTGGTGATGAGTAAGCTCTCACGCTGAGTTCACATGAGATCTGGGCATTTCAAAGTGTGTGGTGCCACCCTCCCCAGCTTGCTCCTACTTTCACCATGTGACATCCCTGCTCCCGCTTCACCTTCCGCCATAATTGTGAGCTTCCTGAGGCCTCCCCAGAAGCTGATGCTGGAGCTGTGTTTCCTGTACAGCCTTCAGAACCATTAAACCTTTTTTCTTTATAAACTACCTAGCCTCAGGTATTCCTTTATACTAATGCAAGAACAGCCTAATACAACTCCTTTCCTACTGTGAGTCTGTCCCCTTGCTGGTGGAGTGTTGGGGGAAGGCAGGGCCTACCTCCCACTACAAAACCCAAAAGCACAAGATCCTCCCTCTTCCTCCTTCCTGATGTCCAAATCACGGGCCCCAACCCAGAATGTGCCATGACAGATGCAAAGGCGCAGGGGTGGAGGAGCAGTTATGCACAGAGGTGGCAGCAGCCGAGGCAGCCCAGCAACAGCAAAGGCCCTGTTCTCACAGGTGCTCCCAGCTCGTGGGAGTGGCCCCTCGGCAGTGCAACCTCGGCCTCCCACAACCTGGCTCCTACCTGTTTTTCTGAGTCTGGTTCTCCAGACTTCCTGAAGATTCCGTGAGCTACCTGATATCCCTCCAGTAAATTCCTTCACATCTTAAGAAGGCCAAGCTCTGCTCTAATGCCTGCAGCCATGATCCCTGACTGACATGCAGGAAGCAATGACCTAACCTTTCTATGCCTCGGGTCCTCAAGGGAGACCGGGATGGTAATAGCACTTACTTCATAGGACCAAAGTGAGGGCATCCAAGCAGCGCAGGTCCTGGCACACAACAAGCACTCAATAAATGCTAGCTGTCAGCACTACACATCCTTCAGCTTCCAGGGAGGTCAAGGGAAATACAAAACTAAGACTCTTGAAGCCAGATATGTCTTTGTCTCCTTTAAAGTCATTCCAGAAACCCAAAGCTTTGCCACCGCTGGTAAAGGGGTAATGGGAGTGACAGCAACGATGATGATGATGGTGATGAAGACAGCAAACACTTCCAACACTTGCATAGTTGCTTTTTGTTTGTTTTGTTTTACTCCCAGGAACTGTTTTAAGTATTCCACAAACTTTATCTCATTTAAACTCTCATAAGCATACCATAAGAAGTTCAGAGGAGCCACTTGAAGTCAATTCTGCATCTCAAGAAAGTTCAAGAAGATTCCCGTCAGCCAATGTGAATGGTTGCCATCTAGTCAGCTGAGGACCTAGATAGAACAAGAAGGCGGAGGAAAGGTGGGCACATTTCCTGTCTTTTCTGAAGCTAGGATACCCTTCTCACACCCTTGGACATTAGTACTGCATTAGAACACTTCTTTTTTTTTTTTTTTTTTTTTTTTTTTGAGAAGGAGAGCCTTGCTCTATCGCCCAGGCTAGAGTGCAGTGATGCCATCTTAGCTCACTGCAACCTCCTCCTCCCAGGTTCAAGCGATTCTCCTGCCTCAGCCTCCTGAGTAGCTGGAACTACAGGTGCATGCCATCATGCCTGACTAATTTTTTTTGTATTTTTAGTAGAGACAGGGTTTTACCATGTTGGCCAGGATGATCTCGATCTCTTGACCTCGTTATCTACCTGCCTCAGCCTCCCAAAGCGTTGGAGTTATAGGTGTGAGCCACTACACCTGGCCTAGAACCCATTTTACAGATAAGAACACTAAGGCACAAAGAGAGGAGCTGGTTTGCCCAAGATCATATGAGTTGTGGGCAGCAGCACTGGGGTTTGATCCCAGTTCTCTGGTCCAGAGTCAATGCATCAGGATGAAGCTGTGGAGAGCACAGCAGGTGCTCCATAGTGGTTTCTCTTGTGCAAGATCTCTCAATTACCCGGTCCCTTGGACTGGTCTGTCCCCAGAAACAGCAAGCTTGGGATCCCTGGCTGAATCACTGGCTTCAGGAATCTGGGGCATTTGGGGTCTTGGTCCTTGGTGTGGATGCGTGGTTCTGGTTAGGACCACCTTTGCACCCCTGGGATGGTGCAGGAGTGGGAGGCCTCCCCTCCTTGGCCCTACCTCACTCTAGGGGCAGGAATACAGCCTCTCCACCCCCAGCCTCCAAGTTTTGGGGTGGTATGTTACTTCGCATTTTTGTGGCATGGCTGAATTGGTACATCCTCTCTAGATAGACCAATGTTCAGAAATGACAGCCATGGAACCATGGGAGGCGCCCACTGGCTCCTTATCCCCCCGCCTGGCTGTGCTGACAGCTGACATCTAGACTCTGGGCTTGGTGCCCAGGCAGAGCGGCAGCCAGATGTGACCACTGCAGCCAAGAAGGCTGAGGTCACTTGCCCAGCACCTCATGGCTACTCATTGGTGGAGCCTGGATTTGAACCCACATCTGCCAACCCGAAGGCCCCTGTGGTGTAGCCAAAAGGAGCATGTGGCATCTGTTAGGCTCACATATGGCTGACAGTGGCTGTTTTGTGCACCGTTTTTATTTTAAAAACCATCTTAAGAAACCAGTCTCTGACATTTATGAAGTGTCAGTTACAGAGAGCCAGACCCTTACACATGTGACATCATTGAATCCCTCAGCTGCCCTTGAGGGCTGTGCCACACTTAGCCCTGTTTACAAAGGGGAAACCAAGGTCCTGGAGGCAAGGGGCCTGGTACATGTTTGTGTTCCTTGCCTGCTTAGCACTCTTCACCCCTTTCTCTAGGAGGGGCACCTCAGTTTCCCTTTGAGAAACCTCCCACCATCATTGCTGCAGTCAGATCGACTGTCAATCAAGGTGCCCTACCCTAATCTTCTCTGACCAAGGGGTAGGCACATGACCTGGGCTTGGCCAATCAGACGCTCTCTCCTGGGTCAGGGCCCACTTAAATCACATGAGGTAAACAGGCCACATGACAAAGAGGCTGCTTCACTTTGAAGACTCTCCTGGTCCTTGCTGCCTAGGCCCACTCATCTGAATCCCATAAATTTTGAGACATTGACTCCAAGAATTATCTCTCATCCTTCCTATAAGGCCCCATATATCTGCCTGCAGTTAGCTGAGCCTGTTTTCTGTCATTTGCTTGCAAGCCAGGGCCCTACCCAAATTTGAAGGAGTGCCCCAGGTTCACACAGGTAACACAGGAGTCACACCCAGGCGGTCTGATACCAGAATCCAGAGTCTAGGCTGCTGCCTGGGGTAAGACCACCCAGGTAAAAGAGGGAATGAACATGGCCTGGGGCCCAGGGATATTGTCCACCGTGGCTGTGAATTTGCATTCGTTCCCACAATAAAGCTACATTGTTTTTATGAAAGAGTTATGTCCTAAGCTACTCAGAAGTGGTTTTCATTGTCCGCAATCTTCCTGGCTCCTCTGATCCCACAGAACAGCTCCTGGCACCCCAAGAAGCATCTCCCTTACCCACACAGCCCGCATTTCCCTGCTGCTCTGGAGGCACTGGGAGAGCTTGGCCCCCTGGGACTCTTTCCAGGGATCCAGGTGGCTGGGGATCCAGCATGGTAGTGCCTCTTAGAACCCTGGGGGTCAGCCAGCCAGGCTATTTCCACCTCCACATTTGTGTCATAGCTGCGTCCCTCCTGTACTAACATGTTCTTACTGTTGTGTGTTAAGTTGACACACATTCTTTACTGAAATCACTTAAAAATCTAGAAGACTTCATCGCAGCTGGAAAGGGCACTGTTGTCACTGTGCATAATTAGAATGCAGCCATGCACAGAAAACAATATGTCTTACAGTCCAGCTCGGCACCATGGCCTGCCCAGGGCTCGCCAGTGGCCAGAGCCTTGCCGGGGAGTTGGCAGGGCTTAGAGAGGTATCCCAGATGCGGGCACCGCCCTGAGCCTCCACCCTGGATGGGACCAGAATCAAAGGTTTAAAAGGAAGCAGGAGGGGCATATGTCATCAGGACCACCTGAGGCTGTGTCACCAAAAAAAAAAAAAAGCAGGAGAGAAGCAATCAGTTTCTCCGTTAGTGAGCTGATGTTATGTCAGGCCATGGCGTGTGCCATGAACTTCACATTTCAGGAAACACTGGTCCTCATGGTGCAGGTAAAAACAGAGAGGAAACCGGTCTTGTCCCAGGCTGCACAGCACATGGAGGAAGACAGCCTGGAGCTAGGCTGTCCAGCCCACATGCCAGCTCTTCTGGCAGCACCTTGCTTTGTCTATTCAAAGCATTTCAGATGCTCCCAGGCAACTCCTGATGATCTGGGACCACATTAATCTCCGTAGCCACACCCCTTCCATCTGTTGAGTTTGGGCCCTCCTCAATCCCCCACCCCCACTGCACCCACAGTGCCAGTTGGTGTGGGCTCTGCGAATGCAAACTCATTTAAATGTCAGCTGGAGCAACAGAGCTCAGCGAAGCAAGCAGGCAACAGAAATAGACGTGACAATCACTGGTGTCCTAGACTGTCAGCAGTCCTTCCAGACCCTCTTAACCCTTCCTGGGACAGGTAGCCCTTGGAGACACAAGATAACCAGGAACCCCAACCAGGGGAAACTCATGCACATGCATAACTTTGCATGTAATTTTGGAGGGGTCATGGGACCCATCCCACCTCAACATCTTGTGGTTTTTTTCTGTCTCAATGAACCAGAGTTCCCAGAAAGATTTTGTTTGCAAAAAGTGATCTGATCCCAAGATTCTGGAAATAACTGGCCTCATTGATTTTTCAGGCGGCTTCCAGTTGATAAGCTGTGAAAAAATGCTCAAATCCACTCCAGAAGCAGCAGTTCAGGGTACATCTGTTGCAACCAGAAACTACTTCCAACTCTCGACTTATCTGTTTGGAAGGGTGAACCTTGGGGTTTATCTTAAATGTGGAGGACTCCTGCAGCATCAGTAAAAGTCTTTGACACTTTGAAGAGGATCTAAGGTTAAATTTCAGCAGGGAGGAGACACCTCACCTCCGTTCCTCGCCTCCACAGCCATGGTTTCTCCCCTTTGCCTTGCACAATTCAGGTACCATTTGATGGAATACAAAAGCAGTCATGCCCTGTGGATTGTTTAACTCTGAGGTCCCAGCCACGGTCCTGAGTGGCTTTAATGTGTGTGCCTTGCCTTTGTCATCTCAGTGTCCCCATCTTCACACAAGGAGAGAGTAGAAGCTCGGGATAGGGACCAGCCCCAGCTTATGTTCCCCTTCTTGTTATAGGACTTTGCATGCATAAGTTCTTGGCATTTGAAATCTCTCTTCTCCTGATTGCTTTGTTTCTTAGCAAGGATTGTAGTAAAAGATCTCCCCCAGAGGAAGTGGTAAGGACAGAAGCTGAACAATAGGGCTGAGAGGCCTCTGGCACAGGAAGGATGGGAGACTGATGAGAGGGAAGTAAGAAATTGTTGGAAAGTGGCCAGCAGGAGAGGAGGGAGGTAGTGATGTTATCTGGCTGTGGCACTAGCAGCTTGAGACCTGGAGGGACAGGTGTCTATGTGGGTGTCACGAGGTTGGGGAGGGGCAATTTCCACCTGCAACTGGGGGCTGCCTGAAACCCGAGCAGAAGACTCATGGCATGGTGCTAATGGCCTCGGGGAGCTGGCAGGAAGCAGCTGGGCTGAGAAGTGGCTGCTGGGTCCCTCTGCACTGTATTTGCTGTAGAATGTGCCCTCTGGCAAGGAACACTGGGCACGCAGGATCCAAGGAGGAGAGATGGCCCATACTTGGTTGCCCCGGTTTCCTCATCTGTGCTATGAGAATGATCATCCATGACAGGCCTACTTCCCAGTGTTGCTGGGAGTCAGAGCGGTGCGGTGGATGGAGTAAGTCTGTCCAGTGTCAGAGAGTGACCCATGTGTCTTCTCCTTGGGGCAGCCTTCAGACCCAGTAGACGACCTCCTGGAGCCTATAGCTCAGAGGCTGAAACTCGAATGCCATTGGCATTTGTAAATGAGGGACAGAGCTGGCTGGTGTATATTCAGCCCCTGGACCATTCTTCACATCACTGAGGGGAAGAATAGTATAGTGGCCATGAGCATAGACTCTGAAGCCGGACTGGTCCTGGCTGGACTGGGTCCAAGTCTTTGCTCTGCCACTTACCAATTGCAAACCTCTGAATCTCGGTTTCCTCGTCTATAAAGGGATTAAGAAATGATCAAATACATTATTGGCAAATAGCATATCCATACCTCCTATTCACTTATCCTGCAGCCATGACAGACAATGCTAATCAATCAAGATATTCTTTCTCACTGGGCCTCAGAATCCTTCTGTATGTCCAGAACTCCAGGCAGCCACTCCTAATAGGTAGGATTTGGCATGTGAGATGAATCCTTTTTGTCATCTCCTTACAGTACTTGCAGAGCACAGTTTCTGGCACATAGCAGATCCTGCATAAATGTCCGTTACCATTCAGCCTCTGCTCATTGCAGGAATCCTTATCCCCTACCTCTGCTTACTCATCTCTAATGTCAGGAAGCTCACTGTTTCCTCAGACTGGCCATTCCATTGCTGGACAGTTCTGATGATTAGGAACTTCTCAAATGTACCTTCCTGACCTTGCCTTTTCCCTCAAACAGTCTATCATTCTGTGGCAAACAGCCCCCTTCCTTCCTACATGAGCTGTCACTTACAGATTTAGGTGGTTTATTTTTAGGTGATAATTGGAACCTCCTGAGGAGTAAACCCTTCCTCTCAGCTTGCATATAGTTGATCCCAGACTAGCTAAGCAGCTTTAGCATTTGATGGACATGTTTGGGGGAGTGTGTGTGTGTGTGTGTGTGTGTGTGTGTGTGTGTCAGAATGTATGGGTGAGAAGGAGAGATTGAGAAAGAGAAAAGAGAGAGAGGAGACAGAATGAGAGGATGTATTTTAAAGCCTCGTAACACAGCAGCCAATGTCACTCCTTACGTAAGCCTAATAGCTTCCCCGGGGATTGGGGTTGTATTCAGGGCCCCATCTTAGCTGATTAAGGCTGATTATTCCAAGGGGGGGGCAGTGAAAAGGGACAAGAAGTTACATAACTCTCCATTTATTTAGATTTAATCCATGTTTCTAAATTTAGGAGCTGGAAGAATTCAAAGGTGCGCTCCTGTCATCAGAGGTGGCACTGGCCACACAAGGGAACGTGGGTGTGGTGAGCGTTGGAAACCAATACCATCCAGGGTCACGGGGGGGCTGTTTCCCAAGACACAGTGTGGGGACTTCATCTCACAATCCCAGGAGGACTTGTAAAGGGACCCAGTGTCGCTCAACACATTTCACACCCTGGAGCAGGTGCCTCTGTGACTGGGAGGGGGACAGTGTTACAGAGCCGGGTGGACAGCATGCTGATGTGGGAGAGGGAACCAGAACTGAATGTCCTGTGAAGGGAGAGAGCTCTAGGAAAACCTGGACAGTCACAGTCACCCCTAGGGTATGGCATGTGTTCACACATATGTCCTGGTGTGGCCATTTCCAGATGGATTTCCTTTCTGCGTGGACTCATAGCTTTGCTGTTCTGAACATTTTGTGCAGGGGTGTGGAAAATCATGAAAGTCATTCAGGTTCTGCCTTGCACAAGGGCACTGCATTTAAGTGGGCCTCTCTCATATCCAAAATAGTGTAGGTTCACATACATACAGAGATAATTTTTTCTTTGCAGATGGCTGCAAAGGATGCTCTAAAAAGATAATTATTACAACATTTTTTTGGAAGGTAGAAGTCAAGTATCTTGAGCAAAGGGAGCCTTTTTCTGATTTGCGCAGACACCACATGGGCCAGCAGCAACCTGCCTCTAACTTCCATGGATGCTGACGGGATCCAACTCCAGGTCCACATCAATAGTGACCCTGTTCAGAGAGAAGCTGCTGCCAAGCTGAGGATGAAGAACAGCTGCAGAGCTGTGACTCATCATTCACGGTCTCAGAAACATTGCAAAGGCCATTGTAAAGAGGTGACAGTACTCTGTAAGAGGGCTTGAGGTAAGGTGCATATAAAAGCACTTTATTAACTGTGAGGAATCCACACTCATTTGAGGAAAGGCTGTGAAGCTGTGTTGTAGCAGAACATACACCAGACTTGAACTCAGCGGCTTTCTAGTTCTATCACCAGTAGGAATCGCATGGAAAATTGGCTGTGAGAGACCCTGTCCCAGAGCCTGGCTCACAACGATCCCTCTGTGAATGACTGACTTCCCTCCCAACACTACTTTTAAAGCACCCCGGCAGTATGGACACTGGAGTGTGATACTTTCTTTGAAACCCTGTGTACTTAGAACAAAATTCAAATTCCTTATCCTGACTTTAAAAGTCCTGTGTCTGACGCCCTGCCCACCAGTCCCGCTCGTCCCCTGCCACACCCTCTGGACTCATGCTACTCCTCCCTGCACCTTGAACACACCAAGCCCACTCCCACCCCAGGGCCTTTGCACTCACCATTCCTCTGCCTGGAACACTCTTCCCTCATCTTTCCTTGACTGGCTGTTTATCCTCATTCAGGTCTCAGCACAAGTGTTGCCTCCTAGATGGAAAATAGCCCCTGGTGCCTCCAACCACCTCACTCTAGTTCAGCTTTCTGCATTGTCCTTACTGCTTTCATACCCGTTCATCCTCTGCTTATTTTCTGTCTCCATCATCAAAATTTAAGCTCCATGAGGGCAGAGATTTTTGTCTGTCTTGCTTACTGCTATAGTCCAAACAGCAGGTGTCTGACAGAGGGTGCTGATGAATGCTTGCGCTTTGTGAGAATGGAGAGATCGCCACCTTCCACGCTTAGGGGTCCCTCCCAGCTTCATCCTTCCCTGCTCCCCTGCTTTTTCTCTCCACAGATTGCCTCTCCTTTTGTCCACGTTTCTCTCCTGTTCCACCAGATGACTTCCCACTCTTTTCCTTATCCCCTTGCTTGCTCTGTAGAGAGCTTTGAACATCTTGTTCTTTCTGTTTTCAAGGCTGAGCTGACTTTTAACACTCCCCCCTTCTCATCTTTCTGAAAGTCTGTCTGTTGGTTTGGATTCCTCTTCTCTTTCACCCTGGGAGAAAAACATGAAGCCAGCATGGCAGTCAGGGAGAGATTTCAGATGGAAAGGAGCCACCGCCTCCAGAGGCAGGGAGTCCTCACTCCTGAGGCTGAGAGTGGAGGCTGAATGACCACAGCCTCATCACAGCCCACCCCACCCTCCAGGGAGGCTGCATACTCTGCTGCTGCTGCAGACGAATTTACTTCCCTTCTTAAAGCCAGGCTTTTAAAACTCTGCTATGTGAGTACCCCAGTGAATTGATTTGGCTTACGCCTGCTGTTAGCTAGACTAAGGAATTTGAATGACGCTTTACAGTTTACAAGGCTCTTTCTCATTCACTAATTTGGCAGTTTACCTAGCATCTGCTATAGGCATACCTTTATTCTTTTATTGGGCTTCACTTTATGGCATGTCACATTGTGCTTTTTTCAAATCGAAGGTTTCTGGGAACTCTGTGTTGAGCAAGTTTCTTGGTGCCATTTTTTCAACAGCATGTGCTCACTCTGTGTCGCTGTGTTACAGCTTGGTAATTCTCACAGTATTTCAAACTTATTATTATTGTATCTGTTATGGTGATCTGTGCTCAGTGACCTTTGATGTTACTATTGCAATTGTTTGGGGGCACCATGAACTGTGCCCATGTAAGACAGTGGACTTAATCTATAAATGTGTGTGTTCTGCCTGTTCCACCAACTGGCAGTTCCTCCATCTCTCTCCCTCTCCCCAGGCCTCCCTATTTCCTGAGACAGAACAATATTGAAGTTAGGCCAGTTAATAACTGCATGATGGCCTCCAAGTGTTCAAGTAAAAGAAGAAGACATACACCTTTCACTTTAAACCAAACACTAGAAATGATTAAGCCCAGTGAGGGAGGCACATCGAAAGTCAAGACTGACTAAAAGCTAGGTCGTTTGTGCCAAATAACCGAGTTGTAACGCAAAGGAAACGTCTTTGAAAGAAATTAAAAGCGTTACTCTAGTGAACTCACAAACACTAAGGCAGTAAAGCAGACTTGTTGCTGATACAGAGTGAGTTTGAGGGGTCTGGATGGAAGATCAAACCAGCCACAGCATCCTCTTAAGTTAGAGCAAGGCCCTAACTCATCAATTCCTTTTTTTTTTTTTTTTTTGAGATGGAATCTCTCTCTGTTGCCCAGGCTGTAGTGCAGTGGCACAATCTCGGCTCTCCACAACTTCCGCCTCCCGGGTTCAAGCGATTCTGCTGCCTCAGCCTCCCGAGTAGCTGGGACTACAAACATGTAGCACTGTGCTCAGCTATTTTTATATTTTTATTAGAGATGGGGTTTCACCATGTTGGCCAGACTGGTCTTGAACTATTGACCTCAAGTGATCCATCCATCTCGGCCTCCCAAAGTGCTGGGATTACAGGCATAAGCCACCTTGCCCGGCCCTAACTCATCAATTTTATGAAGGCTCAGAGAGGTGAAAAGCTGCAGAACAAAAGTTGGAAGCTAGCAGAGGTTGATTCAGAGATTTAAGGAAAGAAGCCATTTCTGTAACATAAAAGTGCAAGGCAAAGCAGCAAGTGCTGATGAAGAAACTGCAGCAAGGTATCCAGATCTACTAGCTAAGACCATTGATAAAGGTGGCGACACTAACAACAGGTTTTCAATGTAGATGAAACAGCCTTTACTGGAAGTAGGTGCCATCTAGGACTTACAGAGCTAGAGAGGAGAAGTTAATACCTTGCTACAAAGCTTCAAAGGACAGGCTGACTCTCTTGTATAGGGGCTAGTGCTGCTTGTGACTTTAAGTTGAAGCCAATGTGCATTGACCATTTCCACAACAGTAGGGCCCTGAAGAATGATGCTAAATCTACTCTGCCTGTGCTCTAGAAATGGAACAGCAGAGACCGGATGACAACACATCTATTTGCAGCATAGTTTATTGAATACTTTAAGCCCATTGTGAACCTACTGCTCAGGAAAATAATGTGCCTTTCAAATATGACTGCCCATTAACAATAGGCCTGGTCACCTGAGAGCTCCGCCGAAGGTGTGCAGGACATGAGTGTTGTTTTCATGCCTGTTAACACCACATGCATTCTGCAGCCCATGGGTCAAGGGGAGATTCTGACTTTCTTTTTCTTTTTCTTTTTGCGAGGGAGTTTCACTCTTGCTGCCCAGGCTGGAGTACAATGGCACGATCTCAGCTCACCGCAGCCTCCGCCTCCCGGAGTCAAAAGATTCTCCTGCCTCAGCCTCCCAAGTAGCTGGAATTATAGGCATACACCACCACGCTCAGCTAATTTTGTATTTTTAGTAAAGACAGGGTTTCTCCACGTTGGTCAGTCTGGTCTTGAACTCCTAACCTCATGTGATCCACCCACCTCGGCCTCCCAAAGTGCTGGGATTATAGGCGTGAGCCACTGTGCCGGGCCTTGACTTTCTTATTATTGAAGAAACACATTTCATAGGGCTACAGCTCCCATAGATAGTGACTCCTCTGACGGATCTGGGTAAGGTACACTGAAAACCTTCCAGAAAGGAGTCACCATTCTAGATGCCTTACAAACATTCATGATTCATGGCAACAGGTTAAAATATCAACATTAGCAGGAGTTTGTAAGAAGTTGATTACAGCCCTCATGGATGACTTTGAAGGGTTCAAGACTCCAGTGGAGGAAGTAACTATAGATATGGTGGAGAAAGCAAGAGAACTAGAATTAGAGGTAGAGCTTGAAGATGGGACTGAATTGCTGCGATCTCATGATAAAAGATAAATGGATGATGAGTTGCTGCTTCGGGATGAGCAAAGAAAGTGGTTTCTTAAGGTGGAATCTACTCCTGGTGACGAGGCCGTGAACACTGTTGAAATGACAACAAAGAATGCAGAATATTACATAAACTTAGTTGATAAGGTAGCAGCAGAGTTTGTGAGGATTTGTTACAATTTTGAAAGAAGTTCTACCATGGATGAAACACTGTGAAACAGCATTGCAGGCTACAGAGAAATCTTTCATGAAAGGAAGAGTCCATTGATTGACCAAATGTCATTGTCTTTTTTTTAAGAAATTGCCACAGTCATCCCAACCTTCAGCAATCACCACCACGATCAGTCAGCAGCCATTAAGACTGAGGCAAGAGACGCTGCACCAGCAAAAAGATTAGGACTTGTTGAAGGCTCAGATGATAATGAGCAGTTCTTGGCAATACAGTATTTTTAAAGTAAGGTCTGTACGTTCTTTCAGACATAACAATATTGCACACAATAGGGTATTGCTAGTTTAGGCACAATCCTATTTGACACTTGGAGCAGGCAATGTTATTCCACTCTACTGATTACAGTATAATGTAAACATTAACTTTTATGTGTACTGGGACACCAAAAAAACTTGTGTGAGTCACTTTATTGTTATACTAGCTTGATTAGTGGCTTTACTGCAGGAACAGAACCTTCAGTACCTCTGAGCTATGCCTGTATTTGCTAGTCATGGTTCTAAGTGCTTTGCATATAATAACTTACTCACAAAGCAGGCAGTAGTGTTACAATTATCCCTGTTTTGCAGACAAGGAACATGTTCCCAAGGACCGGATTTATGATACAGTTCAAAAACTTAAGCGTCAGAGTTTCACACACAGGCTCGTCCCCAGGTATGGTCCCCCACTGTGTCACCTGTAAAATTAGCAAAAGTACTATAGTTTACCTGAGAACAGCTAAAATCACTGTCACTTTCTACTATGAATCCCATTTCTGGCTCTTTCACTCACCCTGATTAGCACTGGAGTGGCTGTGGGCATTTTGGGGACCCGGTTTAGGGTTAGTAGAGTTGAGAATACATTGAGTTTGGGTTTACTGAGCTAAATTTATGCAGATGAAAGTCCTTCCATGCATAGTAAGGTTACCACTAGCCACCAGGTGTCAGCGATGGTTTCCAGGACCATCCTACAGCTCAGTTTGCCAACTCATCTGGATCCCATCATGATATGAATTTATTCTCTGGCCCCTCCCACCCCAGCATAGAAAATGCGCAGAATGTGAAGGAAAAACAGGTCTGAACCATCAGGAGCCACGAGCTACTTTACCGAAAATTCCTTCAACCATTAACTAGGTAAGACTACAGTGGAGTCTTCATGTGTCATCCACGTGCCTACTTCAAAACAAAGCCCTCCCTTGTCAGAAACATACTCAGTACTGCAGAGTATATAATAAATACACAATATGGTTTTTTCTTCTTTTTGGGGAGCATTATGCAAAATGCAATTCATCAGAATTTTTGTTTGTAGGTCACAGATTTATAGCTTTACTCAGAGCAGTGAGGATATCTAACGGGTCAAAATATGTAAAACCTTCATGGAGGTTTTTCCAAATTTGACAATGGTGCTAAAATGTGCCCGTGTGTGTGTGTGTGTGTGTGTGTGTGTGTGTGTGTGTGTGTCTGAGTTTATAGAAAAAATTTCAAAGTACAAGTTGTGAAAAATGAAACATTCCTAAGCTTTATTTGGTAGGCCACATTAGAGGAAAGACGGAATTATCTTTTATTTTCTGTGAATATGACAAAATTGTCACCATATAAAGGTGATCAATGACATGTTGGGGAAAAAGATAAAAGTATGTCAGGCAACTGATTAATAAAAATGTTATTTTTCTGGATTTTGTGATGTTCGTGACATTCGTCAGCTTTCTAAAATTTCTAATTTTCTATGATTACTTTTCTCATCTTGGTACCTAATTTTCCATTCTTTTTCTTAAACTGGGCTCACTGAACTACCAGGATAAGGCATTATAGCTTCCTTATGCAAATATAAGCACAAACAATCCCTCTTCTTATTTTTCTATCCTCTTTACAGTAAAGGTGGCTCACAGCAGCCTCACTGCCTGCTGCAGCAGGGCAGCGAGTGGAGTGAGGAGGCCACTGTAGTCCTGGGAGAGGGTGGTGGCTGGGGGGGACACCTGGGGACTGCCAGTCCCTGAAGAGGTGGCTGGCTTTGCAATTAATTTTAAAGAGGGTCAACAGGGGTTGCTGACGAAGTGAGGGTGGGGGTGGAAGAAAGAAAGGATGACTTCACAGCTCGTGTCTGCCACTCTTGATTTTTCCCTGGGGGCTCTGACTCAGGGAGTCCGGATTCTGGGAGGGCTGGCGTGGGTGGCCGACAGCAATGCCTCTCACCTGGCATCCGCAGCACCTCCATGCCCACAACGCCAGCGCCCCAGCCGCCCATGCAGAGCCATGAGAACACCCGAGAAGTGCGCAGGCTCTGGGCACCTGGGGCTCAGCCGCAGCTTGCCCCATCCTCCCCTCGCGGGCCCGCGTGGGCGGACACGTGCGGCCCTTCCTGGCTCGCGCCCCACGTGCAGCCCCGCGTGCGCTCCCCGCCTGCTCCCTCCCTGGCCCGCCGCCTGGGCCGCTGCCAGCTCCTGCAGGCACTGACGCCCGCAGATGGGCAGGGGATGCGGGTGGGGGCTGCCCTTGGGTTGGAGGCCGCAGAACACATCCCGCTGTGTGATGCGGCACACGTGGCTTGGCTGCCCCGAACCTCCCTTTCCCAGTTTAGGCATAGGAATGCCGGCTTCCTGGAGAGCCTGTGCTGGCTTGTTAAGCGTTCCCAGCGCTAAGAAGACTACAACGATGATAGTAATCGGAAGAATGACGATCGTTTACGGAGGGCTCAAGCTGTGCCAGGCCCTGCTCTAAGCACTCAACCTTCCCAGCAACATCATGATGTCACCCCGCTTACTGTCCCCATTTTAGAGGCGAGGAAATGAAGGCGGGGTGATAATAGGATGATTACTGCTAAAAATCATAACACAATGGCTACTGTCAATACGAAGGATAATAACAGGGCCATAGCTTACTGAGGGCTTAAATACCCAAGCAACTGACACATAGGCTCACATCAGCTCCTTACAGCTCTCCAGCAGGGGCATCCTATCATCCCCATTTTACAGATGAAGACTGAGTCTCCGGGGGGCTAGGGGGGGTCACTTGCCCATGATGACCCAGTTGCTCAAGTGGACAAGCCAGGACTCCAACTCATGCCTGTCTGAACAGACTCTTAGCCATGGTCACTACGGGCCATTCCTGAAGGCATCTCTCACTCCAGGGTGGACCTCTCAGTCTAAGGTGGACAGGGAGCTTGTGATCTGTGACCAGAGTGATGATTCTGTCTCCAAGGTTCCACCAGGGAAGTGGCTGCTGCACCCAAGGGCACTCAGCAGGGCAGGGAGGAACTGGATTGAAACTGAGGCTCAGGTCCTCACCACCTACCACACCTTGGCCGCAGCCTGCTTTCTGTCTCAGGCTTCAGGTGAAGGAGTCCAGAAGAGCCACTTCCTGTAAATTTTTCCTCTCTTATAGATTTTGGACTGGGCAGACTGGCAGAAGACACCTATGTCTTATTTTCTGCCAGGTCCTGGTGGTCTTACCATCTCCCCTTTAGACCCCCTGGCCCAGCGTTTCATGAGCCCCAGAAGCCTGGACCAAGGGGGCTGCCAGGGAGACCTGGAGCACATCTGAGGGGTGGGCAACTTAGCACTTGTCTGAGTGTCTCCCAGGCTTGGCCCCAGCCCACTCTGGAGACTTTGCTTCACCTCCCTGCCATACAGACCCCTGGCGCAGCCCAGAAAGCCCCTGGGGTTTGTCAGGACCCCAGATTAGCAGAACCTGATGGGCCAGAGAGGATGCAAGCCATGCAAGGTCACACAACAACTCGGGGCGCAGAGGCCACTCTCCGCCACCTGAGAAGGACGATGGGAACTGGGCCCTTGCCCCCTGCACCCCCAAATGAGGTTAGCTGCGAGGCCTTGGAGAGGTGCCCAGTAGGGGCTGTGTCGCTCTCTCTGACCCACCCTGCTGGCACATAACTGAAGGTCATCCTGGGGGTCAGTTGGGGCCCCCAGGAACTGGCCCCAGGCTGGCCGGCCAGCTGGGATCTGGCTAGCTGGACATCTGCATACAGATGTCCCCGTCCTTCACCCATGGTCTTGACTTGAGAGACCCCTCTCCTTGCTGAGGGTGTAAGGGGGTGGCATCTTCTTCCTACACGAGTTGGGGTGCCCAGATCCCCTGACTGTGGAAGAGGCAGTGTGGTTCATGAGAGAGCCCAGGCCAGATAAGAAAGGCCCCCAATATTACGAGCACTGTCAGGGATGCAGCTGACCAGGGTTGAAGGCCCCACACACAGTGTTCCCACCACCAACACCCACCTCCACCCCCCACAGTGTCCCCACCCCCCACACAGTGTCCCCACCACCAACAGGGGCACCAGCTGGTGCACTTGTCAGTCAGTCAACCTACCTTGACACGTCATCATCGCCCCTACTCCCTAGCCTGCGTGAGGCTCACTCTTGGTGTTGCACATTCTATAGGTTTAAACAGATGTATCATGACATGTATCTGCCATTACTAGATCATAGAAGGTAGTTTCACTATCCTAAAATTCCTCTGTGCTTCACCTATTCTCTTTTTTCACTTTATTTCTCCATTTTCAGAATGAAAACACCTCTACTGATTTTAAAATTATGCATGGGCTTAATAGCACCCTCCTATTCCCAAGACAACCGCTGCTGAGAGTGTGGGTATGTTTCCTTTCAGATGTTTTATATCTGTATCAACATAGCCCGCCCGTTTATCAGGAGTACCTCAGGAGCTGATATTGGGAATTGGCATTGATTGAGTGCCTACTATGTGCTTGACCTCACTGGACCTTAAATTTTTTTTTTTTTTTTTCTGAAACAAGATCTCACTCTGTCACCCAGGCTGCAATGCAGTGTGGCATGATCATAGTTCACTGCAGCCTTGAACTCCTGAGCTCAAGCAATCCTCCCACCTCAGCCTCCCCAGTAGCTGGGACCATGGGTGCATACCACCGTGTCTTGCTAATTTTTTATTTTTACTTTTTGTAGGGACAGAGTATCTCTGTGTTGTACAGGCTCGATCTCCTGGCCTCAAGCCATCCTCCCACAATGGCTGCCCAAAGGGCTGGAATTACAGGCAGGAGCCATTACACCTGTCAAACCTCATTGGACATTTAACCCTCACAGCAACACTGTGCGGTGGCCATGATCTCTGCCTCCATTTCACAGATGAGAAAACTAAGGCTCAGAGAGGTGAAGATCCTTGCCCAAGTTCCCAGGGATAGAAAGTGTCAGAGCTGTTTCTAATCAAGTAACAAAGAAAGAGTCATGGCTGCGATTTGAGTCAGGTTAGCTCTGAGTCTGCACTTGGAAAAGCAGAAAGCATCCTGGTGTGAGGAATTCTCTCCTACCCCAACTCTGGGGATGAAGGCTCTGAGCTAGCATGGGAGGGGCCTGAAGAAACAGCTTGCCGGGTGGCAGAGGCTTTGAAGATGAAGTGGGAAGCCTCAGCACTCTGCGGTGTGGACCCTTCTCTTCTCAAGCCTGCCTCTAGAAGACCCAGGAGCCTGAGCCTGGGAGAGAGGAGGTGATCTCTTTTCCTCAGCCTGTGTTTGCAGGACCCACATCAGCAGAAAGTCCACACCCACTGAGAGGAACGCACTGCCACATTCCACACACTCACATGTGCACGCCCTACCCCTCATGACATTCAAGCTCTCTCCCGTCCACTATCCCATTTCTGCCTCACATGCGAGCTGCCTCCTCCAGTTGTCCACATTATCTACATTGCGCACTGCACAATTGCAAGGGGACCAGTCACATGGACTGCAATGTGAGTGGCACCCCCGGAGTTGTGTGACACTGCTCACGTTGAGCAGGAAGACTTGGCTTATTTTACACTTGGCAGAAACTGATGCTCAGGGATAGCCAGTGACTTACCCACTGGTCAAAGAGTGCGTCAGTGCTTGGAACAAAAATCTGTCATCTTTTATCTCCTTTCCCCCATGCCTTTCAAAAAGAATTCTTTCTAAAACTTTGATATGCTTTAAAAACAAATTGTTGTTAAACTTTTATCTATCTAGTTGTTTTTGAGGAGTTTCGATACAAAATCTTAAGGGTACCAAAGGGCATACAGAGAAAGTCATTCCCCCTCTCACCTATGAGCCCAGGACGCCAGTTCTTTTGCCCAGAGGCAGCCGCTGCTGCTGGCTGTCGTGTGTTCCAGAGACACTCTAAACATCGTGTACACAATGGGAGCATGTGATGCTGCCCTTACCCTGGCATGGCCTTTGTATGCCCTGCACCGTGCCGGAACCTTGCAGCTGCCTGACTCTGTGTTTTACTGTCAACAGGATACCCTGACATAGAGGCCCCGCTGACTGTTTCGCAACACCCACTGGCATTCACTTAGGGCGCTCCGAGCTCTCGCTGGAGCAAACCATGCTGGGTGAACTCCCTTGCATGTGTGTCGTTTCACATGTCTGGAAAATCACCTGAAAGGTAAAGTCTTCATTTCTTTTAAACCAAAATACTTCATTTTTGAAACGAACTGAAACGGCAAAAAAGGACATATAATAAAGTGAAAGAGAAGGTCCGAGTTGCCCCCACTCCTATTGATTCCACTCTCTGAAAGTGGCCACTGTTTCATCTTATGTTATTCCACAGTTGCTTATGGGGCTTAAGAAAGGTGTTTGCAAAAATGTCCGCAGGCCTTTCCTGGGGCCAGCTTGCTGGAGACAGCAATCCAGGAGTTGTCTGCATTGGGAATGACGGTGGGAACCAGCAGGTGGAAGCTTCCTGAAATCTGGACTGAACCTCTCAACTCCAGCCCTCCCACCTTGCCCATTCCCAGCAAAACCACAGTCCCTTTGTCCCTCCCAGCCTGACCTCTTCTGCTGACATCAGGGGCCAAGGGTGGGAACCTAGGATCTCCACAGAGGTGAGCAGACAGGGCTAGGGGCTCAGGGCATTAGGGGAGGCTGCCCGCTTGCCCAGTTTGTGTGCAGAGTGTAAAGAGTCTTCCCAAGTGTGTCTTAGGGAGGAAAGATGGTCACCAGTGACTGTGCCTCACCACCTCCCACCTGCTCCATTGAGTTACTTCTTTACCCGACGCCCTTTTATTGAGCACCAACCGCATACCTGGTGCTAAGTGCCAGGCATACAACCAGGGCCAAACCAACAAATTCCCTGAGAGGTATATGTTCATTGGGTGAGACAGAAAATAAGCCAATAAGACCATAAATATATGCTATGTCAGGAAGCAATACGTTTTCAGGAAAAAAGCAAAACAGAATGAACAGGAGGTCATGGGCGAGGGGGTGGCTAAGGAAGGCCCATGAGAGGAGGAGACACGAGCACAGGTGAGGATGACAAGGAGTGAGCCCTGAAGACGATGGGAGAAGGCTTTCTAGGCCAGAGGAACCCCACACGCAAAGGCCCAGAGGCAGGAGAGTGCAGCTATGCTGGAGGGGCAGCAGGGGACCCACACGGCTAGAGCAGTGGGGTACGGGGTGGTAGGGAATGGTGGGAATGAGAACAGATGTACCTCCTGTCACCCCAATCCCCTATCCAGTCCTCAGCACCCCCATCCCAGCATCCACAAAACCAACCCCTGCCTTCTCCTTCTTCTGCCCACCCCCAGCCCCCACCTGGAGGAAAAGGCCTCTTTCCTCTTGCTCAGGGTTGCTCTCCTCTCTCCTCTGGGCTGAGTCCCTTCTCAGCCTTCCTGCCTCTGCAGACGCAGCCACAGAGGCTTGGCTCCTGCTGTCACCTCTCCCTCTGGGTCCTCCACGCCCCTTTTCACCTAGCTGGCTCCTGTTCAGCTTTTCAGATGCAGGCGAAGATCTGCATCTCCATGAAAGCCCTCCTTGCTGCCAGGCTGGGCCAGGGGCTCCCCAGCCCCCCTGCCGCCTGCACTTTCCCTTTTCCACCTCTGACTGTTTGACAAGGCAGTAAGCTCCCAGGGTCAGGGAATGCCCAGTTCCTCTGTGTGTTCCCAGCTTGGAGCTTGGGGTTTGGTCAGATGTGCAGGCGACACTCCTGTGGCTTCAGGCTGAGGCCTCGGGCTCCGCAGAGCCTTTCGGCACCCTGTCTCCCTGTTTGTCCCTGTGCTTGTCCTGCCAACCCAAGGACAATTGGGTCTTGACCACATTGACCTACTTGCTGCCCACAAAACTGATCTGGTGCTTCCTGTCCCTTCCCCGGGCTGCGAACTGCTACCACCACTCCCATCTTCCTAACCAAAATCTCCTCCATCAAAACGCAACTCCAGCCTGCCTGGATGGGGGCAGAGGAAGACACAGCAGACAGGAGGGCCAGCGAGGCATATTTGCTGTGTGACCTCCAGCACCTCCTCTTGTCTGGGTGGCCCCCAGCTTCCCCGTCCACAGCCTGAGGATGCAGCAGTCCCCAGAGCACAGGGTAGGGGGAGCGGCAGATGGCAAGGCCCTGTCCTGGCTCCTCCCCTCGGCTTTGGGCTCCCCGAGGTGCTGTAGTCATCTCTGGATCCCTCCCAGTGCCCAGAACTTAGAAGCTTCTCAGCAAATATTTATGAAATGTATGGAGATGCCATACTGGATGGTTTATAGTGGCACAAACGTCCCTGTGCTCTGTCCTCACCGGCATCCTGCATTACGGGCCTGCAAGCCCAGGCTGCTGCACTGAGTGGACAGGGCATTGGTCATGAGCTTCAGAAAGAGCCCTACCAGACATTCAGGGAAGTTGTGAAACCCACCCAAAACCACACAGTCAGAAAATCGCAGAGCCAACCCTGGACCCTGGGCCCTGCAGAGTCCCATCCTGTGTGCACCGCCTCGGTCCTCCCTGTGACACTGCAAGGGGGGCCTCTTGCTCTTTCCTGTGGCCTTTTGTTATTTCCAAGTGCTACAGATTCTGAAACAGCAGCCGTGCTGGGAAGAACAGGGCACAGGGGGCCCAGCAGGAAATGCCAGGCACTGAATGGAAGGAGGGGGCTGAGGACCAGTTGGCATCTCTGTGCCACAACGCACCCCTGGGGGGTGGAATTGCTTAGAGATCTGGCAAGGCAGAAGCCAGCTCCCCCCTGCAGTGGCCAAGTGTTGACCTTGGAGCTTGATGTGGCTCTGGGCACTGTCTACAGATGGAAAGTGGCCAGAGTTCCAGGAGGGAAAATAAATGCTGTGTTGATGTCCTGCCATCCCTTTTCCATGTCCCTAAGTCATCAGAGAAGGTTAAGGCTGAGGGCAGAGATGTGGTCTTGGGGCTTAGTTGCTTCTTGGCACCAGGAGGGAGCATATGGGTGTCCTACAGTGTTTGGCGTTCACAACCTGTGAGGAAATTTTCTTCTGCTGTGAACGCTCCTGGATACTTAGTCTTCCTCCCTGAAACACACAAGCACAGGCTTGGGGAGCCGCGGGCCTGGAAATCCGCTTCCAAGCACATAGTCAGCACCTCCTCTGCACCAGGCATGCCCAGCCAAAACATCAGCTGGGGATGTTGCTGTGTGAACCTGGCAAGAGCCTTCACCTCCCTGAGTGTCAGCTGCCTTAGCTGGAAGGTGGAAATAATGATCTCACCTGCCTCGCAATCCTGTGGGCAGAATTAACATGACTGGGAGTTTCAAGTGAGGCCATTACGACTGCAAAAGCCCTGGTCAGGAATAAGACCCTACAGGGTCTTTTGTTTTATTTTTTTGTTTGTTTTGCTGTTGTTGTTTGTTTCGTGTGTGTGTGTGTGTGTGTGTGTGTGTGTGTTTGTTGGCTGGTTTTTGAGACAAGGTCTCACTCTGTTGCCCAGGCTGGATGCAGTAGTGCAATAATGGCTCACTGCAGCCTCAACCTCCTCGTGTCAGATGATCCTCCCACCTCAGCCTCTGGAATAGTGGGGACTACAGGCACGCCACCACATCCGGCTAATTTTTGTATTATTTTTTGGTAGCGACAGAGTTTTGCCATCTTGCCCAGGCTGGTCTTGAACTCCTGGACTCAAGCAATCTTCCCAGCTCAACCTCCCAAAGTGCTTGGAATTATAGGTGTGAGCCACCATGCCCAGTCTGAGACCCTATAGTTAAATCATTAGGGTCTCCCAAATCTCAGGAGAAAAAGAAGAGGGAAAAGAGTGCATGCTGAAGTACTTAGTAAATCGTCTGAGAGAGACAAGCCAAGATCGGAGGCTCGGAGGAAATCCCAGCCTGAGGCTTGCCCTTTCACTTTCTGAAGGGCATCTTTTGATGGAGAGAAGTTGTTCATTTTAATGAAGTTCAACATATCAATTTCTTCTTTCCCGGTTAGGGATCTTTGTGTCCTGTTGAAGAAACGCTTGTGTCACAAGGCCATGCAGACTGTCTCCACACTCCACGCCCAAGCCTGGCATCCATCCCGAGCCATTTTTGTATTCAGATGAAGTTGAGGGCCGAGGTCCTTGCGGCCGTCCCATAGTCCCGGCACAATGCGTTGAAAATCATTTCTGTCCCCAGTGAACTGCAGCGGTGGCCTCTGGGTTGGGCGTACCACACAGCCATAAAAACAAGAAGTCACTGCCTCCTGCAACAGTGTAGGTGAAGCTGGTCGAGGAGGTGGTAAACAGAAGGAGCAGTCCCTCTTCCGTGGGATTCCATTTATGTGACATTCCCGAGCTGACACAGCCTGGGATTGGTCACCTTGGGTGTGGAAATGTTCCTGATCTTGTTTCGGGTGGTGGCTCCACAGGTGCCTGCAGATAAAAAACACGATGGGCAGTGCCGTTAAGATGAACGTGCTGAAGGGTCTGTATGCTGCACACTGATTTAAAAGACAATTTTTAAAGTGCAGAGGAGGAAAAGATGAAACTCTCAAATAGAGGGTGTTTGCTGTGGAAGCTTTGAAGAGGCTTCTCAAAGGTGGGGACTGAGAAAAAAAAAGAGGGGCAGCTCCTGCCGTCTGGAAGCTGGCCGGGTGCCCACAACTGGGCTGTGCCATCCTTCTGCGGAACATAAACAACCTAACAAAACCAACCTCCGCCAAGGGCGCTCTGAGACCAAAATAAAGGGAGACCGAGTGAGGTCACTGGACAGAAGCATGGTCCCTGCGTCACTTATGAAATACTAAACACCCCCTCTCAACTCCCTCCCTTGGCTTAAATGGGTGACTGCTAGACCTCTGCCAATTCTAGCTCATTCTTCTTCTAGTCTCTCTCCCTGCAGGCCAGCATTGTCAAGATCCACAATCATAGGATTGCCCCCACTTTCTGATGGCAGCCAATTGAATGAACTGTCACTTCCTCAGACTCTCCCCGCATCACCCACCCAAAGACCCAATCCTATATTGGGCTCTTTCTAAGGCCCTCTTACTGAGACATCCACCTTCCCCATGGGGGTGCATTCTCTTCCTCTGGCTGGGGGGCCTTGAAATCTTGCAGGATGATCAGGTGAGAACAAAAAGTCCCTCAGAGCAGTCTGAAGAATGTGACCCATGCAAAATGTATCAGGCCCAGGGAGGTGGTTTTGTCTTCTTTCTTTCCTCCTAATTTCAAGACTAGCTGATTCGTTACCTAGAATCCCATCACAAGTTGCACAGTGCGACCCTCACCCATTATCTTCATGTTCCTGAAATTGGTGATACAAGAACAGCAGTCAATCAATTGCCTACGTTCAACTTAGAAACTGCGCCTTCTTTTCTCCTCTAAAATCCATGAGCAACTAACTGCTGCTACCTAGAACATATGCTTAGGGCAACTTGAATCTGTATCTATCAGGCTGCCATCCCCAAATTTGGAGTCAAGGATGCTCTGAGCAAAAGCAGATGCTGAGGGCAGGTGGTGCTGATGGAAGCATGTGTTGCCTCTGTGCAGGGCTGGGATGGGGGATGTGGAGGAGGTAGGTTGGAGCCAGAGCGGCATGACCTTGAATGCCAAACCACAGCTCTGAGAGCTCAGTGGAAGCCAGGCAGGGCCAGGGTGAAATCAGTGAGGCCCGACTGGAACTAGTGAACACCTCCTTCAGTGGTGCCTCCTTTCTTCCTCCTCTCCCTGGTCCTGGGGAGGAGCCACAGCAGAGCTTCCATAACTATCTCTCATCCAAGGCCGAGGCCTGAGCTGCTGGTGACCACCCTGCCTTCTGGTCAGGACTCAGCATTGGCAGGGCTGTCACCAGCCCCATCCATGGGAAGCCCTGTCTCCCCCGTGTCAGCGACCACTTCCAGCCTGGCACCCAGGCCTCCCACATGCAGCAGGACACTGGGCATGGAATCCACAGCTGGATGCTGTCAGTCTCCCTCCCCCAACTGCCAGCCCCAGTGCCACTCCCATTGGGACAGCATTTCTCTTTCCTGCCTGTTTGCCACTGGGAATATGGCTGCGGGCCCCTCCTCCTTGAGGCCAGCACACAAACCCCCCACAGCTCCTTGGCCTCTGGCCCTGCTCTCCTCCTTCTCCAGCATCTACTCCAGCCCCTCCTCCTCCAGCACACACTGGCTCCCCTCCAGAATTTAAATGTGTCCCATATGCACCCATCACAAATAACAAGCAAAAAAAAACTGCCCTGGACTTCAGACCGTTCTAGCCTCTGCCTCTGTTTCTCTGTCACCTCTTTCGAAGGAGTCATCCACACCAGCTCTCCCCTCTTCCCTGTGCTGGCCTGGTCTCCATCCCTCCTTGGGATGCCTCCTGTCTAAGGTATGGCCAGTAGAGGGCCCTCTCTGGTCCTCATCTAACCCCTGATTCCCAGAGGCACGCTCTGCCCTTGGCCTCTGGCCACCCTAGCTGGTTCTTCCTGGACTTCTCAGGGCTCCTTCTCCCCTGGATGGTGAGCCCTGAGTGCTAGAGCCCAAGGTATTTCTTAGCCTCTTCTCAGGTTCTCCTTGGGTGATCTCATCCCTATGACCTCACTGACCCCCAGATGTCTCTATCTCTGGCCCCACTCTCTCTCCCAATTCTAGACCTGTGCATCCTGCCACCTGCCAGATGTTTCCACTTAGGCCCCCAGAACTCCAAACACCCATCCCAGCTTGGGTTCCCTTTGGTTATGTGTAAGGGATGGAAGAGGTAGGTGTTCTCAGGAGAAACTGGCAAAGATATCAGGTAGAAGCAGGGTCATGTAGGGGAGGAAGCCAAGCAGGGCTGCAGGAAGCAGCCCACCTGACACCGGGAGCTCTGCAGGGGGAGTCGCACCCTACAGCAAGCCTCCAGATGGCAGTCAAGGGAGCTGTGCTTTCATACTTTTGCACCAGGCTGGGATTGAAGGCAGCCTGCCCAGGAGCCCCCGGAGCAGCTGAAGGGCAGATCTAAGCAGCAGGTGGGGAGGACAAAGGGATCAGAGGAGCCAACATCCAAGGCCATGTTCACCATCTCCCTAGGGTCACTTCACCTCTGGGGTTTGCCACCTCTGGGACCCAGCCAGTGAGCTGGAATCACCCTCCAGCCCAGTTCTCTTTAATTCAAACATCTTGGAGGTAGAGAGATGGCGCAGAGAAGCCCCAGCTATGCCCTGCCCTCAAGGAACTCCTGGTCTAGTAACAAAGGCACCCTTCCAAAGAGATCATTAGGAGTCTGTGAGACCAATAAATAACAGAAGAAAAGGGCTGCCACCACCCTTCCACTCCAGGAAGAGCAGCTCAGGGGCTGGGAAGCATCACGGAAGACAGTCAGCTTAGGATTGGGGTAGGATGGTAGGATTGAGAAAGAAGCTCACAGAATGAGAAGGATTGATCAAATAAGGAGATGGAAAGGTGATCCAGGTGGGAGGAACAGCAAGAGCAAAGACAGGGAGGTCAGAAACAGCCCCGGGGGTACAGAGAACAGCAAACACTATGGTTTCATTGAGAATTCCCTAAACTTTATCTATGTGCCACCTAGACTATTTTTGATCTAATGGTTTTCTCTAAATATCATTTTTTAATTTAAATAAATTTGTTTCAAAAGGAAACTTTATATTATTATTCATCTAGAAAGTAAACACTATTTGCTATAAAGAGAAGTGACTAGAAATCAAGACGGTAAAATGAAGCAAAGCCGTTCAGCTCTAGCTGGAAGCTATTGTCTGCCTGGACTCCAAGCCTGAGTCTTGTCCCCTCTTCCATTAATAAGAGTTCAGGCTGGGCCAGTGGCTCACACCTGTAATCCCAGCACCTTGGGAGGCCAAGGTGGGTGGATCACCTGAAGTCAGGAGCTCAAGACGAGTCTGGCCAATATGGTAAAACCCAGTCTCTTCTAAAAAAATACAAAAGTTAGCTGGGCTTGGTGGCACAGGCCTGCAATCCCAGCTGAGGCAGGAAAATGGCATGAACCCGGGAGGTAGAGGTTGCAGTGAGCCGAGATCGCACCACTGCACTCGAGCCTGGGTGACAGAGTGAGACTCTGTCTAAAAAAAAAGAGTTCAGCTACGCACACCAATTAGAATGACCAAAATCCAGAGCACTGACATCACCAAATACTGGCAAGGATATGGAGCAACAGGAACTTTCATTCATTGCTGGTAGGAATGCAAAATGGCACAGCCACTTTGGAAAACAGTTTGCCAGTTTATTGCAAAACTAAACATACTCACACCATATGACCCAGCAATCACATTCCTTGATATTGATCCAAAGGAATGGAAAACTTATGCCCACACAAAAAGTGCACGTGGATGTCTACAGTAGCTTTTTCCACAATTGCCAAAACCTGGAAGCAACCAAGATGTCCTTTAGCAGGTGAATGGATAAATAAACTGTGGCATATCCAGACAATGAAATATATTTTAGTGCTAAAACAATAATCTATCAAGCCATGAAAAGACATGGAAAATGTAAATGCATATTACTAAGGGAAAGAAGCCTCTCTGAAAAGGCTGCACACTGTATGATTCCAACTGTATGACGTTCTGGAAAAGCCAAAACTATGGAGACAAGAAAAGGATCAGTGGTTGCCAGGGGTTGGGGAGAGGAAGGGATGAATAGGCTGAGCACAGAGGATTTTTAGGGCAGTGAAACTATTCTGTGTGATGCTATAACGTTGGATAAGTTGTCTGTGGAGTGACCTGCAGATCGGGGGCAGGAGGTGAGCTTTCCTCAGATAGCTTTAGGTTTGCACAATCGCACATTTTCCACAGTCCCCCAGGCACATCTACAAATTAAAGAAACTACAGGTTGTACCCCAACGCTACAGGTGGTGACAGAAACACAAAGGACCTGGGGGATCAAGAGCTCTAAAAAATGACTTTTATTTTCCTTTCTTTCTGTCTTCCCTCCTTCCTCCCTTCCTTTCTTCCTCCTTCCCTCTCTTCCCTCCTTCCTTCCTTCTTCCATTCATCTTTCCCTTCTCACTTTCTTCCTTCTACTCTGTTTTTTCCTTCCTCCCCCTCCCTTTCTTCCTTCCTTCTTTCCTTCCTTCCTTGCTTGTATCCTCCCTCCTTCCCTCCCTCCCTCCCTTTCCCGTTTCCTCTTTCCCTACCTCCCTCTCTCTTTTAGATACAGGCTTGATTTACATAATGTTTCATGGTCTGCAAAGTTCATTTGGGTAGAGGCTGTCCAGAATATGAGTCTCCCATTTTATCAATGAGGAAGGAGAGGCATCATGAACTTGACAGAGTTCTATGGGTATTCAGGGATAGAACTCGATCCTAAATATTCTGAATCTCAGTCTTATGCCAGCTGGGAGACTGCTGGAATAATGCAGGCAAGAGATGGTGGTGGTTTGGACATGGCAGTCCATGTGGAAGTGGTAAGAAGTGGTCAGATTTTGGATATGATTTGGCTACTGGTACAGGAGGGAAATGGAGGTGTTGAAGGCGACTCTAAGGTTTTCACCAGATCAAATGAAGGAAGAGCAGGCATGGTGCAGGGGCTCACAAGGGAGTAGGGGTGAGCATGCTCATGTTCCGTGAAACTTACCCTTTTCAAGTGGAGGCATGTAAGATTTGAGATGTTCATTAGACAGCCGAGGGGCATCCAGGAGGCTGCTGCACGCACAGGGCTGGAGGCTGGAGTGGGATCTGCATGGTGATGCACGTTTGGCAGCATCAGCATGTGGAGCAAGGAGACCACGGAGGGGCACGCACAGACAGAGAAGACAGAAGAGCAACAGGTTGAGCTCCCAGGCACTCCAACATGCATTAGCTGGGCAGCAGAGTGAACAATAAATGCAGCTCGGAGTGGTCACAGTGCTAGGTGGAGCAGCAGGGAAGGCTCAATTGGGGCTGAGCTACTTCTGGTGGTGAAGGGCACGGTTAGGAAGGTGAGGGGCAAAGGAGGTGGGTCCCTTCGTAGCCAGCCGCGCACCTGGGGAAGAGCATGCAGCCCTTCTGCATTGCATGGGCTGAAAGGTCAGATACCTCCTTTTGGTATGCGGACCTCAGCATTTTGCTGTAAAATGCTTCTTCCACCACCCCATCCCACCTCATCCAAATGTAAACTTCCCTTAAAAAAAAATTGTTACAAGATAAACGTGATGATTGATATCTTTCCAAGGGATTAAGTGACTAAAAACCAGCTTTCACTTGATCCAGAAATTGATATCTTCAACGCATCCCTTTCCAAAAATAATAAAGAAAAGAACAAAAGACACACACACACACACACACACACGCACACACGGGCTATTAAACATCATGGTAGGAAAGTTTCCAGAAAGATATAAGGAGTTTGTTAAAGATTTTAACAGCCAAACGGACACTCCTCTTAGCTTTCAGCCTCTAATCAGAGCTGGAAAATGAAGCAAAGAAAGGTCTTTTTTCCACAGGTTGCTGGTGGCTGGTTGGTGGTCCGTGTCTGCAGATTAATCCATGGGTGTCTGGTCCTGCCCAGGCCTTCTAAGCTGGCTTTGTGCTTCTGGGCTGCTGGGCAAAGTGCCTCTGTGTTAGCTGGGTTTCTGGTTTGGGTTTATAGTGTCTGCGCCTTCTTTCACAGCAGATCCTTGGCACAATGGCCTTAGGGATTCGAAGTGAAGTGGGCAGCCCCCTCCTCCCGGAGTCCCCTGGTTTGACCACAAGCAACCAGTCTCTGAGTTTAACTGAGGACTACTAACTCTTAAGGTTAATGTTCAAGGCTCTTCCTAGCCTCCCAATACTCTGAGATCTTCCCAGCATGTGTCTGGTGCTTTTTTCCACCTCTGAGCCTTTGCAACTGCTGTTCCCTTCATCAGATACGGCCTTCCTCTATCTCCTCTCCAATCTCTGCATACTTAAATTCTTGCCATCTCTTCAGATCAAGATGACCATAAAGTCTGGTTTACCTGACATTGGTTTATATCTGCTGTCCTACTATGGTGATTAGCAGTAACCCCTTTCACTTTCAAAAATATCCTGTTTTAGACAATTGATTCCATAGTTACCTGACAAGAAGTCCAATTCAAATGCCTCCTCTACAAAGCCATCCCTGATTCCCAAGGAAAGATCTCCTTTATGCTGAACTTATATAGCCCCAGCCTGTCTTATGAGTGTATCATGCTGGCCTCCTCTGAATGTGGCCTCTCTCCCCTGCTGGGCGGATATAGTCCCTTTATGAAAAACATTTACACTGAGATACATTGAAGATACATTGAAGCCTTACTTCCAGGTTTCTGGAAATATGACCTTATTTGGAAATAGGATCTTTGCAGATTTAACCAGGTTAAGATGAGTTCATTAGGTTGGGCTCCACTCCAGTATGATGACAGGTGTCCTTATAAAATGGGGAAATTTAGAACAGACACCAACACACAAAGGGAGAAGATGGCTATGTGGCCGGAATGATGGGTCTACAAGCCAAGGGACAATGGGGACTGCCGGCAACCACTAGGACTGGAAGAGGCAAGGAAGGAGGCCCTTCGAAGTAGACAGAGGGAGCAGGGCCCTGTCCACACCTTGGTAGGGGACTTCCAGCACCCAGAACTTCGAGACAATGCCTTTCTGTCAAGGGCCCCCATTTTTGGTGCATTTCTACAGCAGCTCTAGGAAACTAGTACAAATAGCAACTACTTTTTTAAATGACTGCTTTACTGGGATACAATTTATACACCACAAAATTCTCCCATTTAAAGTGTGCAGTTCAATGGCTTTTAGTATATTCACAATGGTATTACTACAGTTATTATATTCATGCATCACTAATTTTAGAACATTTTCACCACCCTCAAAAGAAATGCAATATTCATTAGCAGTCACTCCCCAACCTCCTCACACCTAGACAACCACGAATCTGTTTTCTGTTTTGGGGGCTCAGAAACAGATACCCCAAAATATGGCACTGTGACACACAGAACTGAAGAAGCCTCAAGGTCTCCCTGACCTCCCCCTATTCCATGCCTGGCTCTAATGTCCCCTTATCTGTGTAAAGTTTGGATTCCCCAAAGAAGAAAACAATTACCACTTGTTCCTTCCCTGATTTTTCATTAACTGAATTCGTATCGCAGCAATACTGAAGTCTGCCAACACACCTGGATAGACTTTTGTCACAAACAGTTGTCTGCTCTGTGGGCCCAACAGACTTTGTCCCAGGCTATTATATATTCTTCAAGCCCAGTGAATTCTCTTAAAAATAATTCACTATCCTAACATCATCCACACTTCCCCATCTCCCTTTCTCCTAGGAAGTAGGATAGAGAAGCATCCATACCCCACACTGGGATATTGGGTAGTCACTCTGTAATTTTTTCCTTGCACATGATAATAAATGTGTATTCTGTTTCTCCCCTTAATCTATCTTTTGTAGACTGTGGAATGACTATGGGTGACTATGGAATCAATGGTCTAAAACGGTATCTTCCAGCAAACCTGAAAGTGAATGGAAAGTTTTTCTGTCACCCCTACACTGTCTCTATAGGTTTGCCTATTCCAGACATTTCATACAAAGGGAAGTATACACTATGTGGTCTTTGTGACTGGCTCCTTTCACCTAGCAGGGTGTCTCCAAGGTTCATCCACGTTGTAGCATGTACCAGTACTGCATTCCCTTTTGTGGCTGAGTAATATTCCATTGTGTGGATACACCACATTTTATGTGTCCATTCATCAGTCAATGAATGCTTGAGTTTTTTCCAGTTTTTGGCTATTATGAATAGTGCTGCTCTGAACATTCGTACAGGAGTTTTTGTGTGGGTGTGCACTTTTAATCCTCTTGGATAAGGAACTCTTTTTCATTAAAAAATAATGCCTGTGCGTGCTAAATAAAACTGCCAGCGCCAACCACAAGTCAGCCCCTTTCCCTCCCCGGCAGAGCTTCCGTCCACAGACCAGCTATTCGTTTCTTTTGTGTGCTCTCAGAAATGTTTTCTGCACGTAGGCAGGAAGAGTGAGCACTCCTGCTCTCCAGGGAGAGTGCCAGCCCAAGACGGCTCTGTCCCTCATCCTTCTTCCAGATCGATGCTTCTGGATCTCTCAGCATTGGTGTATAGAGCTGTACTTTTTTTTCTTTCAGTGACTGTCTCAATAAATTGTTTGAATGTGCCCTGCCCCTACAGTATTTTTTTTTTTTTTTTTTT
>NW_016107647.1:1163148-1175289 GCF_001604975.1 Cebus imitator
TTTTTTTTTTACTAACTCAAAGACAGGCTTTGAAAACGAACCTCATTGGCTTTGCACCCACTCAACGAAGATTTTTTTGACAAATGAATTTATTGTGTGGTGTGCCCTCAAAACTGAGAATCTGGTGAGGCAAAATCTAACCCATCCTGACATTGAATTAGCTGGGTGCCCTTGAGAATGTTTTTTTATCTTAACCAGATTGCTAACGACAAATAGAGGGGTGAGATAAGACTAAGACGCTATGATCTTAAGCTTCTAAACCAAGCTAATCTATATGCTTTCATAGCCTTTACCTGCCCACTGGTGGACAGGGAAGCCTTTCTTTTAATATATAACCTTAACCACAGATAGGGGTTAATCTCAAAGTTAATAGTCTAAACTTTCTTTGAACTTGAAGTGCAAACAAAGCGCTGATGTCGGATGTAGCCATCTACATAGAATATGAAAGACTCTTTAGGGACGCTCCCTTTGCCTAAGTAAGCTCCAGAGGCTGGGCTTGCCAATCTCCTTAGCCTGTGCAGGCACCTTTGGCAGAGGTTTCAGGGTGGATATGGGGCTTGGTAATGGCCCAGGGATGAATTCATACTCCCCCCCCCCGGCTCGTTACCAGGGGATAAAGGCACCTCCTGCAGCTCCCAGCAGGTTGAGAGCAGGAAGTGGGGTGGTTTGGACAGCAGGAATCTGGCTCCACAAAGGCCACTGAGAAACCATTGTTCCAGGGCTTCCCGGGGCGCTTTTGTTGGCAACTCCCTCATGTCTCAACTGGAGCTAAGGTCTTCACCCAGCCACTGATAAACAACACAGTCAGTGCCAGAATAAGTCCCAGGACACTCCCCTTCAGCCAGTCACTCTCCTGCTCAAGTACCTTCAATGACTCCCCAGTGCCCACTAAAGCACTGTGGTATGCCAAGCTGGCCGCAGTCTGGTCTAATTACCTGACTATCTTTAATGCCTGCAACTTCTCATTACTTTATCTTGCCCAGCATATATCCAGGGTTCCCTCTGGGCCAGGCACTGTGTTAAGTCCTCTGCAGGCATCTTCCAGGTTCATCTTGAAGAGCATTCTGGAAAAAGACTTCATAGCATCATGTAGATGAGGAAACAGAGTCACCAAGCCACTAAAGTAGCTTGCCTAAAGTAGCAAGCCAGGGAGCAAAGAGTCAATGCAAACCCCAACCCTGTGCACTCTCTGCTGCCCAGGGCTGGGGCCATGCCCTGAGTACCAGTGTTGGCATCGCAGAGTGATGAGAAAGCAGCAGCCAGGCGGTGAGCGTGGGAAGAACATTAGGTAGAGGGAGTAGCAAAGGCACTTTTCTCATTCTGAGCCTTAGTTTCTTAACCTGTTAAGTGTGTGCACGTATGCACACCCTTGTGTGAGTGTGTTTATGTGGACGTCGTGGGGCGTTGCCTTCCAGTTGTCAGATTTCCCCTAGAATCTGGAAATGATTGTTGGATGCCTCTTTAAATTTTGTGCTTCTCTTATCTTGCCCATAGCGCCATCAGACTGCTAGCTGTGATTCCCAATTCAGGAAATAAATAAGTAAACAGAGTGACCAGGACCAGTGAGCTGGGATGTAGGGAACACGGGATCGGGATCTTCTGGCCACAGTCACCTGGACTTGAACAGGGGCTGTCCCCGTTAAACAGGGTGCCCTCTTTGCTACCTCTTCCTGTCTTGTAAACCTGATCTGTTTTCACTGATTTTCATCCTCTGCAAGTCCCTTGAAGCCATTGGAGTTTGCAATTCCTGGGCAGCATGTTTCACAAGGCTGATGAGAACATGCTATTTAGTTTCTATTGTATTTAACACATCTGCGGCAGCCATGTTCCATCTCCTTTGCTGCTTTTCTTTTTTTCCTGTTTTCTGCTTTCTCTTCCATCATCTCCCATTCTTTTCCCTATCTTCTCTCTCCTCAGCTCCCCAGAAAATCTCTTTCCCACCCCACCTTCTTTCTCTATCATATCCTATCTGAACATCATTTGGCATAATAAGTCTTACAGGAGACAGGGAGGGCTTCAGAGAGGTGAGCAGGGCTCTTGAGCAAGGCTTTGAGGAGTGAACAGGAGTTTGTTAGGAAGAGAACGAAGGAAAGAGCAGGAAACTAAGGTGCTTAAATACAAAGGCTGGATCCATACAGACAGGGTTTAAATCCCAGCTTAGCCACTCTGCAGCTCTGTGATCTGAGGCACATCACTTCGCCTCGTCGAGCCTCAGCTAGCTCATCAGCATAATGGGAATTTCCAGGTTGTCTCAGTGTTGGTCTCTGGACTGGTCCTCCTGGCTGATGAGAGCCAACTGTGCATCTCTCTTCCAACTCTGCATTTGACAATGTCACCCTGGAAGCTTGAAATTTGCCACTGTGGAAGTATTTGCACCATGGAAATCGGCAAACTCTACAAGTCAGAGCTTTTATTCTCCCTCCAGAGAGCCAGTTCACCAACACATCACCACCCGCAGCTGGGAAGCTGGGTTAAGGTTAGATTTGATTACAAGGGGCTTTGAACAGCAAGGCCTGGAGATGTACAGTTCAAATGTTTGCTGTAGAATTTCAGACCCTACCTAGTCTGAGAAATTTTTTAAAAGGAAAAAGAAAACAAGTTGGTTTTTCTCTTTTAGAGCTAAAGAAGGCCTGAGTCTGAGTTTCTAAAAAAAAAAAAAAAAAAAACACACACATTATTGTATTATATTTATTTAACTCTTAGAAGGATCTCCTAGACCAGCTTAATTAAAACACACACACACACATTTGTTTCTATTGAATGAGCAAATCTTGAATTAGAAAATCACCAACGTTCTCAAGCTAAAAAACGGGGAGATTTTTAACTGGGAAAAATTGGGCGTGGAAGGGTCAGCAGTGGCCAGTCCACACATAACTTAGCTGGGAAGGAAGCTGGCCTATATCCTATTAGCAGTGGGAAATCAGGGGAGGGTTTGAAGCAGACAAAGGCTATGATCAGATTCTGATCTTGGAAAACATCCTCCTGGCTGCTTTGTGGAGAAGAGCTGGGAGAGAACCGAAACAAATTCAAGGAGGCCAGGCAAGAGATAAAGGGGATGTGGACAAGTATGCTTCTGGAAAGACAACGCTGTGTGTTTGCCTTACTTCCTTTTTCTCCTGGGCATTCATCTGGACTACATTTCCCAGGATCCTCTGCAGTGAGGTAGGACCGTATGATTTAGTTCTGGCCAATAGAATGTGGGCAGAAGTGATGGAAGGCACTTCCTGGCCTAGCCAAGGAAACCTTCCCATGCAATCCTCCAGGCTGTTTCTCTTTCCCTCTGGCCTCCTGCAGAGGGTCCAATGCAGAACTCCTAGGCCTGGGGGGTGGCAGAGCCACTGGCTGGATGGAGCCTGGGTTGCTGAATGACTCTGTGGAGCAGAGACCCACCATTCCCTGCACTGGACTGTGCTGAAAAGGACAAACCTTCCTTGTGTTGAGACCTGAGACCTGGGACTGTTTGTTACAGCTGCTAATCTGATGGACGCTGGGTGATGAATCAGAGACAGGGGTGCCGACTAGAGAGCCCTTCAGGGGTGAGGTCATGGGACCTGGGATACATTAAGTACAGGAAGATAGATTGGAAATGAAGGAAACAGGAGGCGTCGGGGACAGAGTCCATGTTTCTGATTGAGCAGTGGTGCCTTTTGCTCAGAAAATGTGGGGAGGGAGACCCCTTGGGGGCCTTTCTGGAGGGCTGAGTTTGGTGCATTTCAGATACTAGAGTAGAGCTGTCAAGAGGCTCTTCTCTTGGCCTGTGCCATGCAGGGCAGTCCAGCAGCTCCTCTGGAGCATGTTATAGTGGTAAATGCTGCCCATCATTCATGCGAAAGAAGATACAGGGAACATCTGCCTGTGAAGTCATCGTGCTGCCCTCAGCCAGGGCCTACCCAGGAGAATACTAACTGCCTCCTCCCCAGCCCAGCAACACCATGTTCGGACTTGTGACCCCAAGCTGTGGCAAGGCTAATGTTGAGACTTAATTTATTCTTTTTGCTTTCTTTTAACAAATGTTTCCTGAGGGTCTATGATCATCATAATATTAAAACTACTATGTATTGCCTACCGCTAGTCCCAATTACTTGAAATACTGAGGCAGGAGCATCACTTGAGCTCAAGAGTTTAAGTCCAGCCTGGGCAACATAGCAAGATGCTGTCTCTGAAACAAAAACAATTTTTTAGAAAACTGCTGAAACTACTACTATTTCTTAAGCACTTACCACCATGTTCTAGACAGTATGCCAAATGCTTTACTACATTTCATTTAATCTCCAACAGAGATGGGAACTGTTACTGGCCTCATTTGACAGGTGGGGAAACGAGGTTCAGAGATGCTACACAAGCTAGGCTTTGGACCCAGGACATCAAATTCTAAAATGTGTAATCCCCACATAAGGCCAATTCTGCCCTGAGCACCAAGATTGACACGGTCTCACAGAACTGAGCATGGACCCATCTCCTGCATCCCCCAGAGAGGGCCTGTCAGTCTCTCACAGTTCTTGTTCCACTCAAGTGGGTAGTGGCTGCTCCCTGCCACCCAGCACATTGGGACATCTTGGAGCCCTCTTCCTTTGTCTTTGGGAAGCCTGGGTCTGGGCTACCCCATTCATTTCCCTCCCTGAGAGGAAACTGTTGCTCTGCCAGGTCCTGAGTCCTAGGTTACTGGGCCACCCACTGTTGGTATGGTAACCAGATCATGACCCAAATCACAGTCCCTGATGAGCACACATTCCCAGGCAGCCACTGTCCTCAGAGGGGGGGCATGGGCCTGGCATCTAGAGCAATTATTGGGCTAGTGTGGAAATTTACACCACATTAGCCCAAAAGTAGTGTTCAAGGAATCACAGAATCCAAGGGAAAGTTGAGACAAAATCTAGAATCAGGCACCCATATATCACCACAAGCCTCTCCCTGTCTCTTATCTCTACCTCTTGAAGACTGCCACAGAGGCAGGTGGTTGCCCACCTGGCATCCCTTCTCGTTTAAAGAAGCCCTGGCTGGGTGCAGTGGGTCATGTGTATAATCCCAACATTTTGGGAGGTCGAGGCAAAGGGATCGCTTGAGCCCAGGAATTAGAAACCAGCTGGGCAACAGAGCAAGACCCTACCTCTACAAAAAATGAAAAGAATTAGCCAGGCATGGTGGGGCATGCTTGTGGTCCCAGTTACTTGGGAGGCTGAGGTAGGAGGATCGCTTGAGACCAAGAGGTTGAGGCTGCAATGAGGTATGATTGCACCACTGTACCTTAGCCTGGGCCATTGAGCTAGACTCTGCCTAAGATTAAAAAAGTAAAATAAAATAAAACCCCGGATTTTCTTCAGCAGAGTGCTCTTCCCCAGCCTCCCCATCTCAGCCCTGAGACGTAGTCAAGAGGTGTAAGCAGACACCTGCTATGAGTTCTGGGAAAGTTTTTGTGTCCTTCATAAAAAATATCAGATACAGATGGCTAGCCCTTCCCCTCTTTATCCTTCCTTAAATGCAGATGTGATGACTGGAGCAGGGGCAGCCATCTTATACCCATAAGAGAAAGGCAAGAAAACCACAAAATTTCAGTTCTAACCTCATTGAGTGGCTGAACTAATGCCCATGTTCACCTCTCTCTAGATGTCTTGTCACATGAGAAAAATATAACTTTAGTTATTAAGCCATTGAGGAATAAATTTGTTCTGACCTGCAGGTGAAAGCTATCCTAATGGAGGCCATTGCTGTCACCTTCAGGGTGTCACTTTCCATTACATCGCTACATAAATGGAAACATGGTTGCCTCCGGCCCCTTAGTTTCATATTTTATAGGCTCTGAACTCAACCTTCTGTGTCCCAAGTTTCAAAAAAAAAACATTCCTGGGCTGAGACTCATTGGCCCAGTTTAAATTGTCTATGCCTGGGCCACTCTTCCGTGGCCAGGGAGGGCGGACTGTGATTGGCTCAGTTGGTGCCAACCCTTAGTCCAATCAACCACGGCCAGAGGAGGAGTTGGTGGGGAGGGGGCACTCTTTGAATATGAAGATAAGAAAGCTCCAGGCAGCCTGGCCCATGAGTGTATCATTCCAGTCACCCAGATCAAGGGCACTAACAGGGTCATCCCCACTCCCCCGTCGCTTCCATCCACTCCACCATGTTCACTACACATTCGCTGTGTGTGCTGCATGGTGCTAGAGCAAGCTAGAATTGGAACTGGATTAACCAGAGTCCAAGATCTGGCCTGTGTCCACTGCTAGACCTTGTGGGCAACCTGCCTCTGTCCCATTAGAGCCCTTGGACTCAATTTACAGGTTCACGTTCAAACCCAGGCTCTGCCTCCTATGGCTGCTGACAGATTCCTTCTGCCACTCAGTTTTCTCATCTGTAACAGGGAAGGGTTCCCTTGCTGAGCTCAGAGTCCTTCCTGGGGTCAGTGAGCTGGATTCCATTCCCAGTTTACCCTCTCCTGGCTGTGTGACCTCAGGCAGCCACCTCACTTCTCTGCACATCCCCTGTCTTTAAACCATGGGGATGACCCTGAGCCACCAGGTTATGTGGTACAATAATTCATGCGATGACCCTGGGTCACACAGGAGGTGCTCAATAAATCCTAAAAATAAAGCCTTAGCAGCCCCAAGGGAATGTGTGACAAATCATAGGCAGGGTTTCCTGAGGCCAGCAGTCCCGGAAGAGGTCAGGCATTGGGTGGGGTTTGCCCCCTACCCCGCAACCTGGAGAAGCTTCTGAAACAGGCAGACAGGACAGGAAAGGGTCTCCCGAACCCCTGCCCTTGCCTGAGTAAGCCTGTGGGACTGGTTGGCAGATGTGGGTCAGTGGTGCATACGCGTCTCTGGGGTGAGGGCAGCGGAAAGCTGTTCCTGTCCATCTGAGGGCTGGCAGCCACCAGGGCCACATCCACATAGGAGAGAGAAACCAAGGGCAGCACTTGGGTCCTGTCACTGACAGCTGCTGGCCACAAAAGAGAGACTGACCTTCTCTTTGTCCCCCCGGGAGGCAGGCGGGGCTGGTGGGTGGACGAGGGTTTCAATCCAGGCACTTAGGCAACCCTCCTTATGCAGTTGGCATTGTCTCCCCAGCCACAGGCCCGGGGCTACATGAAAAACAAAGCTTCCCGGCTCCAGCAGCGTGTCCCACCACCTTCCCGGGCCAGTGCCTGGGTAGGGCTTTGGAGAAGGGACAGCGCTCACAGACTGATGGAGAATGGGAACTGCAGGCCAGGTTGGAAAAGCTCTCTTTACCAACAACCTGCTGAGCATTAGGCACTGTGACCAGCGCATTCACTTAGGTATACCCTGGGCCTTAGAAAGAGGACCCATTATAACCCCCATTGTACACAAGAGGAAACAGGCTCAGAGAAGCAGGCTGGCTTCCTGTGGGTCACACAGCTAGAAACTGGGAGCTTGGATTACAGACCAAGTCTGCCCAACCCCAAAGTGTGGCCTCTTTCTCTCATGTGATGTAGTCTCCAGGAAACAGGCGAAAAGTCCAAATGGCATCACGATGGGATGGGAAGCAGCTGGGCCAGGTGTCAGGGAACTGTTCCTAGTTCCACAAGGGCTTGAACCACCCTTCCTCTCTTTCCCCAGCTCTACCTCCAGGTCTCCATTTAGACGCCTCCTCCAGGAATCTCCCCTTGATTTCCCCTGCTTGGGACTCCACCTCTCAGCTCCCATAGCCCCCTTGATCTGAACCCATCCGTCCTGCACAGGAGAATCTAAACTCCAGAGGACAAGACAATGTCTGCCAAATTCTGTCAGCATCTTCAAGGGGGCAGCAGGGTGGCTGACACATAGTAGGCCCTCAATAAATATTTGTGGAATATGTGATAGAACAGACACCCCACCACAAGAGCATGGAGCGTAGACCCTTTTCTGGGGCAAGAGCTGCATCTCTTGGCCAAGGAGAACAGGATGGGACAGATCTGAGGAATCCCAGGGGTCCCAGAGACTCCCTTTCAGGACCATGCCCCCTGCCCACAGTAAAACGTGTCCCCAGAGCCCAGCCCATCACATTTTTTCCTGACGACTCACTCTGTGATTCATTCCCAGCCTCTGGCATGCCTGGGCCTACCCAGAGGCAACAGGCCCTGGTGCTAAGTTTAGTGACTGCAAAATGTCCCCGTGAAATTCCAGACAGAGCCAAGGGGCTGGCGGCACATTCCACAGAGCTTTCTTGGGTCCTCCCACTCTGCTGCTGGGCGTGAAGGGGAACCAAAGTGTCCTTCCAGTAAATAGCCTGGAAGGACTGGGTCCCTTTCTGAGGGCCTTGACCAGCAGCCACAGAGCTGAAGGACAAATGTGGCCATTATTGTCAGAGGAACTTGGTGTGGAGGGATGGAAGCCTCGGAGATCCTTCATATAATACACCGTAATGAAGAAGGGATTTGTTGAGGTTCAGGGCAAACCTCTCTCTTCCTTGGAATCCTATAGAGATGTTGGACCGTCTATGCCCAGGATAAAACTTCCCTGCTTAGAGCTGAGGTCCGCCTGCCTGTGCTAGGAGATGAGTGCCCTAGCTCTGCCCTTTGGGCCTAAACCTACCTGTCTCCTGCTCTTCATTGGACGGGACCTCCAGCCTTTTCTCGTCTGCTCTGCCCCTCTCTCAGAGATGAGCCAAAGACCCCCAAACAAGACACAACAGAGGAGAGATTCTGAGAGGTACAGAGGAAGGTCTCCTTTCTCTCGAGCTTGTGGTCCATTAAGACCTTCAGATCTTATTCATATGGACATATTCCCTGCGAAGGCCACCCTTAGCCTACATTTACCAATTGTTTTCCATAAATTTCTCCTCCATAAGGGAGAAACCATATCCATCTCATTATTTGACTCAGCAATCTGTCTCATCACTGGACTGTCAGCTCCACAGGGCCAGAGAGGGGCTGCCATAACACCTTGATCTCCCGAGCACTGAGCATGATACCTGCACAGAGGTGGCACTGAGAGGGCATCCCTTTTTCAAATGTGAAATATAAATACAACAGAGGATTATAACTATTAAAAAACAGTTTTAAAACAATAAGTCAAAGCAAATGAAGTCCAATCAATAGAATAATAAAGCACTTTTTTTCTTTTTTGAGACAATCATGGTCACTGCAGGCTTGACTGCCAGGGCTCAAGCAATCTTCCTGCCTCAGACTCCCAAGTCACGGGGACCACAGGTGTGCACCACCACACCTGGCTAATTTCTTTATTTTTGTAAAGATGGAGTCCTGTTATGTTGCCAAGGCTGTTCTCAAACTCCTGGCCTCAAGTGATCCTCCCACCTCGGCCTCCCAAAAGGAGGTGGGAGCTGTTGGCTCATACAGGAGTGAACCAACATGCCTGACCAAGGAAAGCACTTTCAACTAATGGTGCTGAAACAATGAGACATAGGTATGGGGAAAAAAATGTATGTCAACTGCTACAATTGATTCAAAAATCAATTTGAAATGGATCTAAATGTAAAAAGCAAAGCCAAGTTTATAAAGGAAACATATGAATATTTTTGCAACATTAGAGAGGAAAAGATTTCCTGGTCAGGATTCAACAAGCACTAACTCTAAAAGAAAGAAAAAAAAAAAGGATAAATTGGATTTCATCCAAATTCAAATTTTCTGCTCATTAAAAGACACATTAACAAAACTAATAGGCAAACCAAAGACTGGGAAACAATAGTCACTGTGTGTGCTTGTGTGTGTGTGTGTGTGTGTGTGTGTGTCAAAGGGTTTATTTCCAGAACATATAAATAAGTACAAATGAAGAGTAACAAGATGAATAATCCTAGCCAGGCACGGTGGATCATGCCTGTAATCCACCGTGAGGCCAAGGTAGACAGATCCACTTGAGGTTCAAGACCAGCCTGGCCATCATGGTGAAACCCCATCTTTACTATACATACAAAAATTAGCTGTATGGTGGTGCATACCTGTGATCCCAGCTACTACGGAGGCTGAGGCAGGAGAATCACTTGAACCCAGGAGGTGGAGGTTGCAGTGAGCTAAGACCACGTCACTGTACCCCAGCCTATATGAGAGTGAGACTCTGTCTCAAAAACAAAAAAGATGAATAATTCAATTGTGACACATGGCAGAAGATTTGAACAGATACAAAAGAAGGTATCTTCATGGCTGGTAAGCACATAACACAGTGCTCAGCACCAAGGAAACACAAAATGTTAAAATTATCATTGTAACCAGATGCCATTTTACACCCACCAGAATGGCTGCATTTTTTGGAAAACTTACACAACCAAGTGCTACGAGAATGAGGAGCAGCTGGGCTCTGACTCCACTGGAGGATATGTGAACTGTGCAGATACTTCGGAAAACATTGGGAAGTTTCCTATAAAGTCAAGCAGCTAAAAGTATTTTTTAAGATACCTTAAATTAATCAGACATCTACTGAATAACTCAATCATTCCACTCCCAGGTTCTTTACCCAGGAGAGATGAAAACATATGTCTCTACAAAGACTTTATGCAAATATGTGTGGCAGCTGTCTTCATATGACCCCCAAACTGGAAACAACCCAAATTTCTATCACCAGGGATGCGGATAAATAAAACCATAGAACATCCATTCTATGGAATATTACTCAGTAATTAAAAGAGAGAAACTACTGATATACACAACAACATGGAACTACATGCTAAGGGAAAGATGCCACACCCCAGAGAGAACATCCTGTACAAGTCCCTTTGTGTAAAGCTCCAGGACAGGCAAAGCTGAGCTGCAGTGAAAGAAATCAGCACATAAGGCAGGGTGTAGTGGCTCCTGCCTATAATCCCAGCACTTTGGGAGGCCAAGGCAGGCAGATCACCTGAGGCTGAGAGTTCGAGACCAGCCTTACCAACATGGAGAAACCCTGTCTCTACTAAAAATACAAAAAATTAGTGGGGCGTGGTGGTGCATTTCTGTAATCCCAGCTACTCAAGAGGCTGAAGCAGGAGAATCTCTTGAACCTGGGTGGCAGAGGCTACAGTGAGCTGAGATCGCGCCACTGCACTCCAGCCTGGGCAACAGAGTGAGAATCCGACTCAGAAAAAACAAATCAATGCACAAGTCTCTGGGGGCTGAAGGTGATTGCAAATGAGAAGGGAAGTTTCTGGGGTGGGGGAAATGTCTCAGCTCTTATTCAAGTGATAATTTCAAGGGTGAATAAAAGTCTAAAAACTCATTAAAGTGAACACTTAAGATGTACACAATTTATGCTACCCTAATTATATTGGTCTTCAGCAAAAATATCTTTTTTGGGGAGTGGGAACAGGGTCTTGCTCCATCACCAAGGCTGAAATGTAAGTGGCACTATCATGGCTCACTGCAGACTTGACCTCCTAGGCTCAAATTATCTTCCCACCTCAGCTTCAAGTAGCTGGTACTACAGGTATGAGACACCACAACTGGCTAATTTTTAAATTTTTTGTAGAGACAGGATCTCACTATGTTGCCCTGGCTGGTCTCAACCTTCTGGGCTCAAGCAATCCTCTTGCCTCAGCTTCCCAAAGTGCTGGGATTATTGGCATAAGCCACCATGACTTGCCAAAATATTTATTAAGAAATTTAAAAAAAAAAAAACTTCTGAAACAACTAATATTAATAGTTTAAAATAATAATATTGCAAACTGTGAATTTCTACCTTATAAAATAGAACATTACTGCTATGCATCCTCCTCCCTTTCTCAGAGGTAATCACTAGCTGGCATTTTACATTTGTTATTCCTTTGATTTTCTTTTTAATTGTGGAAGGTTTATTATCTGTAAGGTTTATTTGCCGAGTTTAAAATGAGGAAACTGAGGCCTGCATGAGAACAATTAGACGCCAATTTATTTGGCTTTCAGGCGAGGTTCGGTGGTCCCAGGGAAAGAGGCCAGGGAAGTCACGCCTGACTCCTCTCAGGCGTGGGGTTATATAGGGAGGGAAGGTGCTCTGTTTGGCTGTGGAGAACAGGACGTGACGTGGCAAGCTGCTATAGGTAGGTGGGCGGGACTTCCAGTGAGCGGGCTGGACAGGGCTATGCGCTATTGGGCAGGTTTTGGGGGGCTTCTTTTAAATTTTGGCGGGTTTTCCAACGGCTGGCTAGGTGCCGAGTGCAGAGTTTAGTGTCGAGTGCAGATCCTGGTGCCGAGTGCAGAGGGGATTGCCAATAGCGGCCTAGGTGCCGAGTGCAGAGTTTAGTGTCGAG
>NW_016107647.1:1175339-1186259 GCF_001604975.1 Cebus imitator
GGGCTAGGTGCCAAGTACAGAGTTTAGTGTTGAGTGCAGAGGTGGGCGTGGCGAAGCTAGATGCTGAGTGCAGATTCTGGTGACGTAATTTTCAGGCGTGGAGAGGGATGGGCGTGTCTGAGCTCCTGGCGAGGCAACTGGCCTTACAAATTGTACTACCTCTAGTCTATTCCCTACATAGCATATTGTTTTGTGTGCCTATTGGACATTCTATAGAAGTGGAATCATTCTGTTTGTATTCTCCTGAGACATGCTTTTTTAACTTACATTGTGTCACCATCATTCATTCATTTGTTCGTTCACTCAGCCATAACTCATTCATTTTCATTGCTGTATATTATTCCAATGTAGAGCTATTTATCCTTCTCCTGCTGAGAGCCATTGGGTTACTTCCAGGTTACAGCAAATAGTGCTTGTGCTTGTCTTCTGGTGGATGTGGGTATGATACAGTTCCTCTAGGATATAAAGGAAGGACAGGACTTGCTGGGTCCTGTTAAACATGTGTCTAATTTACTAAATAATTCCAAGTTTACTAGAAATTACTGGGTAGTTTCCAAACTGGCCACCCCAATTTACACCGCCACAGCAAAGGATGAAAATTCCAGCTGCCCCACATCGTCACCAAATCTTGGAATTATCAAAATTTTCCATATTTGAAAACAAAAATAGGGATCACAAACTAGATGCATCGTTAGTGTAACCAGTGACTAGACTGGGAGGACAGTAAGGACTGGTGGGGAGTGCAGCAAACATCTGAAAGAGGGAGGCTTAGCTTCACTCCCTGACTATGGCCAGGAGGAAATGCAGACCCTGGGCTGCCAAAGATCTGGAGTTTTCCAAAGAAGCTAGCAATCTAGATTTTTACAGAAAGTCTTCTTTTGAAATGTCAGCAAAGATTTCAGATTTGTTTAAAACACAGTCTGGCCAGGTGTGGTGGCTCACACCTGTAGTCTCAGCTACTCAGGAGGCTCAGGTAGGAGGATCGCTTGAGCCCAGGTGTTGGAGACCAGCCTGGGCAACATAGGGAAACCTTGTCTTTTACGTAAATAAATAAAACACAGTATGGACCATGTATATTTGTGGGCCAACCCCAAAGTATCCCTGTTAGATTTCTTTTGTTAAAATTTAAGTCAGTTCACTATATAGCTCTCAGAGCCTATTGGAGCTTTGACAAGTGACCTGACTCTCCACGACACAATCGCCTATGTGCACCACCAGCTATTCTGTTCCGTACCAGTGTGAGTCCACTGTTTTTCCTTCTGCTTTGTTGCTGAGAAAGCTCAGTTTCTGGAAGTCCTGCTGACTCAGAGGAACAAGGGTAATGAGTGTAATTACTCTAGTCTGCTGTGAAGTGAAAGCTGCTCACTCCAAGCTGCTGGAGGAATGCGCCTCATTCATCCATGCATCCTCTTGAGCTCTCTGCAACTCATTCTCTCAGCAGCCAGATGGATTCTTTTTCTTTTTTTCTATTTGTGTGTGTGTGTGTGTGTGTTTCCTAGACTGGAGTGCTATGATGTGATCACGGCTCACTGCAGCTTCAAACTCCTAGGCACAAGTGATCCTCCCACCTCAGCCTCCCAAGTAGCTGGGACTACAGGCACGCATCACCACATCCGGCTAATTTTTTTTTCAGTAGAGATGGGGGTCTCACTATGTTACCCAGGCTGGTCTCAGACTCCTGGCTTCAAGTGATCTTACGTAGCCTTGGCCTCCCAAAGTGCACGGATTACAGGCATAAGCTAGATGGATTCTTTCAAAACATAAATGAGATGACGTCACTACCTTGCTTGACCTTTCCATTGATCCTCATCATCCCCATACTCTTGACCAGGGCCCATCATTTCTTCTTGGCCACCCACCCCTCCGTGGCTCCCCTACAAGCCATCAATGCTCCACGCTCAGTCTCAGCTCGAGGTGTTTGTGCATCTGTCCTCTCTGCCTGTATCACCTCTTCCTGAAGCCCTCCCCTGGGTGCTTCCTTCTTAGCCCCCAGATCTGTCTGGCATGAATGTCACCTCCCCAGGAAGGCCTCCCCTAATTCCTTTCTAAAATAACAAATCACTGCTCCAGCGGCTATTCACACAGCTCCCCATGCGTCTCATTCTTGGCACTCCACACCCTGCAGGGACCTCCTGCTTTTGTGTGCTTGTCACTGACTACCTTCCCTACCACACACGAGGTCCTCAAGGGGCAGGGACCTGGAACTGCCCACCACGTCCCCCGTCCCTAGTGTAGGGCCCAGCGTGTAAGTAGCTTTGGAATGAATGCCTGCATGTGAAGCACCTACTATGTGCAGGACCCTGTGCACCAGGCCATGGTGAGGCGATATGATGGAGGACTGTTGCCCAGGCATCCATGCCAGTGGGTTGCTTTGTCCTGCCAGTTGTGAACTACCTTAACGTTCTCCCCTGGATAAAGCTAGAAGTTAGAGCAAACTCCAGCAGAGAAGAAAGGGCTTAAGGGCACTGAGCACTGGATGCAGATTCAGAATCCCAGCTCTGCCCCGTTAGCCCTGGGCCTCGGGAAGCCTTGGTGTGGAGACAGGACAAATGCGACACCCCTCCCCCCACACACAGGAGGTCGGGAGAAGTGACGGGGTGCGTTCTGAGAAATGTCTCCTTAGGCAATCTCCTTGTTGTGCGAGCCGCAGAGAGTGTCCTTACACACCCACGCGGCACAGCCCCCTCTACACCTAGGCTGCGTGGAATGGCCTATCGCTCTTAGGATACAAACCAGTACACAGCGTGTGACTGACAGAACACTGCAGGCAACTGGAACACGGTGGGAAGTATTTGTGGATCTGAACGTATCCAAACATAAAAAAGAGACAGTAAAAATAGGGTGTGAAAGAGAAAAAGTGGTTCCCCTGTCCAGGGCCCTTACCATGCGTGGAGCTTGCAGGATGGGACGTTGCCCCAGGTGGGTCAGCCAGTGAGCGGAGACTGAGGGCACGGCTGTGCACCACACAGACTCCACAGACACTGCACCGTCAGGACACACTCAGTTAACTTCAGTTTACTCTTACTTTTTACTTTATACACTTTTAAACTGTTTTAACTGTTTGAATCCTTTCTAATAACACAAAGCTTAAAACACAAACACCTTGTGGGGCTGTACAAAAATATTTCCTTATGTCCTTATTCTATAAGCTATTTCCTATTTTTAAACTGTCAACTTTTTTTTTTTTTAACTTTGTAAACCTTTTTGTTAAAATCTAAGTCACAAACACACACATTAGCCCACGCTTACACAGGGTCAGGATCATCAAGACATCACTATGCAATAGGAATTTTTCAGCTTCACGAAAATATTATGGGACCACCATTATGTACACGGTCGGCCATTGACTAAAATGTCATTGTGCATTGCATGACTGTACTTATGCTGTGCCTGGCAATGTCTCAAGTGCTTTGCTATTTAACCCATTTAATTCTCACAGTCATCCTTTGACAGATGCGCTATTTTTTCTTCACCTTTTATTTTATTTTAGTTGTTTAGTTTAGTTTTTGAGTTAGGTTCTTGCTCTGTAACCCAGGATAGAATGCAGTGGCATGATCACAGCTCACTGCAGCCTCAACATCCCAGGCTTAAGCAATCCTCCCACTTCAGCCTCCAGAATAGCTGGGACTATAGGTGTATACTACCATGCCCAGCCAATTTTATTTTCATTTATTTTTTGTAGCGATGGTGTCCCACTATGTTACCCAGGCTTGTCTGAAACTCTAAGGCTCATGTAATCCTCTCACATCAGCCTCCCAAACTGCTAGGATAACAGTGAGCCACTGCACCAGGCCTGTCCTCATTTTACAAATCAGGAAACTGAGGAGAGGTTGAGTCCTTGCCCCCAGGTCTGTCTTACGCCTAAGCCTGGCTTAGCAGTACGTCAGCTGTGCAGCATCTCCATGCTGCGCAGAGGCAGCCCACTCAGACCGTTCTGCAGCCCGGGAGGGCAATGCCAAGGCCAGCCTGAGAGGTGGCAAGTCTCCAGCCTCAGGGGGTGTAGAACCAAGGAGGTCAAGGATGCTGTGGTGATGGGGCCCAGGGTGGCCTGTGTGCTGTTCTCCCTACTGCATTAGGGGAAGCCCTGGCAATGGTAGGTTGCAGCTCTGAATTCCAGGGCTCCACAGGGTCTAGCCCAGCCCTGCCCTCACCTGTCCTGTGCCAGGGTTGCACACACCAAGGGGCTGCCCAGCAGCCAGCAGAGCAGAAAACATTGCTCTAATTGGTCTAATTAGGCCCTGTTCAGTGGCATCTGGATCTGCCCCAAAATATTGTAGGTTCCTGTCCCCATGGAGGCCCAGCTGGACCTGGTTGCTTGGTGATGCCAGTGAGTAGGAAGTCTTCCAGGCTGGAATCTGCCACGGGTCCTTTCCTTTCCTTCCTTCTTTCCTCCCCTAGACATTTATTGAGCACCTACTGTGTGCCAGGCACACTCTGCTTTATGCCCTAACTGTTGGTGTTCTATATCTTAAGGCTTCTGGGGTGGGGGTCCCTTCCTCTCCTTCAGTCTGCTGTGCTGAAGAACAGGGCTCTGACAGCCCTGGGTGGAAATCCAGAGACTGCCACTTGCTCAATGTGTGGCCTCAGGAGTTTGCTTCTCACTCTGTAAAATGGGCTGACCACTCAGCCCATGTAGAATGTGTCCATGGGAGCTCCTCCTCAAGGCAAGTTGAAGTCTCACCTCCTCCAGGAAGCCCTACTGGTCTCCTAAACCCAACTAGCCTCTCTCTCCTGGACTCTGGTGGTGCTCCTTGCCGCTGCCAGGCACTGGGAAACATCAGAGCGGAAAGCTTAGAAGGGACCAATGACTTCAACTTTGCCCCCATGTTGCCCAGGGGAAACTGAGGCCCTCTCTGGGGATTGCCTGAGATAATACAATGAGCCAATGGCAAAGTCAGCACTGGAACTCAGGTCTCAGGACTCCCTGCCCAGTGACCCAGTGCTTTTCCCATAATAGGGCTCTCCTTGAGGCAGCTCAGCTGGTGGTGAAGACAATGGACTGAGGAGTCTGTTGGACCTGGGTTCGAATCCCAGCTCCACCACTTACCAGCTGAGAAACCTGAGGCAGATCCCTTGGCTTGCTGAACTTCGGCCTCTGCATCTGTAAACAGGGGTGGTGATCACATCGTTGTCAGGGCATCTATTGCAGCAGGCCCCGGGGGGGAGGTCAGGGGTGTCAGTCTCACTGGCTCCCCTCTGGGCCCCATCTGTGGATAGATACTCCCCCTTCTGGGAGGCCTGTGGTGGGTCACAGCATGTGCTCCGGAACCTGGCCTGGCTTTATTCCTTCCCAGCTGTGTGACCTTGGGCAAGTGCAAGTGACTTAACCCCTCTGCGCCTGAGTGCTATCTACTAAAACAGAGCCAACACAGAAACACTCCTTCTTGAGGATGAAATGAGTTACTGTTGTGAGGTGCTTAGAACAGACCTTGGCACATGGATTCAGTGTTAAAATACAAATGCCTGCCTTGCGCTCCCCACCAATACCCTGGGGGATATTTAATCCCTCCTTTCCAGAGGGCTCACGAAGTAGCTGCAGAACCCTCAGGATGGGGGCACCTGGCCCAGCTCCCTCTGCCCTCTTTTTCATCAGAGGGTGAACTCTGGGCAGTAGTCACTGGGTGGGCAAAGAAAAGATTACATATTTGGTTCCCTTGTGACCTTTTTAGTTTCCATTTTGAGTTTGTTTTATAATATACATAAGATACTAGCTCAGTAATCACATCTGGACTCTCCAAATAAGTACTCATCTATAAGGCCATGTGCTCAAGTTTGGAGATCATTTGGCATAAAATCCCAACAATCGTAACAGCAAACCCTCAGGCTGCCCTGCCAGAGCCAGGCACTATGAGTGACACCTTCTCTGTGTCCACCCACAGGGTTCCCTGGCTGCCCAACAAGGTGAGCACCATTAACGTCCCCACCTTCCAGGTGAAGCAGTGAGGAAGTTGAGGACTTGCAGAGAGGACACAGCTGGTGCCAGGCTGTGCCCTTGACCACTGGGCTGTGATGCTATTTTAAACTCAAAAGGCCTAAAATGAAAGGAAAAATCTCCTTCATGAGGATAAGTTTTCTTCTTATATCTCCCAAAACACACACACACACACACATGCACACACAGGCAGACATACGTACACATAAACACACACACAGACACACATGCAAATGCACACACATGACACAGGCATGCACACTCAACAACAGCCACTTGTACTACTGCTGGCTTGTTGGAAAAATTGATGTTACTTCCATTCATATCATTTTTGCCCCATCTCCTTTGAGCAACGACCCCAGGCTTGGAAGGCACAGAAAGCATCCTCTCCCTGCAATGTCAAGGTCTCTGTTCATACCCTCTTCCCTCCAATTACAAGGTTTCTACTGAGACCACACTGGAGTGGCAGGGAACTGTCTCCCCTGGTAAGATTGGGGAAGAGAGTGCAGGTGAGCCCAAGCCCAGGGCTGGGTGCAGCGCGTCTGTCTGTCTGTCTATGTGACGGCAGCTGGTTGCCTCCGTGTTCCTCCACGTTGTGCGGCGCAGCCATCTGGGTCATCCGTCTTATTCATCTCTGCATCCCACTCAGGAGATGCTCATAAGCACTTCCTGCAGGAAGGAACACAGGAGCCACTCCTGCGAGTAGCCCCCTCCCTTAAATGAAAACCCCAGCCCCATCCTCAGAAAGTAGGCCAGGGCATTCTGTGTTCCTGGGGCAGGCTGAATTCCAAATTTAGCTCTGAGGAAGATTCTTGGGACAGAAGAGGAAACCAAAGGAACTTTGAGAGACCAGCACCCTTCAGTGCGGTGCTCAACCTTATTTTACAGAAAAGGTGAGTGTCACCTTTTTTTCTGTTTTTACAGAAAAGGAAACTGAGGGCCAGAGAGACACAGTAAGTCAGCTAGAGTCTCTTGCCACAGCAAATAGCAAGGCTGAGAGAGGGTCTAGGTCATTGGGATGAACGAGGGCGTGCAGAGCAGGGCCTGGAACATCTCCCACCCCAGGAACAAATCCTAGGCCTGCAGACCCCCACCCCCACCTCAGAGTTTTAAGGAAGGAGCTGTGAGAGCCTGGCATGGGCAAGGGGAATGGTTGCCTCAGGCCTGAGACAGAGCCAAGGAAATAGTTAAGGCCAGGCCTTATTTGTCCCACCTGCCATATGCAGGCATCTAGCATATGTGTCCCCCCTGGGGTCCTGGAGGGGAAGGTCTGTCCAAATGGGTTTAGATGAGTGTTGGAAGCTGGCATGACTGCCTTCAACCCCAGCTCGGCAGCTCCAAGGCAACCTGGACAGATGGACACCCCTTGTGAGCCTCAGTTTCTCCATCTGCACGACAGGAATAATGATAAAACCATAGCCCTACTAATAGCAACAGGGGCCTCAGGTTCAGCCCACCAAGCACGGTGCACGCCTGGCTGGCCAGTCCTCGGGGCTGCCCTGAGCAACCAAGGCTGTCACTGTCCCTGTTTACAGACAAGACATAGAAGGCTACTGCCAAGCAACATGTCCACCTTTGTACAGCTGTGCAGCTGTCCAGGGTCAAGTTTGGTCTCACGTTGTCTGTCTCTAAATCCAAGTGATTTTAACACTGCTGCATGAATTACCCTGCTGTCTTTTACCCGAGAGAACAAATGAAACAATATATGTGCAAAGGGTCTCATACCGTGCCTGGCACAGAAAAGGAGTGTTGGTAAGCAGTTAGAATTAGACATAACCACTAGACTTTTCCACTGACCCCAGCACTGTGAACCGCAGAGTAGTGGAAACACCTATGAGCCAGAAGGAGAGGTGTTGAGCAAGAAAGTGTGGCCTCAGCATAGAAGCATTTTCACTTTATTTTTTTAAGCTTGTAATTATCGTCACACTAGAGCCCCATCCCTAGGGCAGACACCTTTTTTCCTTTGGACCTCAGTGCTGAGTTCTGAATGACACCCCCATCCCTGCCACACGCCAGGCACAGAATCCTCATTGGCCCAGGCAAGCTCCACCCTCCATGCCAATTTCCTTATTTACTTTTGTCTTTTCCTGTTTGCCAATGTAGGTGACGAAGTTGGCCAACACAGGTGACCATTCTACGGGGTGGAATGCCTGCCCTTTTGCCCGCATTCTTGCAAAATGCATAAGCTTGTATTTCTCAGTAAACTTTTCAAAGTAAGACATTCATGCAGAAAAAAGCACAAATGACGCATGTAGAGCTTTATGCATTTTCACAACCTGAGCACACCCCTGTGCTCAGAAGCAGAATATAATGAGCATTGTAGAAGCCTATTACATTGGATTGTTGTTTTTCAGTTGTCACTGTTGCCTCCGCATCCCTCGTGATAGCTGGAAGCAACAGCTCCTGTGGGCTGGACACTTCATATCTACCAGCCTCTAGAGCTTAATCTTACACACTTTATCTCACTTAATCCTCACAGTTCCTTCCCCCAAGGGACCACTCCCCTGCCTCTGACTCCAGAGAGCAGATGTCGTTGTCCTGTGCTCTACACAAACGGCAATGGCACCCTGCACCCTATACCCCTTGGTGCTGGGCTTCTGTTGCTCAACCGCACATCTGTGAGATTCACCCAGGTGTTGTGTCTGGTTTGCTCTGGTTCGTTCACTCTCATGCTGTCACATGTCCCCTTGTAGGAAACTACCCCAGGCCATTTGCCCAGTCTCCTGTTGTTAGATGTGTGGGTTGTTTCCAGCTTGGCGCTATTACAAACAGAGCTGCGCATTCTGGAACAAGCCCTTCAGTGATCATAAGCACGCGCTTCTGTTGGGTAAACAGCTAGGGGTGGTGTTGCTGGGTCACAGCATATGTGCACATTGAGCTTTGGTAGGTTCTGCCCAAGATTTCCAGCGTGCCTGTACCGTCTGATGCCCCCGCCAGCGGCGCAGAAGGGTTCCAGTCACTCCACCTCTTCACCGACTTGACATTCGTCTATATTTCTCCTTGAAGCCACTGTGATGGGTGTGCCTGGTTTTGGATTGTTGTTTTTCAGTTGTCACTGTTGCCTCCGCATCCCTCGTGATAGCTGGAAGCAACAGCTCCTGTGTGCTGGACACTTCATATCTACCAGCCTCTAGAGCTTAATCTTACACACTTTATCTCACTTAATCCTCACAGCCATTCTTTGAGGGAAGAACATTTTACAGATGAGGAAACTGAGGCATGGAGAGGGGAAGTCTCCTCCCAAGGCACACTGATGATTTCAATTGGCAGGAAGAGAAGAGGTCAAAGTGAGAACTTCAGCATGACATGGGGCGTTCTGACCTGACCCCTCCTTTGTCTCAGATGTGTCTAAGGGACAGGAAGGGTCCCCTGTACTTGAACTCACCTCCCTGATTCTGGAAAAATCCTAATCCTTCCTGGTCTTCAGTCTTCCCAGCTGTGAGATGACAGCAGCCAGCATAGGGCAGGAATAAACATGTGTTTGCTGCACTGACATCCACATCTTGTACTGAGTCCCTACAGCATGCCAGGCAGGCGCTTCAAATATCACATTTAATCCTCACAGAATCCCTTCAAGTTGGATGTGAATAGCTCCCTTTCATAGCTGAGGACACTGAGATCCTGAGAGGTGGAGATGCTTGGGCAAAGTCACACAGCAAACGGCAAAGCAGGATTTGAACTCACTGAGGTGTGTCCAGTCCCTTCAAGAGCCCTCTATTTGGGGCTCTGCGCAAGCTCTGCAGAAACTACAGGATGGCTTGGGTGTTGGAAGGTATTTTTAAATTGTTCAAGAAAGATTACTGTTAAATAGTTCCTGACCTCCTCCAAACTAAGAGGGAGCAAAATGTTAAGTGTAGAGTTCCCGGAGGATTCAACAACTCTCCTCCCAGGTATACACCCAAGAGAAAGGACAACGTCTGTTCACACAGAACCTTATATTTACAGAAACCAATATTTATAGACACCAATATTTATAGCAATATTATTTGTAATGGCCAAGAATTGAGAAAAAGTGACTATGAACTGATGAATGGATAAATAAAATATGGTATATCCATACAACGGAATATTATTCAGCCATAAAAAGGAAGAAAGTACTGACACATGCCACAACATGGATGAACTTTGAAAACATTGGGCCAGGTGAAAGAAGCAGACACAAAAGACCACATAATGTGCGACTGCATTTATGTGAAGCGTCTAGAATAGGCAAATCCATAGAAACAAAAGTAGATTTGTGGTTGTCAGGGCGTAGGGGTCAGGAGGTAGAGAGGAGCTGCTAATGGGTAGAGTTTTTTTTAGGGATGATGACAATGTTCTAAGATTAGATGGTGGTGATGGTTACATGACTCTACAAATAAACTAAAAAAAAAATGAACTGTACTTTTTCTTTTTTTTTTTTGGAGTGTCACTCTGTAGCCCAGGCTGGGCTTCCTACAACCTCCACCTCCCAGGTCCCAGTTCAAGCAATTCTCCTGCTTCAGCCTCCTGAGTAGCTGGGATTACAGGCATGTCACCATGCCCAGCTAATTTTTGTATTTTTAATAGAGACGGGGTTTCACCATGTTGGCCAGAATGGTCTTGAACTCCTGACCTTCTGATCCACTTGTCTTGGCCTTCCAAAGTGCTGGGATTACAGGCATGAGTCACTGCCTCCAGCCTGAACTGTACATTTTAGATGGATGACTTTTATGACATAGGATTATATCTCAATGAATTTTTTTTTTTTTTTTTTTTGAGTCTGAGTAAGTGACCTAGCAGGAAGCGTGCTGGGCAGGACACTCTCTAGGGGCCTTCCCAGAGCTGGGCTGCCTCCTCATTTGGGCAGCGTGCCCTTTGTCACCCTGCATGGCCAGTTGTCTCCAGCACTTAACAAAGGTTGTCAGAATGGACTCAGTGTCCAGGTTCGACTCACTGCCACTTCATTTGCAGGGAAAATTCTTGGCCACCTTCCTTGGTGTTTTTCTTTTTTTTTTTTTTTTTTTTTT